>NC_133863.1:5093284-5693284 GCF_044706935.1 Curcuma longa
TCAAATCAGAATTAACTACCTACCTTTAAGTCGGAGCCATGCGTGCATCATCTCATGAGCTAAAATGGATCCTGTTAGTAGTCTGTACAAACAAGAACAGAATAAGTTCAGCAAACGTATTGGACCACATATCACTGGCGAACTCAATCAATGATATTCTATCTAAATGGCAAACTTTTCTGAACCTTTTGGTAGCCTATTGCAAAAGGTTGGTAGGATATTCTAAGGAGCTTAAATCATTTTCAAAGGAAACTAATGTGAATTTTGCAATACCTTGGGAGACCATATAAAATGAGAATTGCAGTTACTTCACATCGACGGGTCAATCTATATGGCTCTGTTATCATGTCCGTGACTCTGTTTCCAGCCCCAATCCTTGGTCTCCTTAAAATCTATCCACATTTGAAGTTGCATTGACAAAAAAGGTAAGGATGAAGAAACACAACAATGCAACCTGAATATCACTGAACCGGGAATCGAGGAAACTAAGTCAGGTGAATAAGGTTTCTACCGTGCTAACAGTCTGTTCCTCAGATAGGCAAAGGCCTCTTGTTTCTGGGAGGCGATGATGACCCTAAACCAAAGAAAACCAAACTTCATGCTAAATTTTGAATAAATAATGACAACAATTATTTCCGTTCAATTGACTCACATGTTTCTCTCCTTCCATGGCCTCATTTAGAGCTTGTCTCTCAACAAGAAGCAAAGGAACCTGCTGTTCAATTTTCATATTTAGGCCTTCATAAAATTCCTGTATATCAGAGTGCTGGTCGGCATTCACTCGTATCCATTATTGAGGAATCAAGGCACTCTCTAAGCAGAGCTTCCTCCCATCATTTAAAGTGACATACTTTGAGTCTCTGGGCTGGAATTTGCATAAAACAGAAGGGAAATAACGATTCCACATAATTAAAAAACATTATGCAATATATTGAGAAGATAAAAGATATTTATGCTGACAGAGAAAGTAAATTGTATCCAAGTAAATAAATTTTCTAAAACCTGAAGATTGATATTAGAAACTTAAAACAACCTCCATTCTTTCACAACTGCAGCATCTTGGTGTACCGTCCATCTCATGAGAAGGGCAATACTTCTGCAACCAGAAAGGATGTGCCCTGTACTCAATAAGGCCATTCATATTTGTTGGTATCTGAAAAAAAAATCATGATAATAGGCTATGCATTAGCCAAAACTTCTTAAAAGGAAAAGCTCATAATGGAATTCCTTAATATAGCTGCAGCAGAATTTGAGACTCAGTATTCAAAAGTCAATGTACATAGTGAAACAGGTTTAGATGATTTCAGAACCTGGTAAATTGGATTGACATGTAATCATCTGTTTATATTTTGTTAATCTTCATGAGCAGTAATCAGTGTATCATTGCAGAGGACAATTGATGAGAAACTAAGATATTTCCGTTGGTAAAATAACAAGGACAGTATTCCCCATTAGGCATAGCAACATGATATAAAAGGTTCTTACCAGTAGGCAGTAACTTTAACATCAACTGACAAGGAAACATAGAAGATCCAAATTGTTGAACCTAAGCTACCTACAGTAAGCAATCAATGCTTCCCTAACTTCATTCAGTGCAGTACCATAATTAAGAAACTGTCTGAGAACAAAAGTGAGTTGTGTTATTATTATGTAGCAAAATAGTATCCTAATTTTAATTACAAGGATAAATTAATATGAAACACTAAGCAAATATAAGGATTCTCTAGATAAAAATAGAATCCCAGTTTATTTTTTCTTTGTTTTATTCTCTCAGATCACTTCATTGTATATAAATACTCTGCCATCTTTTCTTCATTAATAAAGGGGCACTCCTGGGTTTTCCTTCCTCTTTTCCACAAAAAAAAAAAAAAAGAAAAAAAAACATTAAGTTGCAAACTTGAACTATGATTAAATGTGACCCTTGTTTAATAATGGTAGATATGGATTGATTATTGGGTGCTAAGAGAAGTATGGCATTTGGTTGAATAAATAACCAAATTACCAGTGACCACATTCCAATTTTACCTTTGGTTATATTTATGCCTCATGTTTAGCAAGGAAACTTTTGTCTTGATTTTGAATCTAATATCAGTGATAGAGTTGTTTCCACCTTTTTTTTTCTCGAGAAAAGGGCGATACAGTCCTATTAGTTTATTAGGTAGAGGTTCTTTAAAAAATGTTTAATCGAGTGATGAAAAAGCTCAAATAGTTTGACAGAAATCTGCGACTGGAATACTTCTTCTTGTTACCATGGAAACTGTGGAATTTAGCAGTCAATGAAAAGTCTGAGGTCTTAGCAAGATGAGGTGACCATGCTAACTAGGTTCCAGAGAATGACACAAGTCTTTCTCTTACTTAGTAATTACTATTCATGTTCCACCACAAGTCAACCTTAGATGTCTTGACAAGATGAACATACTAAGTAATAACTACAGATTCTGTGATATGAGACCGTAAGCTTCTAGTGATTGGATACAAGAATTTTGACATAAAAAAGACAAGGAATATTATGTAATGATGAGTTAATTGGAACAAACAAGTCCAAGCAATAAATATGCTTTGCAGATAACAAAACAAAATGTCCTTTCTTTTACAGAAAACAAGTGATGAAATGTCCTTTCTCATAATATGTTCCTATTATTTAAACTTTCAACAAAATAAAGACCAATGATCTTTTTCTAATTCTCATTTATATTATTCCAAGGATTTTCTAGAAAGATAAGTACTCACAAATTGCTTGCATACATCACATTTGGGATGATAAAGCTCCTTGTAGCAAGATTTATGGTATGGATAATTCCCAGACATGGAGAACTGTAACAAGAAAATGAAGAATGGTGACTTGGTGAGTATTAAATATTGTCCATGCATACATATACCATCCCCATTAATACTTACCTCATAATCAGATATTGGCTGTTTACAGGAATGGCAACAAAAACATTCTGGATGCCAATAAGCATCCATGCAACTAAGAAAACGCCCATGGCCAATCTCATTATTACATCCAGCACACACCCTACAGCATCAAGGTATATAATGATGAGAAACAAGAAGCATTGAGTTCAAATCATTTGGCACTGGACTATAGTAACAAAAGGAAACCAAAAGACACAGTGAGTGCAAGAGATGGTATTTTTTCAATGAAAATGTCATGGTAGGTACACTGAAGTTTGAACTAGAGACACACAATTTAATAAAATGACTTAACACTATGTTCAATAACTGTGGTTTTGATATTCAAATATTACTTAATAAGATAGGGTCATCAAACTTGTCTCTTTGTTAACTTTACTTCTAGTATTTACCAACTGGAATAACAGGAACATCTGATGATACACCATGATTTGAAATCCTAAAACCTTTTCCTTTTGCTCAAATTTGAATGATGATTAAAAAAATGCATACTCGAAAAGATAATGAAACATACCTGTACACTGTAAACACAATTAACATATACAGTGTATGGTGCATGAATTTTTCAGAATGGCAGAAAATAGGATAACATTCTGGCATTCAGACAGTTCAATAAACCGTATACTTGTTATAAAAATATGTGCTTGTATTTGACTGACAATCCAGTAACTTTTTCTATTAGTCTATAGGTCACCAGAATTAAAGTCTCAAATTTTCTTTTCAAATTGAATTTTATTTGGTTCTTTCCACCTAGAAGCAATTATCTTGTACGAAATTAGATTCCTGACATTACCAAGGAAAAGTTGTTAATTGGCGAGTATATAAAAACAATCCATGAGTTCCAAGTTTTCACCATTTGGTCAAGCGTTATTGTCTAATCCCCACTATCTGATCATATACGCATTGCTGATACCCAAGTTGACTATTATGGCAAACAAAGCAAAACAACATCATGGAGTAAACACCATGGCAATGGTGCCATAATCACATCAGGCTCATAACGATCAATTTTACATTCGAGACTGATTACAGGTGTTATCAAATATGGTATACAACTTTACCAACTGATAAGAATGCTTTGATTATGTTATTTGACCAAAACTAAACATCACTCCTGTAGAACCCATCCGAAAACGAACTCAAGAAAGAGAAACAAAAGATAATATATATTACACATATTATATAATATCTGTTCCATTCCATATCTCCGATGCTCTTGAGAATGAATCAAGTATTTAAAATAGACCAGGTTTAGAAGCAAAATCACCTGAACCCTGATGAGAACAGAAATGGCATTGGCTGAAAAGAATGGCCATTTTCTCGAGGAGGAGAATATACATTAAGACTTTCTTGCAAAGCTCTTGCAAGCTGCTCATCTTCCTCCAAGCTAGAAACATTTTCTAACAGAAAGCAACAATTAAGAAACCAAATCAAATTACAGGTAGGGTGTTGACTATTATTAACTATTAAGGAATCAAGGAATCTTCTAATAGTATTATGGATTATCCAGAAGATTTTGATCTTTTAAAAAAATTATGCATTGCGCAAAAGAAGAAACTCACAAATTTTAATATATCAGTATCAAGAAAATAGGCATTCTAAAGAATAATCAAAGAGAATATAAAGAGACCATATCATCAAGAAAGATCATGCATTTTAATCCATTCTAACAAAGATAATTTTTTTTTAAAAAAAACTAAAGATAAAAACAAAAAAGATTAAACTTAAATAAACTGAAAGAATCTAATGGTTGTTATTTCCATTGAAAATCCAAGATGAAAGATATGCTTGTTAAACTTATGGATACAATGATTCCTTGAACTAAAATATCATCGTTATTTTCAATAGAAACAACCCCTCACATATTCATCACAAGAAAATAATAATTTTAATGGGAGAATTCCTAAAGAAATGTGCCTAAAAGTGCTTTCCAAGTGCAATTTAAAATTTAAAAAAAAAATCAAACTTCTCAAATTTCTGTTTCACAAACACTGAAGAACATACGAGAGTTATAGCACATGCATTTATTAGCATAGTTAGCAAATGAATACAAGATATTTTCACCAAATAGTATACACTTGCTATTTTTCACTTAATAAATTTTATGATTAGAAAAATTGAAGGTACAAACCAAGTGATACTACCATAATGATATAGTTAAAAGAAATAACCTGTGTTGCAAATAATATGACCTTGCATAGAGCACCAAGCACAATGGTGGAATAGATCCATATAGCCAACCCCAAATGATTACGACGATGCAACTTATTATATTATCCAACACATGTTCTTGTTTATTTATTTTAGTATCTTCCACTATAAAATTATCAACCAGATGCCAAATCAAAAGGCTATGACATATCTTCATAATCAGCATAATGTATCTAAAGGCTACGACATATATCTTTAGAATATAAGTATTGCATTGAGTTCAATGGGATAAGATCCAGGACCAGCACAGTTCTCGATGATGGTGCTCACACAAATCCACTACCAATCTATATTTGATTCCTAATCACCAAATATGCATTGCTAATGAATATAGGCACAAGAGATGTGTCTGAGAAAGGAAGATGTATTGATTTGCCTATAGTTCTCAGAGCCACAAACACCGGCTAGTAGTCTGATTTGGATAGACCTATCCAACTAGTCCACAAGTATAGATCGGAAAACTTAAAAATGGAAATCTGGTTCAGCATTTTAACAAAGCACAAATCGGGCATATTTTCACCTGTGGTTAATTGGGTTTAATCTGTTTTTCAACGCATCATTTTTGTTCTAGTTTGAGTTGGCCCAAGCCTAGATTTGAATCCCAGTTGAAAAAGAGTAATGCAAAAAATGGAAACACATATGAGCATAAACAACAGGAAAAGAAAAGAGACAATCTTTTGCATTCTGGAATAATATTATTATGTATAAAGAAAAAGATTTGCATGGCAAGATACGTTAATGATACAGCATAGGATAGCATAGAACTTACCTGTCGGTATTACTTTTTTATGCTCTTCTTCAGATAAGGAAAGTGCAATTGCACGGTCTATATCTTCATTTTCGTAGTCTGACAGGGGATTCTGTGTTCCCTGCATTTGTGATATAAAGATTTTTCGTGTTAAGAATTTAGTGGTGAAAAAAATACTCTTAAGTACCAAAAAAGAATTGGTTTCCTTGTAGCTGTGTCAAACAGCAAGTGATCTGAAGAACAACCTGCTTTTTTTTTTTAGAAGAAAACAGCTGGTGGTTAGGGCCTGCTATGCAAACTATTTCCTAAGTTCTGTGATGATATTTGTGCATTTTAAAATACAGAATATGAAGACTCTTCGTCATGTTGTTCATACAACTGTTCTCCCATCTCTTAGGTCAAATCCAAATTTCTGATTCTAGGGTCATCGCTCTGCCCTAACAAGAATTTCACAACTATGCACGCAAAACAGCATGTCCTTCAGTTCATATTGGTCCTGGGAAAAAAAATTGGTGTGATGGACATGGACAATACACTATTTCTTCTCACAATAATTGTACTAAGCATAGTCAAGATATTTGCAACATGGACAATCACCCATGTGTGGTTGATGTAGTTAAGGTAGATAAGGAGCAATATCTGATACCATGTCAAGAAAGATTGCAATGAATGTTTGAGCCCTCTATGATTACCCCACACATATACACTATGAATAAGGCCAATAAGCACACCTAAATAGACCCTCAACCTCCTCAATAACATGTTTCATTGAGTTGTTATCAAATTTGCATATTTTCTTTTCACCATGGAAGGAAATGGAATGATGAGATCAAGTGGCAAAGAAGCAATAGGCAAGCTGAAACAAGTTGTTTGATAAAAGGGGGAACAAGAATGTTTAGATCCTTGTAATTTACCACTTACCAAGAAATTAGATGGTTCGTTCCAAACTCCATCATCCCCGTATCTGTCATGATATTGCCCCTCCGATACTCTATGGCTGGAGCCTTTAAAAAATTTGCTCAGCCAACCCATAATGTGTATGCTATCTTAACATTCCTGCTGTAAATTATGGTTGCATATTATACACCCAATCAGCATAATACAGCATAGGCAAGTCAAAAAATTAGAAGTAATAAACTATTCGGGTAACAGTGCATAATTTGATTAAATCTTTGTTAAAAAAAACTTAATCAAAAGTATATGATAGAGAAGCACATGTTATAATCTTTAAGTACTTCAAAAAAGTAAGAATTTAGTTGTTGATCGATATAGTGAACTTGCAGGAATGGCATGTGAATATTCACTGGTAAAGCCAAAATTTTATAGTACAAGATAGATCATAAAAGTGAAGACAGATTAAAAAGTATAATGATACTATCGAAGCATAATCATTTATCAACAAAATAGAAATATTTGTCCTGTAACTCTTGTTTATTGTTCAAAGTTTATTATCAACTTTTTCAAAATTCATGTGGGATGAAATGGCCCCCTTTGTATAATGTGGAACCACTTGCATGTTGTTTTTAAAGAAATAGCACATCAATGTTAAGAGTGACAAGGATATGGAGACCTGATAAGTTCTGTAATTGCAAACTAAATTATATTAGAAAATGGCATAAGTTGCCTATTATGCCCATGGGACTGGCGTTATGAAAAACATAGCCATGTTCTCTTCAACTGAAAGATGAAATATCTCAAACAGTTGTTTTCCCCCAAGAATGCCATATTAGAAAATGGCATGCAGTTTTCACAACATAAAGGATAAACAAGACAAAAATGGAACTTTTAACTGCCTTTCTCGGAGATCTAGAATACTGCAAGTCATTCGTCAACATCCAAATAGCATATTCAGATTCCTCCATGAATTTTTGGCTTGAAACCATGTAAAGTAATTACTTTGTTCTTTACAGGAGACCACACGATTGGAAATCGATCAGCTAGGTACATACAAGGGATCAGGTATCAAACAGGACACGCAGAAAAAAATATACTTGTAAAGCAAGGATCTGCACATCGAAGATCATAACGCACAAAAAGGATAAGCACGATCATCGTCATAGTTCTGTTCAGGGGGAGCATCACGGCCCATGCTAATTAGAGGATTCGCAGCATGAGATGCAGAGAATGTCGAGGATTGGGATTGCGCAAAAACCCTAACGTCTCTAATCGCAGGTGGGGGCTGCGGCGGGAACGAATAAAGGGAGGAAATAAGGACGGAACGAGATTAGTGTCGGGCGGAGAATAGAATACGAGGAGGAGAGAGGTGAGTACCTTCGCAGAGATCGCCGGCGGAGCAGAGGAGGAAGGGAACGGCTTCCTCCGCTTATCGAGCCAGGAAGAAGGGACGCGGAGAGTTCAACGTTCGTCAGGTAAGGGAGCATGATCCATCCTCTTTCTCTCTCTCTCCGTAGCCGGCAGGTTTGACGTGACCGCGCGTCAGGGAGCGTTGGATTTGGGAGTCGATTTTAGATTTGGAAATTATACGTATATTATTGCAAAATGTTACAAAATATGTAAATCCACCTTAATTTATTATCTCGACTTCATTAAAATTCAAACCCTTATACTCTTCTACAAATTTACTCCGTTGTAATTCTGACTACTTAATATATGTATGTTATTGCGTATTATTGCTTCGAGATGACATAATTAAATTGATTACGATGAAATAGAATTATTGAAATAGATGAAAGAGAATGGAATCATTGAGATAGCAGATTCTACTTTTTAAAATATTAAAATTATTGCATATTGTTGTTATTTTGTAGTTCATATGACGAATATTCATAATTTAACCTTTTGGCATTTTTTTTTATTTTTAATGAAATTATCCAGTTTCTAAAAAGTGTATTATGAAACTGCCTAATTTTTAGAATATGGTTATTAAACAACGTGTTAAAATATCAAGATAATGACTAATTAACTACTTTTAGGCACATAAACAAATTATGATATGTTAAGTGGATAATAGCACGAGTTTAAGCATCATCCGGGATGAATCGTTGAACGTTAAGCAAGAGCTACAATCATTCATCAACAAGGTTCACCTTTCAACATCCATCCATATCATTTGCAAATGTACAGACCAACACAATCAAAGTCCAAAGACCGTGCGTAAATTTTACAAAGAGATTATGCGTTCACTTCACCCAGCCCATATCCTCCTATCCAATCTGTCGACGCTTCTTCTCCCTCTGTCGATTTGATCTATGTGCTTTGCGGACATACCGAAGCAGTCAAAACTCCTCCTCGACTCCTCCATGTGGTCGAATGAGACATCCAGTTTTGCCAACTTATCCAGATTGTAAGACTTCTGGTCCTTGCTCCTTGGCTTATCTGTGTTTGGCTTGGATTTTTCTCGGCGACTGGTGCTCCTCCTCGGTGGCTCTGAGCAGTCAGTGCTCTTCCTGGATGGTTCAAAGTGGTCTGAGGTTTTCCAGAGTCCTCCAAGCGCAGTCAGTTCTCCATTTCTCGACTGTTGTTATGAATTTTCTGAGGTGTTTGATGTATTCAGGGAAAAGTTCCAAGTCACAATGTTTTCCTCCTTTTAGCCAGAGTGGCTCATGCTTCTCCTTGCACAATTCCCACAGTTGCTGTCCATGAGAGCAGTCCACGACTTCATCTGCTGTGCCCTGCAGAATGGTGCGTCTAAAAATTAACAACTGCATTTAATCTGCACGAGTAATGATCGAAACATCGAACTTGTCGTTGGAATTGTCATAAGTGAAGAGACATAGGATAGACTTTATGAACTCTTTATTATTATAAAGACAGGAACCTCAAATTTTGAAACAAAATCAGCCTTGACAACTAGGAACTATTTAATTATGCTAGGTAACAAGGCAATGATTTCAACGACATTAATTAAGGAATCAAAACTGATTGGATAATTAGCAAATTTATGGGCAAACTGTGACCAATGGATTGCGTATGTGCTCTGAAGGGGGGATATATGCTATAAAGAGAAAATGCACCGACTTTAACTATAGTTAACTTGGGGCCAATGATCTAACCAATGCTAAAGATATTTATGGTCAGCATGATAAAATATGAATTTCATACAGGCAAACAAAAAGTTGTGTGCTTCAATCTGGAATCACTTATGAATTATCTGTGCGTTCAAAAATTTAGTGCATGAAAGCTTTAAGATTGCTTGTTTCATCCTGCAATTCCAAATAGCTATTAAGGTAGAATGTGGAATTTTGCGGAGAGTGCTATTAGATGTACAGTTCAGAGACTACCTAATACCGGTTTGTTAGTAGAAACAAAGCTGTACTAACTACATAAGTACATTATAACACACAATGAAAAAAGTCATTATTCACTTATGGTGAGAACCCAAACAACATATGACATTCAAATATTCCATATGAAAAAAAAAACTGTGCAAACTTTATGTCTGTTGCATGTCATTAACTTGAAATCAGTCCAAATATTAGTCTATTATTCAAAAATGTAAATAAATTGAAGGATAGACTAAAAGTGGCCAATCACAAAATAAGACAAAAGAGTTGTCATTTGAAACAAATGGATGCATGCGATAAGAATCAACTTTCTATGCATCTTTACGATCAAATCAAATGCTTCCACTAGAGGAGAAAAGAGGAGATGCCTTGAACAATTTTTGGTAGCATCAAACTCTTTCAAGTCTAACAAGCATGAGTTGCTACAATCTGTTTAGTGGACACAGATAATCAGAATCACAATAACTTGTTGTTTGTTTGGAATCGACTGTAAATAAGAAATCTTATAGTGATGGAGCAAATGGGGTTTGATTGGTGGCAGGATCTACAGTGTACCATGCAAAACTGAAACTGAAAGACAGTTGACAAGAGCCAAAAGTTTCAATCGAACTATCTGCTCATAGCAGTATCAGATATCTATGTCAATTTGAACATTTATTGGACAACACTTCACTTGACGACTAAAGAGGACAGTATACCAGACCACAAAATAATGCTGACACTTCAAAGTTAGCCAAGATATATTAGTGAACAAGCATTGCACCTTGTTTCAATGAGGGGGTTAAATCAGATTACCAGAATAATAGCTTTTTCAAGTATGTAAAATATCTGAGAGAAATAATGATTTCCCCAAAGAATAAGTGTTATTTTAACACGAAATTGACCTTTGTGTAAGTAAATATAGAATGTGAGAGCAAATATACTTACATGAATTACTAGCACGGGACAGTTGACCAATGATATTTTGTCAATATTCTGGAAACAAAATTAACTAGAATGTTAAGAAATTAAAAAAACTTAAGATGCAGAAACAATTAAAGCAAAGAAAACCAGAATAAATGAAATTCAACCTTGTAGATGTCGAACCAGTATGTACGTTTCACAGAATACATTACTCTTAAACCTGAGAGTATAGGGCTATGCAATACTACAGCTCGTAAGCAAGGCAGGCGAGCAGCCAAATCCACAGTTGGTCCACTTCCTACAGATTGACCATATAGGATAATTTCATCCTCCTTGGCACCATAGTTTTCTTGGAGGCATTTATAAGCAGCCTCTATATCAGCATATGTGTTATGCTCACTCGGCTACATCAGTGAAAAGTTTTAGTTACTTTGACCATTATTAATAATCGACAAGAAAATATATAGCATAGTTAAGGAAGCGAGTATATAAACCTTTCCAGTTGATTGTCCGTATCCAGAGTAGTCATACCTGCAAATATATGGGAGCTTCAGGAAAGTTGCAGAATGTCATGGAAACATTCATTAATTGGCAGTGGTTGGCAGTGCTCATTAAAGAGATAGCAACTCAAATACATTGCCTTGTTCATCTTGAGAAACCCATATACACTAATAAATAAAGATTTGAAATGAAGGGAATTGTTGGAAAATAGCTAATTTGTTCAATTTTAAATTCATGGCAAACA
Organism: Curcuma longa; assembly: GCF_044706935.1. Lineage (NCBI taxonomy): Eukaryota > Viridiplantae > Streptophyta > Magnoliopsida > Zingiberales > Zingiberaceae > Curcuma > Curcuma longa. Next base: position 5,105,052 of record NC_133863.1, read on the forward strand.
ATTTAGAATGAACTGGCAAAGAATACACTAGAACATGTGACTTCGACCCAAAAAATCTTTAACGAGTCCGGTTTCACAAAATTCGGAAGCAGTTGGCAGTAGAAACATTGTAATTGTCAAATCAGATAATCGAAGTAGGATTACTTGTTTGCCTTGACACAAATAAAATGCATGTAGTTTGATACATCTTTTGTATGAAGAAATTAACAACGCCAGTTCAATCAATTTAGCTGTTACAACTTCAGAAAAACAGTTGGTAGCCATCAGAAAGAATCGATGAACTCCCTGAACAAGAGACTTATTGAATGCATCTAGGAAATTATCATCTTTCATCCCTTTGAGTCTAGGATTCCATTTTAAAAAGTATTATTTTACAGCTCAGCAAAAGCTAATCACGTGTCTATCTATAGAAAATATATCACATCTTACTGGCATATCCTCTTTGTTGTTGTTCCTCTTGCAACTTGATGAAGCATGAATACCAACTTATATCAGATTATCTTACAACAACAATCAGCAATCAAATAGGTCCTCAATCGAATTTGGTTCAATACAAGATCATAATTAAAATTTTCTTCCACTATTGCATCCACACAAATCACGATGGATCTCCAGAACTCTGGCAACGTTTGCATAACTTTCCATTCTGAAACAGTACCATTGTTCATATTCTGATGTCTGATCAATGTAAATTCATTTTTTTGTTATCAACTATAATTTATGGTAAGTTACCCTTGTTCCTACCCTAAGGAATCTGCATCTCACAATTATGCCTCTCTGGGCAAGCAATAGTTGCTGTGAGCCGAGAGTGGATGGAATCTGACTCCTTGTACCTCTTTGGGACCTTGCTGAAGATGTCTAATATGGCGGCTACTCTAGGGGGGCAGAGTCATCAAGGCAGTACAAGTGAGGCCTGTCAGGCATTCACTCGGTGGATGTGGAAAAGCAGCTGGAGCTTCCACTAGCAAGGGGGAGGATGGCCACCACCGAACTGCAAGGAGGGTAGAAGGTTGTGGATAAGGGTATGAATGCAGTTTTGGTCCCTTTCTTTTCTTTCCATCCACTTAAATTAAACATAGTAAAGGATCATCTTTTTTATTTCCTTTTGTTCCTTCTCCCCCTTCCTTTTCCTCTCCATCCAACGAAGTACATACAGCATCTACATGGAGACCACTTAAAAGTTTTATCAGAAGAGTGGCAAGAAGAGTGAAAAATTACAAGCAAAAAGGTTAAATATGTATCTTTTGCGTCCTTTTTATAACAGGCACGCATGCTAGATTCTTTAGATGCCAAAGACTTGGATTTGATCTGATAAAAAAAAAGGTACAATGAATCACAAGGTTTATCACTGAATTATGCTGTAAAGAAATTCATTCTCATCCTGTAATTTCCAAACATTCATGAAAATGCAGTATCTAGACTCAGTAGCTAGGTCCTCACCTAAGTGCCGAGTTTCTTTATAATTTTTTTTTTTTGCCACTAAGCGTTTCCCATCAATCTAAATTGATATATAAAATACAGATTATACAGTAAAAACGAATAAGAGATGAAAGTATTGATAATGAAAGACCGGATTTTTGACATCCTTCAGCGAAACGTGTCATGAGAAACAGAATTAAATGACTCGTATTTGAACCTAAAAAATGTCAGCTTCACCAAGCTAATCTCGATCATTAAATCACACAATATGGGCCTAAAATGAGAAAAAAAAAATCTCCAAATGTATATCCAAATCCGGTCCACTCCAAAAGGGCAAAACTTCCAGAAGTTAAGAAAAACGCTGTCGATTTATTATCCGTTCATTAATTTCCATATATACTGGGCCTTAATGTTTACGTACAATCTTGAGCTTTGAATGCTGGGTCCCGACCACTCATAGGAATCAACTACACACTTCGACCTAAACAAACGAGTACTTGCTTAATGCGCTCCTACATCTTGAATTACAAATCCAAAGGTAAAAAAGCACCGCATCGATCTTCAAAACGAGTCAAATTGTTATAATCGGACAATAGAACTATCATTCCGCAAAAAAGGGAAGTCAAAGTTTTTCTCAGCCATCAAAATTCGATTTTCTCAGCACCAAAACCCACCAGAGCACTAAACCAAGAGAAGGCGAAAGGATCTCCCTACCCCAAGAGGTTGACGCGAAGATGGATGCTGAGTTCGACGAAGAGCTCGTACATCTGGCCAAGATCGGCGGCGTTGCCGTGAGAGTAGAGGACGGTGGACACGGCGAGGGGGTTGCGAACGTAGAGAGCCACGACCTCCGTGCCGCGCCGGGTGGGGAGGTGGAGCACGTCCACGTTCTCCCGATGAGGGCAGTTGCTGAGCCGGACCACCCCGGACTCCGGCTCCGTAACGACCTCGTACGACGGCGGCGAAGGCGGGAAGAACGCCAACTTCGCCGCCACCGAGGATGTCACGCCTCCCATACCCTTCGTTCTCGCCTCCTCCTCTCTCTCTCTGCTTCTCTGTGTCGCCGTGTGGGTGATCAGAGCGACTGGGCCCCTTCCTCTCTCTCGCCTAGTGAGAAGCGAGGTTTATCGATAGCAATTGGAGAATTAATTATTAAATTAAAGTTAACTTAAACGCAGCTTTACATCAATATTTTTTTAATTTTCGTTTTTTTATAATCCGATTTAATTCTGAAAATGTCTATTCTATAAAAAAAAATGCCGTTAAACTTTCTTGAAGTCGAAAAAAAAAAAGAATGAACAAATAAATAAATCGAGTGGGGAGGGCATGCGGCTCGGATCCAGGTGAGCTGTCCCCTGCAGCTGGAACCAACTCAACATTTATCAGTAATTTCGCCTTAAAGAAGGATTTAAAGTAAATATATATTAATTTAAGTCTCAGAACGGCCTCGAGCCTTGCACTTGCACCTCGACAGCTTCACCTTCCTACGAGAATCATGGCCTTCTTTGTCGTGTATCTGCGTCCAACGAGGCGAATTTGGGTTTTGTAAATATTCAACGTACGTTGTGGGTGTTGCTGCCAGGTTTATGGGTAATTATTTTCTTTGTATTTTTGTTTGGAGAGTATCAGAGTCGAGATTCCATCGAGGTGCAGTTCTTGTGGTTTCCAACAAAATATAGTATATTCAAATTGTTTGTGTTTATTCACTGCGAGTGATAATAAGGGAGTTTAAGGGTGAAGCAAGTTGATTGAGAAATTGACATTGTGATTTTGGATAAACACTAAATCACTATATATATATATATATGTTTTTTTTTTTTTTGCCTCTCCGTGTTTCCTCTGTCGTATTTCCTGGCGCAGACATTGAAGCAGGAGACACAAATAGTGCAGCGTCACCCACAAGATAGGGACGTATGGAGAGCGGCTATGCTGTTAGGCTGCGTTTGGTTTCAGAGACAGGGGCACAAATACAGAGACAGAAATAGGATTTCTGTCTCCGCCCCCGTTTGATTTTGAGAGACAGAGACAAAAATAGGATTTTTGTCTCCGTCTCAGACAAAATTTCTGTCCACTATCAAACTGGGGACACTGAAATGGAGACGGAGACAGAATTTCTACTCATCTCCGCTTCCGGCACAGTCACGCCGCTGTCCGCTCACCGCCGGCCGTCGGGCCGGGCGCGTTGGACACGCAGTTCGCCGGCGCTCCGGTCGGTACCGGATTCCGACCGGATTATGGCGGAAATCCGACCGGAATCCAACCAAAAACAGAGCCCTGCGCGCCTCAGCCACTGTCTCTGTATTACCAAAATCAAACACGATACAGAGACCATTGTAAATGCGTCCCTGTCTCTACTGTCTCTGTATTTCTGTATTTTTGTCTCTGTATTTCTGTATTTCTTAAACCAAACGCAACCTAGAAAACTGGGAGACGGAAACGGAAAATGAGAAACGTAGAAACAGAAATAGAAAATGGCAATAGTTGAAATTTTCGATTTTTGAAAACGTCGAAGATCTATAGTGTCGAAGACCTAAAATTTTTTAATTTTAATTTAGGAGAGATTAATTAAATAAATGGATAGGATTGGATCAATTAAATCCTAATTTATTTAGGGTTAAGAGATTTAAGTAGATTTATGGTTTAACAGTTTAAATTCAAACCATTAAATCATTAAAAAATTAAGATATAATTTTGATTCTCTTATTTTGATAACTTACCCACCCCTCGATTATCACTAAATCCATTCCGTCTTCGTTTTTTTCGCAGACCATAAAGCCCTCGCATCGCGTTGTCTCAGCTCCCCTCGCGCGTCTCCCCTCCTCCTCCAGGCGGCGCCGGGCTTCTCCCCCCGCCGCCTCCTTCTCCAAGCGCCGCCTCCTTCTCCACGCGAAGCCCGCTTCTCCCCCCTCCTCACCTCGCGTCGCTCCTCCTCCTCACACGCTCCGGCGCCGCGCTTCTCCCCGCTTCTCCCCCTCCTCACCTCGCGACTTCTCCTCCCTGCACCCGTCGATCAGTTCCTCTTCCTCCCCTTCCAGCCCTCTCCCAACCGCAGCTGCATCTTCTCCTTCCTCTATTTCCAGCAAGCAACAGGAACACAGCAGTTCCTCATCTCCTTCTTCTCTTCTCTTCACAACAGCAACAACAACTAGTTTCTGCCCTCTTCCAGAAATAGTAAATTCAGCATCTTTCTTCCTCTTTTTCCAAGCAAACAATTTTCTTCAGCCAACGGCAACAGCTCCTGCCTCTTCTCCCAGCCAACAGCAGTAAATACTGTTGTTGCTGTTCATCGCCATCGCAGCAAGCGCTGCTATTCACCATCGCATGGTAAGGATTGATAAATAATTTTTTTTGATATTGAGAAATAATTGATTAATTCGGATTAATCATGATATTTTTTTTGGTTTGATCGACTCAAGTATTTTGTATCAACCAAACAACTAGTCCATTGTTTGTAGGTCAGGGAATGGTACAAGGTAAATATTTTATTTAATTATATTTTGGTATACATTAGTGCTCAGTTACTTGTTTGTAGGCACGGTCTCGTTACTTTCTTATTCATACTAAGTAACATCAATGATAATTATATATCCATTTCAGTATCTATACCAAGCATCATTCATCCAGTAATCATTTCCATTGCCATTAACCCCTCAATGAAAATCCATTACCATTCCCATTACCGAATATATACCAATCGCCTCCTTTATTTTATTTTTGTTTGCCTCTCGATGTTTTCCCTCTCGTATTTCCTGCACGCGGACGTTGAAGCTGGAGACACAAATGGTGTCAGTGCGATGGTGTGAATCATGTAAGCGGTGAGGGGGAGGGAGGCGGCTGTGAGGGGGAGCGAGGCGACGACGGGGAGGGCCGGAGGGGGCGGTGAAGGGCGAGGCGATGGAGACCGTGATGAAGATGGAGTTTATATATATAGTCCCGGGGCAATGGTGCAACGGTAGGATATTCGGGTTGTGATCCAGGGACCCGCGATTCGATCCCAGCTACAGTGTATCTGTAAGAATTTTCTTTCAAATGAGGAACGCAATCAAAGGATGTTGGACATCTGGATTGGCGGCCGTATGCGCTTCCTGATTTACGGTCGGTGGGAAACTTCCGTGAGACCAACCGACCACCCCTAGGGATTGAGTCCGTGAGACTGACTGAGATTTATCATCATTTTTTTTTACATAGATATATATATAAAATTTAAATATTAAATTTTAAAATCTAAAGTTTAAAAAAATTTAAAAAATATTTTATAGATGTTTTACCGATGTAAGCACCTAATATAAAATAATTTAGATTTTAAAGTTTAATATTTAAATTAAAAAAATATTTTATAATAAGTATTATGTAATATATCATTTTGTATATTATATAAGATGTGTAGAATATCTAAATCTCATATATATATATATATATATATATAATATTTTAATATTTGATTGAAAAAGGAAATAGACCTGGCTCGGGTCGGCTCAGACACGGACAGGCTTGAGGCCAGTAGCAGGCGGATGGCTTAAGTCACGGCCCGTGCCGGCGGTTGGGCCATCTCCCTGTTTTTGCGTTATCCCGCCCCCTTCCCTTTCCGAAGCGTCGTCAGCCCACCCGAAGCACTCCCTCTATCTCTCGATCTATCTGCGAGTATCGGCGGAGCCGCTGTCCCTAGCTTTCCGCGCTGCTGCGCGCACGCTTCCGTGCTCTGCTCGTCTGCGTTGCCACCGTCACCGCCGCCACAGACTTCCTCCTCGGCAGCAGAAGACCTTCCCTTTTCACTTGCTTTCGGACACAGCATCCTTTCCTTCGCTGTATTTTTACCCGGAGGTCATATGCCATAGCAGTTGATGGGCTTCGATTGAGTTGGTGTACATTGGGAAGTTGGTTCCCAGATCGAGGTAGTGCAGAGGGTAGCCTCCGTAATCTCTGGATTTCGTAGTCTCATTGATAATCTTAATCGTCACAGTGGACCTTTTGGAGATACAGAGGTCAAAATAAGAGATCGCTTCGTGCTATGGGTGCATGACTATTGCGTGTTGATTGAATTTCAAGGTGTCCGAGCCGTGGGGTATGTAGATGAGTCGGTGACAATCTTCTGCGTCGAGGGTAAGCTGGAGTTATTAATATTGTGATCATCTTAATAACTGGCTCGTTCAGCAAATTGAAATGCTTGTTATTATGTTGAGCATTAGAAGTTCTTTAGAGTTAATATTTTGTTTGATGATTATTATCTATATATATATATATATATATATATACATTATATTAATTAATTAATACTTTGTTTATATTTATCTTCAAATACACTAGTGCTAGTTGAAGTGTATGATTATTAAACTAAATAATAGTAACTATGATAACATATTTGCAAATTCCAAATTTACTCTGCTTGGATGCATATGCTCGAAAGCAATTTGTAAGGGCCAAGCACAAAATGAATAGCTTTATAGGAGTATATCACATATGTGGAATTAGGCATTTATAGTATTTTTGATACTGGTGGTATTACTAAGTAATAGTCAGTTATTTTTCATTGTTTGCTGCTCTGCCTTTTCATATGCTCATAATTTTAAAAATTAATTTGTATAATTGCGTATACAAAATAATTGAGGCATTGTTTGCCAATATGTCATCACCAATTGGATTGGTAGACCTTCAACCAGAGGTCAATCAAGGACCTGATCAACCAATGTGGGGTTTGGAAATGTTGTTTGTTCCTTGTCACCTGGTGGCTGCTTTCTTCAAAGTTACTAATGCCTGCTTTTTCAGTTACTGACACCAAATCCATGTATCTTTACCGATTAACCAATTTCTCGACGCTGGAGTTGATCCTAAAGAAATACCACTTCCTCATGAATTTATCTTAAATCGGAACCTTTTGGCTCAACTTTATCCTAGTTTTGCCGAGGGAGCAACCCCCTTTTTCACCTTGAATTGGTCAAAATACGCAGAATTTCTGACTTTTCGTGGAGGATTAGACCCAATAACAGGTGGTCTATGGCTAACCGATATTGCACACCATCATTTAGCTATTGCTATTCTTTTCCTGATCGCAGGTCATATGTATAGAACTAACTGGGGCATTGGTCATGGCCTTAAAGACATTTTAGAGGCTCATAAAGGTCCATTTACCGGGCAGGGCCATAAGGGACTCTATGAAATCCTAACAACATCGTGGCATGCTCAATTATCTCTTAACCTCGCTATGTTAGGTTCTTTAACCATTGTTGTAAGTTGATTTTATAACCAAGAAAAAACATCAGTTGATTTACCTTTCGCCATTTTCTTAGGAATTTGCATCTAGTGGGTTTGTCTAACATTAAGTTGTAGGCCCATGCAAGAAAATGGGGGAAAATGCTATAAAACATGGGAACAACCTTAACTCAATGGCGTTGGAATTTAATTAAATAGTAACTACAATTTATTAATGCATCTATTCAAGGATATTTTCTTTGGTTTGCAGTTGGCTTAGTTTGTCTAATGTGTTGGTGTAAAGAGCACCAGAATCGAACTTATGTTTTGATGTTGGCAAAGGTTTAAGGTTAAGTCTTGATTGTGATCTAATGAGCTTGATCTAGTGTGCAGGTAGCACAACCAGAAAAGTCCTAGTTGGAAGCTAAGCAAGGGAAAGTCTTAGTTGAATGTTAGGAAAGGGAAATCCTAGTTAGAGACTAGGCAAGACATGTCCTAACTCCTAACTGAAGGTTAGACAAGGAAAAGCCCTAGTAGGTCAGTTGGACCATGATTAGGTAAGAGAAAACCCTAGTGGGTCAGTTGGACCATGGTTAGGCAAGGAAGTCTTAGCAGATCAGGGACACCAGGTGTAGGGACCTTATAGGGTTTGGAGGACTAAGATCGAGTTGGATCAGAGACTGGGAGTCGAAGATCAGAAGCTAAGCAAGAAACCTAAACGGAGTTTGGAGGATCAAGGTTTGACAACAGGTAAAATCTCCTAAGTGGAGTATCCTTTTATAACAAAGGATGGTGAGGACGCGATCCCATTAAGAAAATAGTAGGCATCGATCCGAATTAAGGTTTCACTGGAAATCCTAAGTCGAGATCGGGACAGTTGTAACTACCTAAATTTGCTAATACTCTTTATCTATGTTGTGCTAACTCTGTGATGCAGGAAACTTTAAATTGGCACGAAACATTGGATTCCGGGCGCTTGGATTGGCTAAATACAACCCCCCGCATCCAGATGAGTTGTCAGATAATGGTTGGGCAAAGTACGTCGGCATCTAGATGTCCGGAAGGGATCTAGGTACCCGAGAATGGATAGGTCATAATCAGATACGCTTCGTCCAACTCTCGCCAGGTCAGGAGTCCAGGCGCCTGAAAGGGTTCTAAGCGCTCGGGGATGGATAAAACGCGATGATAGCGGATCAGATCAGATCAAGCTGGGGCGCTCGGAATGACTTTTAAAAGAAGTTTCAACCAGCACTTTGAGAACAACAATTTTCACTACCTCATGCTCACGTTTTGCTCTAAAATTATGACACAATGCCAAAGTGTTGCTTCGACAATTGCGCTTGAGTTTTAATTCCTTGTCGGTATTTTTTGTATTAGTTTTTCTTGTCTTTTCGTGCCTTCTTTTGAAAAGGATCAGTAAACTTGTTACCGGTTTGTATCCTTTGTAAAAGGCGAATCTCCTTCTTCTTTAAGAAGGAGGACATTAGTATATTGCCCATCAGAAGCGGTCGTGTGGCCAACAACCCTTAGAGTAGTAGTCACAGGCTGTGAACTAAGTAAAAAAAAAAAGTGTCTTCTGTTTTGTTTTTCTTTACTTCCGCTGCCAACTTTGATAAACAAAATAAATTTTACAAAAGTGAGTGAAAAAACAACGCATGCTATTCACCCCCCCCCCCCCCTTCTAGCGTGCTCATTAATCCTACACAATGTCTTTCTTTCAGGACTAAAAGCATCCAATAAATGTTTAACGAGTTAATCTAATGGTTGAATTATTATATTTGGATTTGTCTCTTCTTTTCCAACTTCTTTCAATCTGCCTTCTTCATCAATTTGATACGAGTATGAAAGTTGCTTGTCTTCCTTCTCCTGTTCTTCTTACTGGCAGATCCTCGATCCCTTCTTGCTTCTTTTCTTTTCCTCTTTGTCTTCCTTGTTAGTTCCTCCTGGTCTCTTCTCCTCTTCTTCCAACTATTCCTGCTGAGCTCTATTTATACTCTTCTTCTTTCCTCTCTCTCTTCTTGTCCATATAGTTTCACCATTGTTCACAAATTTGAATCTTTTGTTTACGCCATCCAAACCTTGTTTGGGTTCATGTTTTTGGTTAAAACCTCATCATTTATCTCAGTCTACTTATGAATTTTCTCTCGCTTCCACCTTCGTTTCTCTACCTTGAGCACACGTGATGCTATGCCTCAAACTTGCCCAAATTTTCATTTGGAAGTTCTTCACCTCATTTGCACGGCCATCAAACTCATTCCAGAAGCAATTTCACTCTGCTTCGTCATTATAATGGCAACTGGAAATTATGCTCTTCTTTTTTATTGTGGAATCTTTTTTATCCACTGCTTGTCAAGTTGCATTAGTCTTAAGGGAAAGAATATCATTATAATTTTGGGCATTCCTTGAAAATGTTGATGCAATATTGTGCTTCAAATAAAATTCAGATCAGACGAAAGCTGATAAAGTAGGCTGATTAATAATCTAGAGATTGGCGACATTTCATTTGAATTATTTATTTAACCTATATACGTAAGACTTACAGTGTGAAAGTGCTTTGTTGATTATCTTCCAGTCTTTGCTACTTCACACTTTTGCATGCAGTTTGCCAATTTGCTGTTGGAGCTTTCACTAAAATTCTTTCTTTATCCTAGTGACTTTGAAGGACCTGTTGATGATTTGTCATTTGAAACAACTAAATCTTATGCCATGGACAAACAAAACCTTGAAAAAAGCATCTTTTTGGAGCTTGAACGGGAGAATCAGCTAAGACTTAAGGTCTGATCGGTTCATAACTTGCATCTACAACTTTTAGCTTTCTATCTTGATTCTTGACAACTGAACTAATCACATGAAGCACACAGCTACATTATTAAATTTCACCAAACGTGTGTTTCATGTCATTCCTATTTTCCAGAATTCAAATAAAAAATTATTTAGCATATAGTTAACCAAACTTCTGGAGAAGTTCACTTTATATAAGAATTCTTATGTGTCTTCATGAGTTGCCATGCCTTTAGCCATGCTTCCTAGTATATGCAATTACATTGCATCTCTTGTATGTGCTTATACAGAAAACCAGCTACAATATGTTACATGTACAAAGAGTTTAACTAATCCAAACTTTATCCAGTTTGGCATGCTGAGTTTAATTAATCCAAACTTTTGGCAGTTTGGCATGCTATCTATTGTCACATGTAACAGCTAATGGAATGAAGCCCCAAAAAATTTGTAGCATAGATAGCTTACATGTTGCTTCTAGGCTTTAAAAATGATTTCCATGATTTCCCTTCCCAAAGTTTGTTGTTCTAACATGTCACATACTGTAACTGTGAATGATGACATCCCAAAATCCCCAAGATCAATTGCTGCCCTCGAGGTGTTATTGTCCCTTGAGGAAATTGTTTCTGTTAAAAGTGCTTAATTCTTTCATTGCTGTCATCTACTCCACTTCTTACTATTTGTACATTGTTTTGTGTCAGAATATGCTATCAGGATGCATAATTTATGTGGCGAAGTGTTAGTTAGTCCTTGTAGCAGGTGATCATGTAAGAGGTCATAAATCACCAAAAACCTATATCTCATGGGACCAAGTGCTCAATCAATAGAAATCCTATAGAAAAAAGAGTTTTCTAGTGTATATTCATGTAGTAAAAGTGTGAATAAACTCTGTCAAAAGAATATCTTTTTCTCTCTCTTGTTTTTTTGGTTAAATAGCATTTTCGCATCCCTCATTTGTCCCACTTTTCAACCTAGAGCCACTTATCATGGTTTTAAAACCGTATAGGTGACCTGTGGTTGAGTTACTAAATAGTGCATATGTGCCATGTGAATCAACAATTAATTCAACTTAGTCGAACAGAATCATCGTGATCAAAAAATTTCTGTTGAGAATTTTATCAAATAAAAAATGTATTAAAAAAATGCAGCCACTAGGCTACTAAATAATCAATAAAACTGCAAAGTGCAATTGGGCCACTATTTTTGAAAGTTCACCAACAAAGACAACATTAAGTATTTAAACAACTTAAATTTTGATGTGCAGACTTTGAGTATTTGGTAGGAAGCATAATTCTTGTTGAATTCCTTGCAGGCATCATATTCCTCACTCTCTTTATTTGAATCAAGTAGTGATATTTTATTTTAAAATATGTGGTATAGGTATAAGTAAATCTCAAGTTTATAGAGAAAATCAATTAGTCCTTGATGTTTTTGTCCTAATCTTTCTTCAAGCCTTATGCTAGTATGATCAATCATATTTTGTTCCAATCCTTCGAAATAATTATTCCTCAATTATTATTTTTTTAGGTAAAAGTTGTTTTTCCTACCACTATGTTAATTTTTAAAATTTCTATTAAGTCAGAGATAAACTAGATCAATGTTAACCATCTAGCTCATAATGAGATGATTCCATTTCTTGAATATGTCATGTTGTCTTCTAATAAATGAATTGTCTGACAGTCTCTGGCTTTTTATTGGCAGCGAACTTTTTTTTGCTTGCTGATACATCATATACAACTTTTTTTTGCAAGGGGATAACCAGTAGGCATCGTAGTCCAGTAAATGTTAATATAGTTCATATTTCTATTGTTTTATTATCATTTGATGCTGATGATTAAGATTTTAGGAGGAACTTAGGTCCAAGTTAGCGGACTTGGTTGCATCTCAGAGAAATGAAATCAACAGATCAGCTTCTGCCATGACCCAGATTTCAAAATATGTAGAAGTAAAACAGGAGATGGATAGAAAGCTCGACAAACAATATCAAAGAAAAATGTATAATTTCTTTCCATCTTTTTGCTTTTTTTACATTCTGATGCTAATTGATACTTTTGTACAAATTGGTATGGGTTAGTAATATGTAGTCAATATCACACTTGTTGCATGTTTTTGCAGTTTCAAAACCATTTATTTTTTATAACTTCTATTCGTACCTTCTACTATATGCATTCTTTCAATGCATTCATCTTTTCTTATAAATGATATACAAGGTCCATAAATCCTTACAGGTTCTGGACCTAATTCTTAATATAGTTGGGCCGACTTCTTATTGAAATTCCATCAGTGCAAGGGTTTTCCATAGAATAATCTTATTGTATGAAACAAAGATACTCTTATCCTTCAGTACAGTCCATAATTTTGTCAGTTTCTTGAAGTTATGAATATGAATTCAGTTTTACTGTATGAATCTTTTCCTCTAGATAACACGAATCTAGTACCTATTGTTAAATTGTTGCAAAAAAGGAATTTTTGTAGTTTAATAGAACTGAACATTGATTCTTTTTTGTAAATCTCATGTCCTTCATTCATATACACTCTTTAACATTTGGGAATAAAGAGCAAATTGCCTATTACATAGTAAGCCCTATATGAACCAGAGGAAGAAGGTGCTTTTGCGAATACCTCACTTTATGTGGTCTGCTCAGTAATCTTCTTTGATGGTTGCCTTATAAATGGAAGACTTATGTTCTATTAACTTATTACTAGTGTTGATTTTCCTCAAATGAGTGCTTGTTTTACTATGTTAGCTATATGAATTATGATGCTTACATCGGATTTCATATCTAACTCAGTCTGATCTGGAGTTGTCACAAAATATCCTGTTGGATAAAGTTTATTTAAATTCAATCCGAATGACTATTAAGCAGGCTTAAATTCTGTTAGATTTGTTTAGGTTGGATCTGAGTTATCTTAGATTTTAGAATCAATTCCAGTTGAAGTCATGCTCATATTTGATTATGATAACAGAAGTTGGCCCTGAAATCAAGCAGTTGGCATGTTCAGTTTTAAATTAACACACTGATTTGTAGGGCACCTTGTCGAGCTCATTGTGTTATTAGGTGGATTTTTGTTATCCCAGAGCCAAGAATAGTCTCTGTTCCCTGTTTGTGTTATGTATTCTCCCCTTAATTGGATAGGAAATATGAAACTTCTAGAGCTCGCTATTTTTTGTTTTCTTAACTATTGGGACTTTGAGGATGGGAATGCAGTCCTTAAACTTTTGGTCTCAGCTAATTAGTTCAATTTGTTTCAGTGCTGAAATGCTTGATAGTCACTTGTCTGCTGTTCAAAGGGATCACGAACAAAGATCTCTAATTGAAGAAAGGAGATTAAGGGATGATGCTGCTTTTGAAGAAGCCAAAAAAAGGGCCCTTATTGAAGAAAAACATCGCCAAGAAAAAGCTAAAGCAGAAGCTGAGGTTTGTTTGCTTTGATCCTAAGATGCTACCAAATCATAGGTTTATTTTTTCTAAATGAAATTTTAGTAGTTTAATTATTGTTTTGCAGGTGCATTAGGTTTCTTTTGTTTTTCCAAAATAGTAAGATCTATTTTTGTGATCCTTTTTCTCACATCTTCCATCCAAGTACTCGGATCCCTAGTTCTCAAAATACTAAGTTTTCTCAGTAACCACCTGACTACCTCGTCCCTAGGGGAGATCCTAGGGAGGATTTTTTTTTCTCCATACCGGTGGGGCCGGCTCTAGGGGGCCCGCTGAGGTGTCAAATCCACTTTTTTTTTCTGGGGAGGATTTTTTTTGGGGGGTGGTATGTTATCTCAAAATCTGGCTAACACCATAATATACAATTAAATTCTTTGTTAAATATCACTATAACATTCATAAACTGGGAAACACAACATATTTTGTTTGGTGGTTAACTGGTATAAGCCATTGCAGATGGAATCATGCTAATTGCCAACTGTGTTTATTTCCTGCTTGTATTCTTCTTTTGTAGAATTTCCATCTGCCGCAAAGGTAGGCAAAGTAGTTGAGCAACAATTGATGCCGGCTAACAATGCCATAAGCACTTAAACTTCATGTTGGTAGACTCTCTTAAGACATTATTATTGCTGTACTTCAGTATTACTTCTTCACAGTAAATTACGGCACATCTGTATAACATAGTCTGACATCTAAAACATGTGGTGTGACAGATAAGAATTTAGAATGTTTTTCTAAAGATATAAGGGCTTTGAATGTTAAATGTGGAATAATTGGTAGACCAATTTTTGTTCAGGCAAAATTGAAGGCTGCAAAACTGGTTGAAGAAGCAGAAAGGACAGCTATGGAGGCTGCTCAAAGAGCAGCCAAAGAATCTGTTGAAACGGAAACTGTCAGTATTAGGGAAGCTGCTGCTTCTGAAGATGCAAGAAAGAAATCTATGGACAATGATGATACAAATACAAAGGATACAACTTCACTTTCAAAAATGCCAAAACAGCCACTGCTGACGGATGGTAACTTATTTCTTTGATAAAGTATGCCTGATGAATTTATTAGTTTGCAGTTCACTATGTGTGTGAAATCGTGCAACTCTTATGAAAATGTACATTTGGTATCTAAGTAAGAGATGGTTGCTAAGATGACAATATCTGCGACAAGAGTATCCTCTCAAACTGTGGTTACTCTTGTCAGGCAAGTTTGATCAGTTAAGCTAAGACACATGAAACAGAAGCTCCTACTGATGCTACATTCTTGTTTCTTTTCTTGCTAGATAGAATCTATATTGGACCATTGTGGTGGTTTCTTTCACCTTTTGTTGTTAAATTAGTGAGGATGTTTCTTGGATTACAACAGTGTAATTTTACCCAATTTATTTTTTGAATTAAACATAATTTATCTTTACTTTTCATTGAAATGAGAATATTGTTTGGAAATGGATATATGCTGTATCAGTTTGTAACTTTGTGATAACTGATCTTGCTTTGCCATAAAAAACCAATATTATTTCTGCTGCTGATGGTGACTGATCTTGCAAGAAATGAGAATGCTATGATGCTAGATTTTTGTTTCATTGACCTATTGTATTAGACTATTAGTTTTGAACATTTTTCTATATTTGGTGAATATCTGAACTAATTTCACTGGAAGTCAGTTGTCACATGAGCAAATTATGATGGCAGGGATCAAGGTTTTGGCAACTGATGCTGCACTGAAAGCAGAGATCAAAAGACTAAAAATTTATAATGAAGTGACTGAGATACCCAATCTTCCTTCTCAGAAGGTACCCTATAACTATCTATTAAATTAGCAATGGTTCAACAATGTGATGCTTTAGCTTTATTCTACTTTACTGCTTGACTTGGTTTCACATTTTGGAAGTCTATGATCACATGCACTTTCTGTCTTCGCAGAAATATATGATATAATGGATATCTTGCGTTTATTCTTATGGTAGGAACTTGATAGACGTGGGAGGCAGATCTCTAAAATCCTAAAGCAATTAACTGGAACTATAGAGAATGTCAGGTAAAGGAAACCTCTGGTTTATTGAGCTGGTTTTTTTCCGTCTTGTATTGCATTTTCTTCAGTTAACTACATTACTGGTAGCTGCTTCACTTGTGGGTGGTTCATATTCTACAATTTTTTAAAGAAAATTTTGGGAGTATTGTTCTGGTAGGCTGGCAGCATTTGGTGGAGTATAGCATGGAAGGTTCTAGACGTAAGGACTATTTATTGTGGTTCTTTACAAAACCTTACATAAATAAGCTGTAGGGTTGAAAAATAAACCTTGATTAGTGCTAATAAGTATAGAATCTGATTGATTGTCTAGAGTTAAAGGACAAAATCTATAATAATTTTTATTCTAAATTGTGCATATGAAATGCCACTAATTCCTTTGAAAATGCTTTTGGGAAGCTGAGGACGCTGATTATTAAACCAAAAATAAAAAGGCATTGTGAATTTGAATTGCTATTTCGAAAGGATTGGTCAGACAACATAGGGATGCTAAAAACTAACTTAAGAATAGAATATGAAGTACCGGACAATTTTAAATTATATTTTTCTTTAGTGATAATAAATTACACAAGTAGAGTTATTAACTAAGGATATATTGCTTTATGTATGCATGTATATATTGAGCAGCTCTTTCTTTGTTCACCTATTGCTATAAGTAATATAGTTTATTGGTTTATCTGTTAGACTGTCTGTGTAGGCTTTTTCTTGTGGTGGGCTTGCTTATATCTCATGATAAGGTATGGTTGGATCACCCACTGTCAGTGGGTAAATAAATGTTCTCCCTTCAATCTCATCACTGTTTCTTGGCATTGGAACTGTCTAGCTCTTAGTTTCTATTCCTTTGAGTCTCTCTCAACACTAATGCATCCTATTTCCTAATCCTTTTTTTCCACTTGGTATGGCAAATTTTTTTAGTGGCTTGTCCTGATATGACTTGCAGGTGAGCAAGACTTGAGCATGCCACATTTAGCTAATCATGTTAAATAAAAATTTGACATGTTTAATTTGCTAGTGGTCTGATGGCCTTCCTAACCCACTTAATTCTGCGTTGTTATTTGACATGAGCCAACCTGATTATTTAATTTGATTATAATATAAACATTAACTTGCAACTTGTCTAAATTTAACATTTTAATTTATAATATCTGATAGAACCGTGATTCAAAGGTCATATGACAACAATTTTACCGTTGCACACATGGAAACAATTTTACCGTTGCACCAAAGCTTCCCTTCAATGTAATGGTGTTGGCATGTCCAGGCCATTCTATAAAAAGGTGGATCTGCCACCTCAGTGGCCCCCTTAGAGTCTACCCCACGGGTATGAAGGGAGGTAAATTTAGGTACACAGGCAGGAGGCGCAATGTCTAGACCATTCTATGATTGTACATGATGTGAACCTTTAAGTTAGTTTGTCTTTGTGACCCCAATGTACATGACGAAATTATGTGATGGACACGTGTAAGCCAGGACTATATTTTGATTTTCAAGTGTGCTTTTTGAGATTCATTTGTTGATTCAGGTAAGAAAGTCAAATGGTTATCAAAATAAAGATTTGACATAAACTACCTGAAGAGGTGTAACAGTTTTTGATGATTGATAAAGAAGTCAAAATGCACCTTGGTTTATCCTTGCACTATGGGCTTTGTCTGAACTCCTCTCCTGGAGCTTCTTGATTTGGGCCATATGGTTTGTGACTTATGGTGTTCTGCAGAATGGCTATAAGCCAGTGACTTAAGCAGTTGGGATGATGGATCTTAGTGGCAGTTGTTTGCTTGAACTGGTATGCCATGAGTATTTCACTTGGTCAACTTTTAGGGATTTAGAGGGAGAACCCGCTAGAGCTTTTTGTTGGCATGTTCCTGGTTGCACCAGTTACATGAAAGTATAAGAAAAGCAGCATTCCTTGATAGTGTTAGTTGATAATCCCATGAAAGTTTGGGACAATTGTATCTCATGTTGATACTGTAAAGTTGGGCTTAATAATGTTGTACTTGAAAGAGATATTGGAGTCAAAGTGGAAATGCTGTATCATATGGAATGCATTTTCTTAAATTCTTATACATATGGATCATCAGAATTACTGAGCAACCTTAAAGTTGACTCACAATATTCTTTTTCCTGCTTTTGCAAGCTCCTCTTAGACTCCATGAACTTCAGTGTCTTCATTTTCAATCATGGATACCCTGTACCTGTATATTTTCCATTTTAAAAACTTCTTTGACCACTGTATTATAGTACTTCATCATTCTGCATTCTCCCAATGTGCTACTATTGTTGGAGCCCTTGTGAGTTACATGTGAATAATTTTATTGGGGTAAAAAATGTGAGGTGTGAATAACTTTATTGGGATGAAAAGTAAACTGCTAGGACAATTTATTTGGGAGCTATAAGTGCAACCTTGCCTTAAAGTATGCAGATCGTTGTCTTGGGCACATTCGTCTATATTAAATTTATAGTTTCACTCAGTTAAATTATATTCGACTATTTAATTATAGTACCAATCCTGGAAACAGCCTTGGCGCAACGGTAAGGTTGCTGCCATGTGACCTAGAGGTCATGGGTTCAAATCCTGGAAACAGCCTCTTGCCAAAGGCAAGGTAAGGCTGCGTACAATGGATCCTTTCCCCGGACCCCGCATGGCGGGAGCTTCGTGCACCGGGCTGCCCTTTATTTAATTATAGTACCAGTGCCAAACCATTTCATTAGATCCCATTATATAAACTTACCATATTTGCATTCATTAAGAAAACTGTTTACTGCATATTTTTTCCATTTTGATTGGCTGAATTATACAATTCAGTTTTATTTCCCCCCTAGCTTGAGTCTCATATAATTCCCATCCTTGTCAAATTTATATTCTTTCTCAGTTACTTCTGTAAATTGGTTGTTAGCATCTATTTGAATTTATTTGGTTCCTTCAGTTCATTTTCCTATCAGACCTTATGTCTCAATTTAACTTTTGGTTTTAATTGCGCACAGAACAAAAAAAGATGCACTTGTTAACATTCTATCAACGGATATTCCAGGCTGTCCCAGCTCCATTTCTGCAATTATGTTTGCAAAACAGGTGCACCCATGGTTCTGGTTAGCCTTTTCATTGACACTAGCACTTTTTATAGTAAATCCCTCTTGGGAGCTAATCTTAAAGTTGTGTATAATTACCAATAATTAGAACTTATAATCACTGCTCAAATTTGGTACAAGTCATCCCTTCATTGTTTTCTTGACTGCCCAAACGAATACAGCTCACACACATACACTATTCACCTGCCATACACATAGGTAAGTTTGATTGGTTGAATGCCGTCACCTCTCCAAGTG
This sequence comes from Curcuma longa, assembly GCF_044706935.1. Lineage (NCBI taxonomy): Eukaryota > Viridiplantae > Streptophyta > Magnoliopsida > Zingiberales > Zingiberaceae > Curcuma > Curcuma longa. The sequence continues at coordinate 5,124,218 of NC_133863.1, forward strand.
TATTTCCACATCAATGCTTGTTTCCCACAACAAAGTTAAGCTGCTTCACCTCAACATATGTTGATGACCATAACTTCTGCTGTTGTCAACAAGGTCCACAAACCCTTAATAATCAGAGCATCCACAATGCAAGGGCGTTATAACGCCTTCCACCTCATTAAAGCGCATGGGGTCCACTGCCACATACTCGTTATAACAACATACCTTTTTCATCCACATTCCTATTAACGTTAATACTCATGGGTCCCACCATCCACTCAATTGGCCGTTAAAAAATAGCCATTAAAAAATAACTGTTAAAAAATAACCATTAAAAACTAACTGTTTTATTTAATTTTTAATTTTAAAATATATATTTTTTAATAAAAATTAAAAGTTAATAGCCGTTAAAAATAACCATTTAATAAATATGTTTAATAAAAATAAACAAATAAAAAAATTTAAAAAAATTAAAAAAAAAGCATGCGGGGATCCTTTAACGCGTTCAAAGGATTGAACGCGTTAAAGAATTTTAACGCCCCACATTGCTGTGGGACATTATAACGAGGCATTGAACGGGCATTTAACGCCCCGTTGCAGATGCCCTCATCACTCATTCATTGTAGTCATTGCGCATAAATGTTTTCATATATTTATTTATCGTGTTGCAGACACCATTCTCGCCTCATGATACGATGCTTTCTTTTTCATTAGAAGAGATGATTGAAAAGGAAGATGACAAGAAATCCAATGTTCAATTCCCTAAGAACCAAAAGGAGAAAGAAGATACATTACTCACTCATTGGAAGGGATGACTAAAGAAAGATAATGAAGAAACTAGAATGAACCAAACTGGTTACGTAATTGTTCCTTACACTTGGAAATGACAACCTAGGAAACTTGTTAACAACTCATTTGTGTTGAGTTTTTCTTTGTCGAAAAATAATGATGCAAGAAGAATTTAGTTATTTAAAATTTTAGAGTTTGTAAAACTTTATTTTGGTAGATCCTTAGGAAAACAAGTTAATTTAGGTAGCTTTTTTACTTTGGCAATTGTCTTGTTAGAGAATAGGAGAATTATTTCTAGTTTGATAGAGTTTTTTTAGTTATAAATTGTTTCTTTCCTGAAATATTTTAATTTATTTCCAGTTTTGTTTGGTTGGAGTCTTTTAAATGGACACTAATCTTTCCATGTCGATTATCTCTCAGTTTAATAATGTGCATTTTCTTCTTGAGCTCTGGTCTCTGCATGAGATTGTTGTTTCCTAGTTCTGCCTCATGGTGATTGAGGTCTTTCGGTGATCAAATCTTTAACATTGCGTCTGATCCTTGATTTGAATTAAAAACCATACTTCTAGGCTTCTGGCATTATGTTTGTCTTGTCATTTTAAATTTAATGTATGCTTTCAAAGATTTGTGAGATTAATAATGTTAACTTTTAGGTGATTGCATGGTGCGGAGACTCAACTGGAACTTTTGACAGTACTGTTTTTGCATGTGGGCGTGTCATTCTTTTAGTTACATCAAAGGTTGGTACACGACTTTCCTTTTCATGTGCTAGTTGCTGGTGTGATTATATTCTCTATATTAATTGATGCCCCAGAGTGCATGCCTATGGACTATTATACATGTTTAGTTGAACAATAAAATCAGTTTCATTCAACTTTATATTCGTTTTCATGCAGAGTGGAATATGGAATGAAATTTACATACACCATCAAATTATATGAATTGGGTTTTTGCCTAAATGCTTGCCACTAGTTTTACTAAAGAATAGTATCTGACCATGTAAACCACCATACGAACCATTATAGTTTTTTGTAGCTAGCTTTTATTAGTTTTGGTTAACTGATACTGGTTTAATCTAATACATTTTATATTAATTCCCTTCATGAAAACTCGTTCCTGTTTTTATCTTTAATCTATTTGGTCTGATGTTTCTCCCAGATTCCAGATGTGATGGATTTTCTGGTGGCTGAGCTTCATAAAGTTTGCATCTATAGTGTTCCAAAATATTTGCAACCATCAGACGTAAGTTTGTTATTTCCTTCTGAACAATTGATTGTGCACTCTATGAATCTTGTTTTTCTAGTTTAGATAATAGATAGTTTCCTTGGTATTGTTTTAATCTTCATTAGAATTTCAATGGGGGTATTAATTTCATTGTATGATGCACTCTTAGTACTTGAAATCCTTGCCTTTTATCATAAGTTCTGATAGTTTCCTTGGTAGTTTTACTTCATTAGAATTTCAATGGGGGTATTAATTTCATTGCCACATATCAAATTATTTTTAATGTCTTGTGCATATAATACTAGATGCAGTTCTTTATGGTCTCGCTTGGAAAATATTTCTCCTTTTCATTTACTCAAACTTAATTCCAGCAAGCATTACAGAACGATGACTACTGGAAGATGATTGGTTACCATGAAAAAGATGGAAAAATCGAAAGTTCTGAGAGTTACCTTCCAATCATATGAAACTTTATGCTGCCATAATTCAGGTTTACATTCATCTCTTAATCTGGCTGCTGTTTGTATGTTGATTTGAAGTATATATTCTGAAATCCACAGTAAACTTTTAGCCGTAGAGAGAGGAAATAACAACTCAATGCCTACTAGATTAGTTCTGATTGCTGATATTACAACCTCCAAAGACTTGGCTTCTAGTTATCAATCTTTTTTATATATATGTTTTTCTTACATGCCCGATTCATATCGATACAATGCATCTCATGTTAATCGAAACATCTTTTATTCTGTAGACAGAGATTGAGGGTATCAGAAATCCTCATGGCTTAGGGAAAGGATGGTCGTGGCTTGCAAGGTTTCTGAATGCCTTGCCTGCAAACAAATCCACGGCTTATGCTTTGGAAGCTTTCTTGAAGGTTAGTAGACTTCATATTAACTTCTATTTATGCGTATTTCCAAGTTCACGGGCTAATAAATCGGCCTCTTATGGTAGCAGATGGCAGGCTTTGCTTTGTACAGAAAATACAAACATCAGTTCAAGAAGATGCTTGATGTTATTTCTCGAAGCTATTTGCCTGCGGTCAGACTCAAGGAAAAAGGAGATAGGAAGATCATTGAAATCGTCAAAAAACTAGAACAATATTTAGAACATGAAATGTTTCGAAAGGAACCTGATGGATGGCGTCTCCATGATGGCTTGTTGTCAAAGGAGTTGGTGTAATGTTCAACTGTTTTGTTTCATTGTCATTCGACATTTCATTGTAACAGCCCAATTCCATTCTAATAATTTTTATTTTTATTTTGAGGCGGCCACACGACTTCTTTATGAACTACATGCCAATTGTCACAGAAAGCTAATGCAGATATTAACAGAATTCATTTGAAGCATGCTAAGCTTTTGTTGGAATACATTTTAAATGATTTCAACAAAAGGTGACAACTCTTATCTGGGGGCCTCTCCAGGACTGTTCCATGCGATCGAGAAGGAAAGTAAACTACGGAAGGTTTTATCTAACATAATGACAGTATAAATTTTAATTATTTATAAGTTAATAATTAGTAGTATTAATCATTAGTAGTATTAGATTAGTAAACATATTGTAATATAATAATCTCATGTATTACATTTATTATTATCTAAAAATATAATAGTTTAGAATCATCTTTTTTTTTTGCAACTCTAACTATATTATTTATTAGTATTATATATTTCATTATATAAAACGGCTATAAATTCCTCCAATACGATTCATATAATTTTAAGAAAGAGCAATTTATTCGATTTATAACAATAATTAGAATGAATTTGACTATGCAATTATTTAGTCTGTATAATCGATCGTTTGTTATCATTTTTAAATAGAAAATTATTTTTGTATTAATATTTTAAGCATCGTGTATAATATTCTTTAAAACTAATTGAGTAATAAATGATGATATAAAATAATTATAGGTAGTATTTTCACAATATTTTTTTAGTGTTTGAAAAATAGGAGAGGAAAAAATTCAGATTATATTATATGCATTTATTGTACTAACACTAAATTTAAAGAAAATTGTTTTTAAAAATCTGAAACTTATTTTATTATTGAATTGAATTGACCATCAAGCTTGTTCACGATTCATCTCCTTTTCTTTTTTCCACACAGGCCATTCGAAATAAACGAAAACAATTTAAAAAAAAAAAGAAACTTGCAGAACAAAAGGTATCTTGATCATCTGTCAAAGGGTCCATTGCACATGGTGCAGGCACTTGACAAGCATTTTTGGCTTTCCAATTACAGCCATTAAAGTAAGGAGAATGGGAAACATGACTATGTGCTCATCCGTGCCACTTCATTAATCTCTTTGGCTTCCAAGAAAATTCAGAAAAGTGAAGGAGAAAACCAGCATGATAAACCACTCGACAAGTATTTGAACAATTGTCAAAGGTACAGTTCAGTCAGAAACTGAAACACAAGTAAACAAATCCAAATTCCAACCAAACAGTATGTTACAATCAGAGTTTAAAGGTCAGTCGACAGAAGAATGCATGAATTAATGGATGGATTCCAACTGAAATGAATCTCAGAATTAAAATGTATGGAAATGTCACTCATTTTGATCCTACAAAAATGAGGCTTCAGATCACATGCAATCTCCATGCTCAGTTACAAAAGACTGAACTCATTCAGCTTGGAGCTCGAAGCACATATCAACAACACCGAAATCTCCGAGAGCTCGTCCATTCCTTCACAAAAAGCACCAACTGTCGAGAAGTTATATGCCTACATGAACAAGTTTGTGGGTGGTGCTTTTCTGCAACATCTCACCGAATGCAAATGCCTCCGAATTCGCTTAGCCACGCTGCTCTCTTTTGCAGTTTCCGGGAAGGAGGTAGCCGAATTTCTCGGCATTTTGAATCAGATAACCGGGAAGATCGACGGCAGAGTATGAACTAGGAATCGGACCCAACTTGGCAATGATCTTCTGGAACGTATACTCCTCAGGAAGCATGTCAAAAAGATCTGCTCCGTGGCATATGACATCTTGAATTCTTGCAGGATTCAAGTAATAGGCGAATCTAATGCGATCCACATGGCTGTATGCCTTCATTTTGAAGGTGAACTCGCTGATGTGCCGGAAGCAGAAGCTGCAGTGCCATCCTGAATCAGCTAACAGGTCATCGGACTGCCGGAAATGGGCATATCTGGTCTTCCCGGATTTGTAACGATGAATTGAAGCTCTCCAGCTGTCGTCGTCGAGGTGGAACTCGAACGAGTAAAGGTAGTTACGGAGCTGGAGATGAAGCTTCTCAGGGATCTCATCGCACCACCTGAGCAGGTTGATCGTATGACCACTGGGGATCTCGTCGACATCAGACATGATCAGCAGGTCATCGTCACTGATGCCGGCAATCCTGATGAGCTGATCCAATGCAACTCTCTGGTAAGACTCCTCCACAAAAGGATTCTCTCCTTTAACAAATCGGCCGCCAACAGCTCCATAAGTCAACCTCGACTCCGCGAACTTGAAGCGGCGGCGATTCTTTGCAAAAACAAGGGGCTTCCTCAGGCCGGTGAACGTCGAATTGGACTCGAGGAGAATGAACTCCGACACGTAGGGGCTGAGCTCATTCCACCGGATTTCAAGGATGTCGAGTTCGTTGCTGAACAAGACAGCATCGAAGACACGTCTCGGCATTTCCCGGACGCCCCAACCGTGGAGCTTGCAGAGGCTCTCCATGGAGGCATTCTCATGGTAGTAATGGGGTATCATCTTGAAGGGTTTCGGAGGGGCCTCCCAAAGCGGGCGGAGGAAGTAGGTGATCTTTTGGCCATGGACATAGATGATGAACAGGAGGATGGGAACGCCGACGAAGAGAAGCAACAATGCCTTAAGATCAAAGCCCCGGAGGGCGCACCGGAGCCGCGACATGCTCAGAGCTGCTTTCGAAGCCTGCACCAAAGCAAAAAAATTGTAGAGTTGATGAGAATGCTATGAACAATTAGGAACTCAATCGTCCTAACGCCACACAGATCCCTAATTTGGTGAAATTGGTTGGCGGCACGCATTCTTTTTCAATCTAAAATACATATCACAGGAGATCCGATGACCTAAATTGCGAAAGCAAAAAAAAAACCAATTTTGAAGAAGGAGAAGGAGGTTTAGATCTGCGAAACCTAGAGATCAGGAAAGAGTATTACCCCGCCGCAGACGCTCCCGCATATATCATCCGTCTTCTTGGAGCAATAAGGACAGCCGACCTCCGGCATACTGAAGAAAGCACAGTTCGGCAACGAAAAATTTTCTCCCGGAAAGATCCGCCTTTTCGCCGCCTCCAAGCAAAAGCTTATTCACGCCGATGTTTCTTGAATAGATTGGACCACGCCGCCGCTTATAGAGTGCCGATCAGTTCGATCGCCGGCAGCTCCTCCCTCTCCTCTCCTCTCCTCTCCGCGCAAGATACGCCTTTTCTCTCTCTCTCTCTCTCTCTCTCTCTCTCTCTAATAATATTAACTCCAGTAAACAACACCACAAACCACTCTAATTATAGCCGTTTGGAAGGTGGGCGACTGGGCATGTTCTCTTCTCTCTCCCCACGCCGCTTAGTCTTCTCCCAATGCCAATTCTCAGTCTCACCCCCCAAAAAAAACCTCCTCTTTTTCACCTGTTACCAAGCCAGCAAAGGTCCAAGAGCGCACTCGCCGAAGTAACCACAGGCACTCGTGCAAAGCTGGATGGGCGACGGGAATGCTTTATGCGGACGCGAAAGAGCTGGCGTCTGGAGGTCGAACTTAGGCGGCGAAGACGACCGCAAAGGGCAGAGGAGGAACCGCTCGTGGAAGCGTCGCAGCGGAGCACGCCGCATTTATGGGCAGCCGTCGCCACTTAGACTGCGTCGCGTCTTGCCCTGCGTCGAAGAGATCAACGCGTTTGATCCGTCAATACACTTGACGCATTAAAAGTCGGCAAATAAATTTAGTAAATAGTATTATTTTTTGATATTAAATTAAATACATTTTTTTTAAAAAATATTTTTATTCTTTTGAATTCTAATTCTCTTAATTATATAACGGTAATTTCATCATTTCAATCTACTAAAACAAAAAGATAGAATCGAATTATTAGAAATGTATTTTTTTTTAAAACAGCTGTTATTTTATTTTAATATATATTTTAAAATGTTGTTCTTAGAATCTTTTTGGGTATCATTCTCCTTGGAATTTTATTTCCATTTCTTCAGCCCACTCAATGAATGAAGATTTAGAGAGTTGACCAAATCTATGGACTAATTCGCCAAACACATTGATAAATCCCTAAGGTATGGACTTTCTTTGTTGACTTTGATCACGTTTGTTGCGACTGAATCCATTCCTTAAGTCAGATCTTTACCTCCTTCAACATGATGCTTCCTTTATTAAATGCACCAATAAGAGGTTAGAAGGGAGACGAAGATACGCCTTGGAGTGACCCTTCCGATACTAAGTTAGACTTTGAAGAAGAGAATGGAGTAATAGAACCAAGAATAGTAATCAAAATAGAAGTATATGTTTTTTGCTAAAATGATTACTTTAATTATAGAGAAAGAGAAGAGAGGTTTCTCAGGACCTTCCTGTCTCCAACCTTCCTTAACTATTGTAACTAGTATCTCCTTGTTTTATATTCATTTGTAATTGTCTATTGAAGAAAACAACCCTTAATATTTATTATATTCCACCTTCCTTTGTTGAACTTGATTTAGTTTTTATTTATTAACTGTCCAATGAGCATATCTTAATAATTTGATTTAAACTTATTAAACTCAACTGAAGGGTTCAAAATACAGCCAAGCTTCTTATGAGCATTGTCGAGCTCTTGGCAAGCATTGTTGAGTTAGAATTGTCGAGATCTCGCTTTGTCAAGCTGAAGAGCTCAGAATACAATTGAGCTACTTACAAACGTTGTCGAGATCTGGACAAACATTGTAGAACTCTGAATGAATATTGTTGAACTCCCATCAAATATTATTGAACTCTTGCTAAGTTTGACCTGTCTTAATCATGACTTTAGGATTCCAACTAACTCAAGTCTCCGTTGATCGAATAAAAGATGTACCATGTGGACTGTATTGATCTAGTCAAGAACATGTTACCTAGACTCGACCGGATCAAAGTTATGTCATACAGTGACTCCTGCCTACCTCCCCAATAAATGCCTATTTATATTTTAAAGTTGACTTCACTTTGGTCCAAGTCAACGAGCATTATGTTTCTTGATGGATCAGAATACTGCATTGCAAGCATGCTGCTGTACTACGTCTCGAGTACTGCTTGACCAATCCACCGTTAACTTTTCAGCACACAGACTTGGAGATTTTCAACAAGGATCCAAGTTTGAAGTCGACCATTGCAAAATTATTGAACGCTAATGCGATCACTAAGAAAGTCTTGCTTTCGATCGATCTATCGATGTCGTAAATAAACAAATGGAATCAATGAATCTGCGTTTGAGTTCATCACAAGAAAATGACTTATCAGACTATTTCCTTCTCGACTAGCTCCAAGATTTCCCTTGACCTTTTTGTGACTTCATCATATACAAACTTTGAGATTCTCCTCTGAAACTTGGTGTTCTTTACCCACTCGAGGCCGATAAATACTTCACATTTGCTTCTCACAGAGGCAGAAGCGACTCGGAGGTTCTCAAACCTGTAGCTCAAATGAATCTGCATCAAAACTAGGCATTAATCACGACGACAGATCGTGCCCCAAGAAAACAGTCGAGAAGATTGATCGTACATGGAAATGATCACCAAATGGAATGTTGTGAATCGTCTTCACTTCATCCACTATCCACCCATCGCCATCTGCTGTTCTAGCTTTCTGTTGGATGCTTGCTACTTCACCATCGAGCACAGACATGTGAGTATTGAGCTTGTAGTTGACCTTCCTTTCACAAACGTTGACCTTCTTAGGTACCCATTCAGTTGCAGTATAATCAACACATCCAACTTTGGCCATTATCTTGTTCTCTAGATAACCCCCATCGAACACTTTGATGAGAACATTTGCCTGCAGAGGAAGTTCTAAAGAGCATGCCTTCAAATGATCCAAGTCATTCTCACTCTTGTCAGAACAGACGAATCGATCTAGTGGATCGTTTTCTGACTTCTGTTGCTGTTCATTGATTTCTTAATGCAAACCTGCTTGCTCTGTCGAACGATTTGTATGATTGGAACTGAAACTTTAGCCTCCCTTCATCGTCGATCGATTTAGCGCCATGCCGAGCATCGAGTCCTTGACCACTCCTCAAGATAATCTGAAGTGCCGGGGTGCCAACCGCCATTAAAGATGGTGGAACCACTTGAATGAGCTCGATGTCTTCCCAAAGAAAGAAGAATTTGGTTTTATAACCAAATAGATTGGAGTAAAATCCAAAGATCCTAGCAGATAGAAAATTTTTCCCCTGCGCGATGAAAAAAGGGATGAGATGAGTGATGAAAGAAGGGTTCGATGTTGTTTTAGCATCGACAAAACACTACAACAAAAATTGTATGTTGGGGCGCTCAAAAAGTGCCTCAATAGATTTATGTTGTGACACTTTGATTTGTTGAGGCGTTAGGATAAAACGTCGTACAAGCGGGTGTCACAATAAATACTAGCGCCCCAACAGATATTTGTTGAGGCGTTACTAAATGTTCCTTAAAGTGTTTTTGAGGCATGAAAAAATGCCTCATCTGCTATATGTTGAGGCATTTTATTGTGCCTTTTAAAGTTCATTTTAAGGCATCCAAAAGTGTCTCATCTGCTATATGTTGAGACATTTTATTTTGTCTCATAAATTTCATTTTGAGGCACAAAATAATGCCTCACCTGTCATATATTGAGGCAATTTATTGTGCCTCTTAAATTACATGTTGAGGCACAAAATAGTGTCTCACCTGCCATATATTGAGGCAATTTATTATGCCTCTTAAATTACATGTTGAGGCACAAAATAGTGCCTCATATATAATATGTTGAGGCGTTTTATTATGCCTCTTAAATTACATTTTGAGGCACAAAACAGTGCCTCATCTATCATATGTTGAGGCGTTTTATTATGCCTCTTAAATTTTCTTTTGAGGCATGAAAAAATGTCTCATCTGTTATATGTTGAGGCGTTTTATTATGCCTTTTAAATTTCAGGCATGAAAAAGTGTCTCATCTGCTATATGTTGAGGCATGACAAACGTAACTATATCAACTCAATTAAGAATTATGTAATTTCAAAAGTTATACACACATTAACATACTTTACAGGGTGTTTAGTTTAGAACAAGTTGGAGAGCATTTGCTCAAATATCGACCAATCGGTGTAGTTATGATATCTATGAACAAGTAGAATCAGCAAGTCAGTCTCAGTTTCCATGAACAGCTGCTCTTCAGATGAGTGTTTGTTGTCTTTTGAGCTTTGCTGCCTCGATGAATCTTACTAGCTTTTGCTCCTACAAGAACAAGATAGAACATAAATTATGATTAAAATTCTTGAATTTTCACAGCTAGAACTTGGAAATCGGAAGACTAATGCATTTCTCTACCTGATTGTGAATGAGCGATTGGAAAACCTCAAGCTGCTTTGTTCTACTTTTGTAAGACTTTTTCCTCCTCAAGCAATTCATTGCAGCTGTTTGGGGAAAAACGAAGATTACATCATTCTTTCAAAAAAAATTTCCCATTGCAAGTTGCAACTAAGAGACGGCCTTAGATTGAAGTTTTTTCTTTGCAGGAGCTTTAATTCCTGATTGTTGTAATATGGCATGCATATCCAGAAAAATAGAAGCATGGTGAGAGCACTTAAGTTCTTCAGGATGCAAGCTGAGTTTTACTGGGTCTTTTATTGAAATAGAGGAATCCTAGCTAGCTAAAATGAAATGAAAGTCCTTTTGGGACAATTGTTACGTTGAAGACAAAAAAGTCAAGACAAAATTCACGAGGTCAGAGTCTACAAGACTACAACAAAATAAATAATTACCAATCTTTTTCCAGACCATGCAACGCTGCGTACTGGCACTCTAAATATTTTTTTATTAGTTCTTTAATAATTTGACTATTATTTGTTGGTGGATTCAAAGCAGTAAAATACCAGCCTAAATATGTGCACCCTTCGAAGCTTGGTCAACGCACTCGCAGAGGACTGATGTAGTTAACCGTACGTTTTTCTTGGATAGAAATCAAGCTAAGTGGTCAGAAGAAAAGAAGAAAGAAATTAAACAAGTCTAATGTCAAATTAAGAGATCAAAAATTATACTTCACTTTCCATTTTATCAGCTGAAGGAATCAAGAACTGGTCAAATAAGTTTCGATAAAACGAGAGGCGTGTAAAGATAGACATCGACTAAAAGACAAGGCATTCACTGGCTAAATTTAATCAAGTAAAAACATTCACCATGTCATAATGTTCATCTATCCTAATACAATCAAATTATCTAAAATATCATTTGTTATATTTAGACAAGTCCACAACAATTAAGCAAAGATATTTACATTTGAAATAATTAACATAATTGATCTGAAGGTTTAGATATTCCTAATGATATAGTATTAATTATATGGAGATTAATTGAAAAAGTAAGACGTTTCAAATGATTCACTGGGTATTTTGTTTATCAATATCCATGCTTATCATATTCGTGTTTATCAAATCTGAGTTTACGTTATCCAAACCACAATGTTTGAGCAACTATCCCATGGCAGATTGTTTAACGACCAGAGTTTATATCTAGATACTAACTAACCTATATATGCTTGCTTTAGCTTCTTGGCAAATTAATTGAGAACATTTGTTTTAAAGATATTGCCAGAAATATCAATCCAGAAATTTGTAACGATGCTTGCAGCTTAGTGAATATTACATATTTGTAATTTTTTTACTCCATGTCTTATTAAAATAGCTAGAATGAGCATAATACATAACAAATTAATTTGAACTGAACAAATTAATTTGAACTGCTAAAAAAGATTTAAGGAATATTTTCCCTCACATTTTAATTATTTTTTGATCCAACTTCTCGGACTAATCTAACTGAACAAAGCCACCCACAACGCCTTGAGCAACATGTCGTTGTTGCTTTGAGATCAAAATGTTTACACAAGAGGACTAATTGGATTGAATGCATTGATCAGCACCATGCTTCTATAAATGAAGTTGTATAGGGGCAACCAAGCTTTCATACATATAGGCTCTATTAAAGTGTTCCACAAGAGGACAAAATACATATAGAGATTGATTGTGACTTAATCAGAAAGCATCCAAAAGTATCTATAATACTTTTTAAAAGAAATATTCATATATTTATAGATGTTACTCGATAACAGTGTATCAAGAGTATCAGACATTCCAATAGCAACCCCACTTAACTGATCAGATCAGTTCAAGGATAATTCCAACAGATCAATTAACCGATCTAACAATAGTTAATCAACAGTTAATTCAACCTAATTAGTTTCTGATCAATGCATTCAATCTAATTCGCATATAGCAACATTAGATTTAAAACAAGGACTCACCTCAAGATCAGCTATTCTTGCTCTAGTTCCAATCTTCTCTGCCGATCCAAGTTCTCCTTCTTCCTTTCTCACATCCGAAACCCACAGAAGGTTCCTCTGATCTGCCGATCAAAACCCCAAGGAAACCAACTAAATCCAAAGAAATCTCACGAATCCAAGAATTTGCCTTACAAGGAAGCTTACCTCAGATCCGTGCCCTAGAACCATCTTCACCTCTACCCCTTCTTCCTCCTTGCGGCCGACACAGGGAATTAATCTAATTCCAACATTCGACTCTGAAATCCGGAAGAATCATAGAAATGAGATCAAGAAACCCTAAAGCCTAGAAATCCAAGCTTGCTATCCACTCACCGATCTTCTTCCTCTTCTTCGATTCGCTGTCGCCAGAACCACCACCACTCGTGCGATTCCAGCCACCTCCAGCGAAAGCCAATCCCCAACGGATCCAGCCTTTGGTCGCCGGCGATTCCTCCGCTTCGGCAATGGCGTTGGGTGACGAAAGCTCCCGGCGGCTTGGCTGCGGAGGTGTGGTCACGCGAAGGAATCGCGATCGGGAGAGGGAACTCGCGATTTTTCGTTAATGAGAAGCTACAGTAGGGTTGGGTTTTTATGGTTAACGGGTTGTGGGTTGAATCCAATAAGTCTTTAACCATTAATTCATTAACCTTTATTATCAATTAGCCCACTAATCTAATTCATTTAGGTTAATTAAACCCATTAGAGGTAAAGTCCATTTACCTCATAATTAACCCCAACATTTAGGGCAATAATTTGTATTATTACAAATCAGCCCTTATAATTTTTTGGTATTTTACACGGCTGATGGTGGGGAAATGGACGGTTGGTGCTGCGGGAATGATCGACTGATGCTATAGGCTACGGGAACGATCGATGGAAGAAGAAGGAAAAGTGGTGGCGGCAAAATCAGGGTTTTGTGAAGTAAGAAGAGGGAAAAGGAAAAGGAAAAGAAAAATAAAAAAATTATAATTTTCATGATTTTATTACAAAAATGCCACTCAAATTTTAAGTGCCTCAAAAATTACATGTTGATGCATTTTAACTAAAATGCCTCATTAGATAGTGTCTTCTAAAATCATTTTTCTTGTAGTGAAAACTGAAACCTGCACGGCCAACTTCCTCTTCAAACAGCATGAGAATTCATGGATGAGAAATTCCTCTGATGGTAACCCAAACAGCTTCTGAAATGTTGAGTTCTTGTGAGATGATGGAGGGTTCATCTACAAATTGTGTGAGAGATGGTCAAAATAATCTCACTCTCTATTCTGCTGCATGATATTAAGTTTTCAGCTTACTTTCTTTCCAACTTCCTTTTCCATCTTCTGTAAATACTCGCGAATGATTTCGTCTCCTCCGGTATTTTCCACAAATATTCTCAAATGCAATTTGCTCTGAGAAGATTGAGCAAGTTTTCCTTCAAGAGGAACCCAACAATCAGCGAGCTCAGCAGAAGAATGTTTCAGAAACTTGATTTCTGCATGCCCAATGGGGATTTCTTGATCAAAAGGACCGTCGAAGCTAAACACTTTGACGTCTAATACAGATGGTGGTTCTTGCATCGCACCGAACTCGAGTATGTCTGCACAAGTCCTGGATGAGTAGCAATTATTACAGATCGAATGGTGGAGGGGAACTTAAAGCTAACCATTCCATTTAGGGTTGTCTGTTTGAAGCTGAACTGAGCTTGTCTTACTTCTACCATTACATCTAAACACCACATAAGGATCTGGATATCCAGGAGATGCTGATGGTAATCTACGTCCTTCGATCAAGGCTATTGTGAGCTGCCATCCATCACCCTGCTGCCCTTCGAGTCCATGATCATTCCCTGCAAGGTATCCACAGTGAAACAAAAAGATGATCTATGAAGAAAATCAGGAAAAGGGATAATTAACCTCTCTTTAATCTAGCTCGTATGAAGTGTGAAATCATCTTCAAAACTCGCTCTAATTGAAGAGCAAGAACTCCACCAGTGATCATCTCACAGAATGTATCGGGCAGGTCTAAGCCCTCGAACTCTAAGTCTGATAATAGAATGTGGCAGAGCATATACGAACCAAATAAAACTGTGGAAAATACTGTAAAATTACACAAGTACTTCAAGAACAGTTTCCAGTCTGATTGATAGTTCAACTGTAGTGGTTCTAACAACTGATCCTTGTCGGAAGGGGACTCCGATGAGCTGAGCGGCTTGATGAACTGCCATAGTGTCTCAGAAAAGCTCTCGTAGCTCTCCTTGAATCCTTGTCGAGCAGTCCCTTCGATAACGCTTTTCATGACGGTGTTTCGATGAAAATTAACGTCCCATGAGACGACAAGACGCGAGCTTTTCTCGCCTAAAGATAACTCTGGACCAGGTGTTATCTTGTATAGCAAAAGGGCTTGAAAACAATTACCATATGGGACATCTGGAGTGCTGGCCCGATTTAGAATAGCAAAGTTTTTCCCATCTGCCAGGAGATACACCTGTTCCTCTATCACATCGACTGCTTTAACCAGCTTGGTGGCGGCTTTTGTGTAGGTAACACACCTTGAGAAACATGTATTATCATCGTTGGGTTTCCATCGCCATGAGCTTTCTTCATAGTTCGTAGTTCGCAGCTGCTGTGCTAGCTCTCTTCTGAATTGTGAATTAGGCTCGTATAGCAGAGAATTAAGATCCTTGGGTTCTGTTGCATAGGTCTGGTCAAGAAGAACACCTCCTTGAAGATTTTTTGGAAGGGCAGCTGTTTGATGTCTTGCTTCCATGGTTTTCATAGCATCCTCAAATGTGGCATCAAGGAGATTCAAATCTGTAGGACTCTCGACGCCAGAAAGTGTCTCAGAAGATTCCAAATGGTCGTATCGGTGTGAAATTGGTGGAAATCTCTCTCCATTATTGCGTGGAGGTGGTTCTGCATGATCGCTTTGCATATCTTGATGCGCATCGGAGACTTCCATAGGCACAGCATGTGTTTCTTCTGGTGTACTATCTTGCACTCTATCACAGCGGGACATCCCTGGCTTCGGCTACGCATACGTAGACCTCCATTCCATAGAGACAGAAGAGACAGACGGTGGTATTCGAGGGAGGAGGCCATGGCGAAGGCTGATGAGACGTGGAGGGCGATAATGAGGCACAAAGCATGCAGCGGGGGAAGCCGGCACGTGGACGATCCTAATGCAATTTATTTATTTATTTATTCCACAATTACGTAAGAAGACTGTTACACTCTGTTTGGGAGAGGTGAGGGAAAGGGAGGGAAAGGTAAGGAAGGGGAAAAAAAAAATTTACCTGTGTTTGGGATGGAGTGAGATAAGGAGGGGAAGGGGAAAGAAAGGGAAAGTTTCCCCTTCCATGCTCATAAATAAGCACAATTTCTTACACCCCAAATCAGGATGTAAGGAAGGGGAAGCATGTCTATTTCAATTTTACCCATCCTTATCCTCATTTCTAAACCGAGGCTCACACCGACGGAGATCGCCTCCAGCCACACCGGCTTCAAACCATCCCTGGACGGAGGCGGCAGTCGTAGCCGCCCACCTCGAAGTAGCGGCTCTAGAGCGCGCGGGCCTTGGCGCGGGGGAAGTGCGGGATGGTCCAGCAGCATGCAAGAAGCGGAGTGGTCGCCGCTCCGCTCCACCGCGACCGCGTCGCCTCCGCTGACGTCGCGAGAGCTGGCGACGAGGGAATCCGCCGGTGCGACGGAGGGGGAAGAGGCGGCTGCGGGACGGCGGGGCTCGAGGAAGGGGCCCGATGCGGAGGTCAAAGACGAGGAGGAGGAAGAAGAGGAAGATGGAATCGGGGCGACGGGACGAAGCCAGTAGAAAAAAAGAATATTTTTGACATTTTATATCTTTAACTTCCATTTCCTTTCTTTTGAATCTTCCTTTCCTCCCAAACAAGGTTACTTTTCTTCTCCTCCCTTCTCTTCCCTTCCCTTCCCCTCCCTTCCCCTTCCATTAATGAACCGTCCCTCATCCGATCCAAACAGAGTATTAGTTTTCCTTCCCTTGCTTGTACTATACAGAACGACTTTATATTATGATTATAGAATTAGTGTATGAGGTTAATATTATTAATTCAGGGATTTAATTGTGAACCTCCAACTCTGTGTGAGGAGCTGCAGCTTGAGGTCGTCGACGGCGGGCTGCAGGCTGTTGATGTACTCTCACTGCTGCTAGCTGCTCCAGGAGGCTCATCCCCATTATCATCTCCGGCTTCAGCCGCTGGCACCTGCCAGTGTCGACGGCCATGCAGCAGCACCCACGGCCACACCACGAAGCACCTCCATCACCATCCGCTGCTGAAACTCCAAGCTGCTCTGATAATTGACTCAAAATTAATAATGAAGTTAGTGGGTTGGAATTTCGACTTCAACGCAAATGACGTACTCACTGAGAATTATGAAGATATTCAAGTCGTAACAGGTTCCAAGAACAGCTCCTCACAAGTAAACATCAACTCGTTCTCAAACCTCTGTAACACAAATCGCTCCTCCTGTGTGATAAGGCTAGTGACACTGCATACGTTCTCAGAGAAGGGATCTCGCCCCGTTCGTCCAGCTCGGTGGAGATAATCAATGGCGCTTCTTGGTAGATCGAAATTGTATATATGTGTCGTCTGTGGCAAGTCGAAGCCTCGGCTAGATATATCTGTTGAGACCAAAAGATACTCTTTTTCTCTAATTTCCTGCAAAAGGAATTATTTGTAATTTATAGACCATACACCGTGTAACCGTGACGGTGGAGTTCTTTCGAGAAATATATACTGTGATAGTATATTTACCGAGAAGGAGCTTGCTCGAGCATTGATGTTCATGTCATCATCTAAGAGAAAAACCTCTAAGTCTCCTTCATAAGAAGTTTGTAAGAAATCCAGGACGAGAGTCGTTGGAGGTGGATGCCCTAGCTTTTTCAATTTCTCAGACTGTTCAAATAAAAAAGTATACAGTGGCATTAGAATATGGTAAAATAGGATTGTACAATATGGATCCTAAAAAATAATTTTAACAAAGAAACTCTTTGAGTTTGCTTAAAAGTAGCAACATTAGTATCAACCTTACAGTAGTGAAAACTTCTTGATGGAGACTAACTGATCAGAGTATTTATGCAAAGACACTATTACTTTGTTGCCATATAGAATGGAAACGCACTGGTTAAACTGTCCGGGAATTTAAAATGGCGGTAACTAAACATTTTTATAAATCAAGTCCGATATTAAGTTGAAAGTGCTTTACAGGAGTTCCCAGAAGTTTCCCACCGGCCATATAGAGTACATGTATGCATGCACCTCTAGGACTGGAAGTCCATAAACTGATAGACATCTCATTTTTTAAAAATATCTCCACTTTAGTCAAGCATATGCATGTGACTGTGTGGTAAAATAAGGATAGAGTAACAATGGTCTACAGGTGTGAATGTGTAGTTTACCTTGATTAGATAAGCAATTTGATGGAATAAAGTGGAGACTTTCGAAAAAATGAGAGTACATGAAATGCCACTGTGTGAACTGTACATATAAGTTACCCTAAATTACTGCACAAACTGCTAAGATGCGACAAGCATCTACATATACCGATAATGTTTCCATATGCTATAGAACACACAGGGATGGAAGATAGCAGGTACATCAACCCTTTTGCCAAAAATTAACATGAAAGAATCTTTTTGGTAGAAGACTTGTTTTGCAAAAAATTTCTAGTAGCTGTTGATAAACAAAATACAAACAGAAACACAAACCTGTTCGCTGACAAAAATTATACCCGACTTTGGTGTGTCACACTTAAGCAAGTACTGTAAAATAGATAGTCTTTCTTTCTTCTTGCAAATCTGCAGTAAAGTAATGATTGGAACATAAAGAAATAAAACTACATTAGTTTGGCTAACATAGAAGAATGGTTAATCATATTGAAACATTTTTAAATTATATTAATATGATCTGCCTGAGTATTTGAAATTTTCATGGTCCATCATCAATAAGGTGATACAGATGGAGACAATCATTGGAAAAGTAGGGAGTAACATTTGAACTTTTGTTAATTTAACAAAATGTCATACCACAAATTTGTGATGAAGTTGCGAGGGCATGGGCTCCACAGGGTTCACGTGGATGTGAACCACATCATTCTGAAATAACAAAGATTAATTATAAATAGTAGATGAAATGTAAGGCCTTTTATGAAATGGATAAGACCTGTTTAACATTAATAGGAAGTCAGAAAATGGAGAACCTTGGTCCACTTTTGCTGTACACAATCATGAAGAAACCGATTGTGCTGAGGAATAGATGCACTAGCAAGCACAGTCTGGCGAGTATCAATTGTTGAATACAATCCCAAGAGCTTTCTAAGAGGGTACACTTGTTTAGAAGAATGGAACATAAAATCAACCTGCCAAGGTACAGTGTGCGTCAAAATGACATCACAAAGGAATTAATGAAAATCAACTGTGCAACAATAGATGATAATTTTGCAAATGTATTGTGTAGGTAAGGTTTAAGCAGCTAGTTAAAGGCAATTAGAAACATAAAGTGTGAACAATATAAAGCATACCCAACATGGAGATATCAGAAAGAAACAAGGCAGTTCAACAACTCAAGCAATATTTGGGGTTTGATGCAGATGAGTTTTCAGAATCTTGGTTCATTCATAGATCATGCTGGAATAATAATTTGTATTTATTGATACAGCATCAAAATGAGCTGGAGTTAAGTGGCGAAAGGCTTCGATTGAACAAAGATGAATAAATGGTGTTTGGATTACTGAAGAAGACGAGATTGGAGATTTGGCACCTTACAAATTCTATTAATTTCAAAGAGGAATTTGCTTCTCCTCCAATGCTCTCTCTTAATTGTTTTTTTATACTTATGTCTGTCATTGTAAAAGATCATCTTACTAATAAGCATGCTCAATCAAGTAATTGCTGGATGATGCAAACAAATTAGTTTCCAAATATATACCATTTTCAGATCTAGTTATTTTATCTTACCTTTTTAAGTCCTATTCATTTGATTTCAAGTTATGTTGGTCTAACTATTTTTTTCACTTTTTAGTTCTATTTTGTTTGAGTTTCCAAGCCACTAACACCCAACAACAGAAAGATGAGTTCTATTTGGACCAATTAATTATTTACAAGAAAAAATAAGAAAACATTTGAAATACCTCATCGATAACCAAAATTTTCATTGCTTCAAGTTTAAGAATGTTCTTCTCAATCATTTGACACAAACTCCCTACAGTGGCCACCACTACTTGAGGAGGTTCAGCCTGTAAAAGATAAGATATGAATAGCAAATGAATTTTACCATTACATGTAACAAAAGAGAAACTACAATATGGAAAATACATACAAGAGATGAAGCACTCATTTTTACGCATATGACAAAGATGCTTCTTTGATGAGATAAATTTACAGTTTGTAGACTTGAATCTGTTTATAAACTTCAAGGCATTCGATCCATTTTCTTAACTGATTTTATCTATTTTTGGTCAGATCACTTTTAAAGGGTGTAAGTTAGACTTCCTCTTCTTTTAAAGAAGGAATCTCCCACAATGAACATTCTTTAATCAAAGAAAATGGAGGACAACATATCTATCAACTCAGATTTAGCCACATTTTCTATAGAGTAGTACTTTGAAATCCATTTAGTCAACTTCATAAACCCTTAGTTATATCAAAAGAATTACTGTCACAATGATAGCAATGTTTAATAAAAAAACCTGGGATGGTACCTTTAACCAGCTCTTATGTCTTTTCAGCATCCCACCATCCAACAAAGCCATGACAGTACATGTATGTATCATCTCAAATCCAACTGGCTTTGCAGTGAGCATTCTAACTACTTTTGTAACCTTTGCATTAAATACGAGACAAAGGAATCAGAAATTTGATTATTTTGGTGTCGTCATTTTTTACTGACAACACTTACTTGAATTCCAAGTTCTCTAGAAGGCACAACTATAAGTGCTTGAACAGAGGACCTAGTGAAATCTATGGCTGAAAATACTGCTAAAAGATAGGCCAATGTTTTTCCTGAACCTGTCTAGAGGACAAAATGCATCATGTCAGTCTAAACAATCATTTGAAAAGATAATAGGAACATAGAAATTTAAGAAACATGTGAGGAGCATTACATGGTGAAAACTATATCAAAGGATATACATGATGTATCATACAGTTAAACCTCATCTTGTACAAACTAGAACTCAATGACCTATAAAGATATGTACAAATAAGCTGATCTAGATGTGTACAAAAACCTGTTCCTTCAAGTATACCCACATGAACCCCAGGCGCAAATGTGTTCTCAGCTGAGAAGGCAGCCACTTTTCAGTAATTATTATCACTTTCCACTTAAACTTAGGAACTAGCAAGCCCTTGCGATCATGATTCATGAAGCCATCAGTGAATTTTCTTTTTCTTTTGTAGGTTTTGAGGGGAGAGAAAGGGAAAAGTTCAGTAAGAATATGATCTCAGAATGTGCAATAGTTCCAAACAAACTCTAGAATATTGTCTCCAAAGTTATCAAACACCTTAAACTGAAATGTTGAATCCTGAATGATTCTTGCATTACCACCCTAAAAGAGTGGGGTACAATTCATCTCACTTTCAAATGTAAATGCTAGGAATATCTTTTACCAGGTTCTGAAATAACACTGTTTAGCACCTTGTGTTAAATGCATCAAAAATTGATGCTTTCACAGACTCTATAAATTAAGGGATGTTTGATTGTCTGGAAATAGGGGTGGCTGGGTGGTATTTGGGCTGGCAAGGAATAGATAGTCCATGTAATCTGTAATGTACCACATGATTAGCTTTGACTGAACCCATTTAACTGATTTGTCAAAAGTAAAAGCACGAACAGAATCTGTTAAATATACTGGTAAGCTTGTATTATTTATCTAAGGCATTCCCTCAAGTCAAGTTGTGTTACATTGACACAACTCATCCATTTAGCTTTTATTGGAAAATTTAAGAACAAATTTAAAAAACATTTGAACTTTCAAAATAAAAAATAACTCAAATAATTGTATATTAGCAAAAACTAAGGGTTTCAAGGTCTTAGGGAAAAAATCTATCCAACTTTGTATATAACCTAGAGTTTTCATAGATTAATATCACAGAATAGTTAAATGGGCCATAAACACAGGGCGAGATGCATAATGAGACAACCTGTTTTCTTGTGATGAATGATGAGTTGTTTATGACTTGTACATAATTAAACTTGGATCAAAACCTAAAAAAATTGTGTGATGTAAATGGGTCCTGCTGAATTTGCCAACTGTGCATGCAAAGAGAAAGCTAGAAGAAGCAAAAAACAAAATTTAAAAAGGCTGTTTGCAGCCATTTGTTGCTTGCAAATGTCCTCCAAACTGCAAGTCCGTTCTACCAAAGCCTTAAAAAAGCATAAATATTATTTGCATGTTAACTCTGCCAATAACTATCACACTTAACTTAGATCATTGTATCAAAACAATAATTAACTTGTAATCACCTGAGCATGGAGAACACAATCCCTTCCAGACAGCAAAAGAGGTAAGGATAGGCATTGAACATTAGTAGGTTGAGTGTAACCAATCTCTTCTGCCCTGTTCCATAAGAAGGAATGTACTACTGAGCACTGAAATCCAAGGAACCAATTACTCCAGAAATTAGAATATGAACAACTAAAGATAAGGATATTGAATTAATCCACTGAGCATATTGAATGACTACAAGTTATGATGTCTAATTAATATTTCATAACTAAAGATCATGTCAACTGTTTTTGCATAAAAATAATAATGCTTTAAAAAGTGAGGATACCAATAAAATACAAGACATCAAGACGGACATAGGAGGAATAACAGCAACTTGAAAAATAGAAGGAAAAGAAAGTTAAAGTAGTACAAACTAGACAGGAGGTAGGAATCATCAGTTTGATCAATTAATAGGCCTTCGTCAATTATATCCTTTATATTAATGGAGAGAGGTTATCCAAAAAAAACTCTTTTTTGAGATTAACAACCTTGAAGGTAGTTAAACTTTTGTAAAGGCTCAGAAATAGTTAACGTCTTTGTAGAATTATTAAAATTGGCGTCAATAATATCTTTTTCAAAAAAAACATATAAATGACCAAACATTTATTAGGAGGTTGTGAGCGAAAATAATGATGAGATCAACAACCGATCCTCCTGAGTGAAATCCCACACTCGCCATAATTCCCACTAATGTGATGCATTCTATTTTCCCAAATTGAATCTCAAAACTGTGGAATTCATAATTCGAATTTATACTTTAAAAAAAAACAAACTGTTAGCTTCTGGTTCGTTCCATTCTACTATGAGAGGAGTTGATCAGCCTATCCTTTTACCATGACTACTCACAATAAGATAACCCAATAACAAATTGCGGCGTTAAATGAGAATTAAACCTGGCATTCAGTCATCGAATAGTAAGTTGAGCGATCAACTGATATACGCACTATCCAGACCGGAGTACGTAAAACCTAATAAACAACGGAGAGAACTAGCCTTCCATGTAAAGAGCCTCAACCGAACTCCAACCAAGACGAACAAGAGAAGTCAGACTACCTACCTCTGCAAGATGTGTTCCGGCACTTTGCCGCGGCAAAGATCACGGAACGTAGGAGTCTCCAAATAAGGATCCCTAGACGAGCGCGCGCCCCCGCAAGAAAGCGCAGCCAAAGCGTTCGACGGAAGGGTACGAGAGGACAAGGAGAAGAGCCGGCAGGGGAACGCAAAGAGGCATCTACCCCGATGCGTATTTTGGGATCGGGAAGAGGAGAGGAGGATGCGGTGGAGAAAACGGCAGCTCCAGGGCATGGGCGGCGGCCAGGCCATAGAGGCAACGCCGCAGGGAGACGCCATCGCCGCTCGCCGGCTTCGAACGGGAAAGGAGAGGGAGGATAACCAATTAAGCCAATCCAACCACGTATTTTGTGCGACTCGGGTTCGTATCGGGCTCCATTTGGCTTTCAAAGCTCGAACAAACCAGACGAGTCGGCTCAAGTAAACCACAGAACCGACCGAGTTGATTACAGCAACAATCTTGTTCACTTTGTCGTGCTTCCTTGACGACGACGGCACCGTAGACCCCGAGTCATCGGCAGCGGCGCGGCGCGGCTTCGGGCGGGTGTACCACGCAGTGCTGCTCAAGCGTGTCCCTCGCTGGGGAGACTGGTTCGAAAAGGCCTTCTCGGCGGAGCTGGTGGCTGTCGCCAAGCTCCGCCACCGCAACCTTGTCCGCATCCGTGGGTGGTGAGTCCATGACGCCTCGATTGGGTTCGGCGGCTCGCCGACTAAGAGCGTACGTCGGCTCGACGCCGCAGATCATAGGTCGCCGGATGGCTCCTTTGTTGGAGATGAGACGGCTCATCCACCTCGGCCTCCTCTGCTCCCTCCACGATCCTCACTCACTCACGGCGGACTCTCTCGTCGGAGAGCAACTCCGTCGCTGATCGCCCCTCTCTCCAAGTCTCCAATCCCAACTCGGATACACCTCTTGATCTCCTTCCGGTACTACAACATCCACCACACCCACCGCCATATCTCTCTCTCTCATACACCTCTTTCGACTTCCGGCGGCCTGAGGTGCTTCTGGTGAAGAGAGTGTGGGGGTCGTAGACGAGGAACCGGCAGCTGGACGAGCTCGCCGACCGGAAGTGTTTTTTTGTATAAAATAATTAAAAATGATATTTTTATTTTAAAAATTAAATAAAAATAATATTATGCCAAATAAAATAATGGGTCCCTCATTTGTTCACATTATTACCTTTTTGACATGTGAAAAAAGCAAGAGAAAATTATTTGCCATGGAGAAGCCAAGCGATCCGTGATTTCTTCTTGCTAGAAACCGGAGGCCCCGTGACCCATCTTGTTCTTTACGTTCTATCGATAATAATAATAAACGATAAATAGTCTGTGTTTTTGTCGTTTTTCGTTTGTTTCTGATCTCTGCGTTTAACCTCCAGGCCAGCGATTCCGATCTGTATTTTGCCATTAGAAATTTGTATATTTTTTTTCTTTCCCATCTTTTAGTTTGTCTTATTAGTTTATTAGAATAATTTCTCTGGATTCGATTGAGAAATCACGAGGCCGCCGCGTGTGACCATTTTCATGTTTAAGTTCAAAATTTAAACGTAAAAATATTTTTTTAAAAAAAAAATAAATCGAGAGTGAAGTAATTTAAGTTTGTTCTCTGTGTCACGTTCATGGCGTATTAGAGCAACAGTCTGTTCTCCGTGACTCTCCTCTGCTGTAGTTCATCTCCTTTCCCATTCTTTTCTTCTTCTTCTTCCTTCTTCCTTCTCAACGAGTCCTGCAGTTATGGAGAGAGTGATTAATAGCCGAAGCAGAGAAGCGACGACAGAATGCGTGCTGTTGCAGGAGGAGGAGGAGGAGCAGAGGCGGCAGAGTCAGGAAGGAGGCTTCCAGATGATGCTGTCCTTCTCCTCCGACAAGCTTTTTTAATTCCACTGCTACTGCTCTTATCGTCCTCCGCCAGGGGCACCGCCCTGGCGCCGCTCGACGATGAGGTACTCGGCCTCATCGTCTTCAAGTATGCCCTGGACGACCCCGCCGGCGCGCTCGCTTCGTGGAATGAGACCGACGCTTCCCCCTGCCACTGGCGCTACGTGACCTGCGACGCCGCCGGTTCGCGCGTGGTGGGTCTCTCCCTGTCCGACCTCTCCCTCTCCGGCTCCCTTCCCCGCGGCCTCGACCGCCTTCCCTCCCTCTCCTCCCTCTCCCTCGCCGGAAACAACCTCTCCGGTCCCATCCCCTCCGGCCTCTCCCTCCTCCCTTCGCTCCGCTCGCTCGACCTCAGCCGCAACGCCTTTTCCGGCCGCCTCCCCGATGACCTGGCCCTTCTCTCTTCCGTCCTCTCCATCGACCTCTCATCCAACTCCCTCTCCGGACCTCTTCCTTCCTTCCCTTCCTCCCTCCGGTTCCTCTCCCTCGCTGACAACCGCCTCGAGGGCGTGTTCCCACTGCTATCGCAGTGGCCCTTCCTCCTCCACCTTAACCTCTCTGGCAACGAGCTCTCCGGCCAGCTTAGCGGCCTCCAGCAAGCCACTCGTCTGCGAGCGCTCGACCTATCGCGAAATTCCTTTTCAGGGCCCATCCCCGATGGAATCTCCGACCAGCGCAACCTCAAGATCCTCCGGCTAGCTCACAATCAGTTCGAGGGTACCGTGCCGATCGGGCTCGGGCTCTGCTCGCACTTGGAGACATTGGACATTAGCTTCAACTCCCTCAACGGAAACCTTCCGGATACCTTCCAATCTATGACGTCTCTCGCCTTCCTAGCCTTGTCGGACAACAAACTATCCGGAGATTTTCCGGCGTGGATCGGAAACCTCTCCGCTCTCCAGCATTTGGATCTGTCCAATAACCAGCTTACCGGCCCCTTACCGGAGTCCCTCGGAGGTTTGAAAGGCATGAACTATCTTAACCTAGACAACAACTTGCTCACCGGACAGATTACAGACGCGGTGGCGGAATGCTCGTCCCTGAGCCAGCTACGGTTGAAGGGGAACAAGCTCAACGGCAGCATTCCACACGGTGTGTTCAATTTGGGCCTCGAAGTGCTCGACTTGGCATCGAACGAGCTTTCTGGAGCGGTGCCGCCGCCGTCGACGAGGATGTCGGAAACCCTACGCTCGTTGGACTTGTCGTCCAATCGGCTGACGGGTGCGATCCCGCCGGAGGTGGCGACGTTGTCGAGTCTGAGGTACTTGAACTTTTCGTCGAACGAGTTCCAGGCACCGATGCCGTCCGAGTTTAGTCGTTTTCGCTACCTTGCTGTGTTGGATCTCCGGAGCTGCCGGCTATACGGTACGATACCACGGGACCTGTGCGATTCCGGTAGCCTCTCCGTGCTGCAGCTCGACAACAATTCCCTCACTGATCCGATACCCGACGAGATCGGCAACTGCTCGTCTCTCTACTTCTTGTAATTGATGATATAATTCAATCAATTCCTCGATTTAAATTTGAGGCGGCGTTGTTGATTTAATTCGCTTACGAATTGTTTGCAGGGGAATGTCACACAACAGCTTGAGCGGATCGATCCCGGCGTCCCTGTCGCGTCTCAAGAAGCTCGAATTCCTCAACCTGGAGTTCAACAACTTGAGCGGCGAGATCCCGCAGCAGCTCGGCGGCCTCGACAGCCTTCTGGCAGTCAACATCTCCCACAACCGCCTCACTGGGCGGCTGCCGGAGGGTGGAATCTTTCCCTCCCTGGGTCCGAGCGCGTTGCAGGGCAACCTCGGCCTCTGTACTCCACTCGTGAAGGAGCCCTGCAAGATGAACGTCCCCAAGCCGCTCGTCCTCGACCCGGACTCCTACCAGCGCAGCAACGGCATGGTCACCGTCGGCGCCGCCGCGGACCCGTCGTCGGCTGTGATTCGGCACCGGAAGTTTCTTAGCGTGTCGTCGATGGTGGCCATCTCCGCCGCGCTCGTAATCGCGGTGGGGGTCGTGGTGGTCACTCTGTTCAGCGTGTCTGCGCGGAGGAGGATCGTACGGACGGAGGCCGCGCTGGATAACAAATTTTCGAGCTCGATCGTCTCGGCAGGGGCAACGCCGGCGGTGGGGAAGATGGTATTGTTCGGCGCGAGGACCTATCGTAGATGCGACGACTTCGCCGGAAGCGCCGACGCTCTGCTCGCCAAGGCCACCGAAGTAGGCAGGGGAGTGTTCGGCACCCTGTACCGAGCCCCCATTGGCCGCGACGGAGACGGCCGCGCCGTAGCCGTCAAGAAGCTGATAACAGAGGACCTCGTCAATTACCACGACGACTTCGACCGCGAAATCCGGGCGCTGGCCAAGGCGCGCCACCCCAAGCTGATGCCACTCCGTGGATACTACTGGACGCCACAGTTGCAATTACTCATCACCGACTACATCCCCTATGGGAGCTTACACTCCATGCTTCACGATCCTCGGCCGGCGTCCTCGCCGGCGCTGTCATGGCACGACCGCTTCAACATCGTAATGGGCACCGCCGAAGGCCTCGCCCACCTGCACCACGGTTTCCGGCCGCCGCTCGTGCACTACAACCTCAAGTCCACCAACATCCTCCTCGACGTCGGCCGCAACCCCGTCTTGTCGGACTTCGGGCTCGCGAAGCTCGTGAACAAGCTCGAGAAGTACGTGAACAGGGCGAGGTTGCAGGGCAGCGGGGGCTACATGGCTCCGGAGCTGGCGAGCCAGAGCGTCAGGGTGAACGAGAAGTGCGACGTGTACAGCTTCGGCGTGGTGATGCTGGAAGTGGTGACGGGGAGGCGGCCGGTGGAGTACCGGGGGGAGGAGATGGCGGTGCTAGCGGACCAAGTGAGGGTGGCGCTGGAACAGGGAAGCGCGGCGGCGGAGTGGGTGGACCCGAGCATGGGCGAGTTCCCGGAGGAGGAGGTGGTGCCGGCGCTCAAGCTAGGGCTGGTGTGCGCGTCGCATATCCCGTCGAGCAGGCCGACGATGGCAGAGGTGGTGCAGGTATTGCAGGTGATCAGGACGCCGGTGGCGGAGCGAATGAAGGCGTTTTGAACGAACAAGAATAAGCGAATAAGTCTCGTCGTCGTCTTATTAATTAATTAATTAATTATAATTCTGGTTTGTACTTTATTAGCTACTTCAATGATCATGGATTTCAGGTCCTTAAAATGTAAACTTAATTAATTCCTCCAGTTATGTTAATGCAAAACTGCTTCCTTCTTCATAGATCTTCCCATGCTGTTCTGCAAAAAAATGTAATTGCAATTTATTATGACGCAGGCAGATTGAGTTGTCAGCTGCTCAGAAGCTTTCCATGCTGTCAGCTGCTTCATCTGCATGCAAGAAGATTCATATCAGAGACGCTTGATTCTTACATTCAATCAGAAACAAGAATCTGTCAAAAGGCAATATTATCACTTTTACGAATCAAAGCGATGAACAATAATATAGACAAAGTAGTTTCTCAAAATGCTTCTTCTTCTTCTTCTTCTTCTTGCGACTTGCAACAATAGAACAAGCTCTAGAGCACACCAAGATCGGTGTGAATGAAACCTAGGCATGCTTGCCGTTGCTCTGATAAAAACTGACAACCTCGATGCTATTGAGCTGATCATCTCTACTGTAGGCAGTGGAGTTTGATTTGTCTAAATTAAGGAAGAGGCAAACCACAGCACAGTCATCAGTCTTTGACGTTGGATATTTGAACTTCCAGGCACGAGCAGCTGATTCAACAAGAGAACAAGCAGAAGAGGACCTTGTTGGAGCAGAGGCGACGATGCTTACCACATCTTTGTTTGATAAAACATCCCAGACCTGACAAAATTTGGGGAGATCTCAAGGATATTTCATTTAGCACATTCATGTTACTTAGTGTAGATCAGAAGATATTCACTAAGCTTATGGATTTCTGTTAGCCACTAAGTATATTAAAAGAACGAAATAAATCTCACCCCATCAGTTGCCAAGACAATAAACTCGTCTTTTGCTGTAACGCGTCTGTATGAAACTTCAGGAACAGAAATTAAACCAAAATCCTTCAAACAAAAATCTCCAAAAGCCCGTGCCATAGCCAAGCCCGGGGAGTCCATATCGGGCAACCATACCCGAGCCACTTCTGGTTCATTCTTCAAGGCAAAGACACGGCCCCTATGATGCCTAATTCTTTCGGCTTCCCCTTAAAAGAAAAGAATGATACATTAGAAGGAATTAAACTTAGTGGTTGCTTCGATAAGCAAAGCTAATTGGAAGTACTATGAAGGTCCATTGGCAACCTTTGTTGATATCTATTACATAAGCAACTAGCTTATGTAAGGGAAATGATATTTGTGGAAAAAATAATGATCTCAAAATGAGGCACCATGAGAAAATTCAATCAAAGAATTAATTTTTAATTGTAATGACTCCATGATTCCACGCCAGGGTGCAGTGCAACTCTTATGGATCAAGGTCTTTGAGTTATATATCATCTAGAATTTGAAAGTGCATTGACTATAAGAGATGAATTAAAACATTCATAAGTACCATCACACTCAAATTTACAAATCACAGTTAGAAAAGTTAACACTGAATTTGCATTTGAATGGGTAGAGACAAAAATTGCCACCACATGCAAAGCATGCCCCATCTTACATACATCTTGCTTAATAATCTAATGGTTATCCAATGAAACTCCGCTGAAGCTTTAGTAAGAGATGAAATGATGATGTTTTGTCTCATAAAAACGTGCTGAAGTTAAAATGGTGTTTTTGAGAACATAGATTCATTCTTAAATGAGAATGGTCCTTTGAGTATAGATATGCCAAGGAATTTCAGCAACATAGGAATATCAATTAGTCGTACATTGAAAAGTAAGTTAAGAATGAAAGGATGTCAACAATGGATTACAAGGACGGACATGAGAGGAAGTACGAATAAGCATAAGATTTAAAACTAAGGGAGATAAAAATATATATACATATAAAAAGACGGAAAAACTTACTAGGAAGGCTTGGTTTGAGATCTGTAGTCAACTGGACTGCAATCAAACAGTTGTTTTCATCTCTAGTACCCAAAACTGCTCTCGAGTCTCCAACATTTCCAATGACAAGATCTTCACCCTACAGAGACACAAGATTACTAACTGATAGGTAGAAGCTTTATCAGATGAAGATAAAATGTGGAGAGTTATTAACCTGCTTGACCAGAGTGACTGCTGTTGTGCCACTAAGAAAGCAATCAATTTCTGGACGCAGTCTCAGTTCTTTATCCACTATTCGAAAAGTCTTTAGGAACGAAACTTTCACTTCTTTAAAGAATTTTGAATGCCCGTCTTTTTCTTCACAGACATTAGGAGGTCTGGGCTGTTCCTGAGGAATTGTTGATGGAATTGCCTCCGAATTCATGATATTAATATTGTTTTCTTTCAAATCATGATTTCCTGTATTTAGCTGCAAATTGGCACATAGATTCAAAGGAAGGATGTCTCTTACTTTCCTTGCCACCATGTGGCCATTTGGGCCATGACCATCAAAAACTCCACAAAAGATTGTATCACTCCTATCACCAAAATTCTGCATGTTAAAGATAAAGTTATTATGGTTATAAAAGACAATCTACCAAGCAAACAAAAAAAATTCTTCCATAAACAAGATCATGAAGGAAAAAAAAAGGTTGGATTGAGTCAACAAAAATTTACAGTAGAATGGAAAAAAGGAACACCAGGTCATTAATTCTAACCATATATATATGTTCAGTTAACCAAAAAACATGTTTGTGCCTGCCTGAGAAAGATAAATCTCACTGAAAAAAAAATAACACTTGATCATAAATGAAGAAAGGCTTAACATTTCTAAATAAGAAACGTAAAGTTCATGGAAGCTGAATTAGTGTCGATAGTCTGTATCTTTAGCATATGGTTTAATTTCCTCAACATAGGACCTCAGCATGACAGATCGTACACAAGGATCTGTCGTATTTTGAGGTGACAAAAATAATTGGCAAGGCATTCGACAAGATACAAAATTCTCAATTCCAATGATGGCAACAAAATAAATCACCTCCCAGACGATCATGGCGTCCTGGTTGGTCCCCTTCTTGCCTTGCTGGGTGAACAGCGACGCGGTGCTGGTGGCGCCATTACGACACATCCGTTCCCAGATTCCGTCCAGCTCCTCCTCCTCCGGCGACGGCCATCGCCTCCTTAAGCGGCCGCCTTGCCGCCTGGCCCCGGAAGCAGGGGACGCCGGGGACGTCGGGTTGGGGCCGCTGCTCCATCCGTCAGACGACAGGCAGGACCCCATCGGGAGGGTCCTGATCACTTCCAATATGCACTCCATAGCAGCGAGGCATTTGAACCAGACGAATAGCGTTGGCGGATCCGTTGATTCCCAGATTAAAAACACGCCCTTTTTGGCTCTTCGATGCGAGCTATCCGATTCCTTTCTGCACTAAACTTCTCTCTCTCTCTCTCCTCTCAGAAGAGTAATCGATTGAAGATGAGTACTCGGGAAGAAGGATGGAGGGAAAGGCAACCTTGAAGAAGTAACAAAAACAAAGAAAGAAACAAACACTGTACAGCTATGTATGTCTGTGCAAAAGCAAGGATCGACAAGATGTGGACACAGCCAGATTGCAAACAAAATCTTCAAGGAAATATCACCAAAAACAGAGAGAAAAAAAGGAAGAAGAAGAAGAAACTATCACCAAATAGAATAGGGAAGGAGGAAGAAATTGGACGATGGCGTAGAAAAACCTCTTACTTCAGCAAAAATCCATCGAACGACGTTGAGGTTTGTGGATTCCAGCTCCTACCTCTCCTTGTCTCTCTCTCTCCCTCCTCCCGAACCCTTTGATTCTTCCTTCAATTCCAACTACGAATCCGCGATTCCGACGCCTCGTGTATCCCCGTCCTCACATTCGCTCTCCCGCTCTCCCTCCTCTCGCTCTCCCTCTTTCTTCACTTTTGACGCCTCCTGTGCTTTCATTTTCTTCACTTTTGTAATTTGTTTTCTAGTTTAATAATTTCACACGATTAAATAATTGCCAATTAATTTGTTTTCTTTTCCCTGTATAATTTCCTATATATTGTACATAAAGTAAAAATATTATTAATATTAAAATATTCTATATAATTATTTAAATTTATTTTAAAAAATCATTTATCAATTGATCTATCATCTTTTGTCAGATGAACAGAAACAATTCCTCAACTGGTATCGGGCGGAATTAATTAATGGAAATGGCGGCCAAACAAATGGAATAGACAAAAAAAAGCAATAACTCAATTATTAATTTCGAGCTTTTTATCTTTTAAGAAAGGTACTTTTCGCATTTTAAGTAAATCTGTTTTGTTTAAGCAATTAATTCCTTCCTATGCCGACAAAATCATACAGGATAAAATAGTTGCAATGCTCGATCAGATTGAGAAAGATTTTTGCTTAATTATTCTGTGAATGGAAAATAAATAATAATAATAATAATAAAATGGGAATAGAAGTGTATCAATGTTTGCCACAGCAGTTGGTTACATTTCACGGTCATCGCTCATCGATTTGATCGCAATGACATTTTTTGAATGGTTGTCAATGGTTTCTTCACTTCATTGCTCGATTTATATTGATCTCTTTTTCTTACCAATTTTTGATCGGATATATTCAAATAATAACATAAATGATCTAGTTCGAGATCAAAAGATGAGATGACTCAGTCCTCCCACGGGACATAAAAGAGTTTATACTCGAGTGATAGAGTACCATGTGAGAGTAGGGATCAAATTATTGGGAGAACAATCCTCTTAGAAAATAAAATTTCTCCTAACTTAAAGGCCATTCGACTGTGATTTACTCTTTTTAAATCCGAAGGGTGCTTGAGATAAACGTTTTCATCTTTTGCCACAAGAGATGAGATGACTCGGCTATATAATCACGGTTGAACACTTTCAGCTAGTTGGATACCAATTGAATGGGTCTTTATTATATCTATCTTTGACGGATCGGATTTTCTTTGGGAGTTCAATTGAGGTCAGACTTTATTAGATCGGACTTCAATGAGGTCGGTAGGACCTCAATCTTTTGAATGTCAATCATTTTGGATAAAAGTATAGAAAAATTCAAGATGATATTAAGGTGAACCTTACAAAACTTCTTTGATGCTCAATACAAACATCAAAGAAAATATAGAAAAAATAGAGAAAAAAATAATAAAAAGAGTAAAAAATTAATTGCCTTGTTTATTTTGATGTTGCCACTAGCTACTTTTAAATAGAAAATGAAAGGATGATTTTAATTCATAAATGACACATTTCTCTTGTTTCTACTAAGAGATATACTTCTTTTAATGATCGACGCATCAATAATCATGTATTGAATTGGAATTTCAAACTAAGACGGACCAAACTCGAATGCGATTCAGGCAAATTTAATTTGAGGTCTTTTAGCAAAGGCCGATTTGGGCTTGATCTGATTGAACTTGAGCTCAATCAACTCGAATGCGATTCAGGCAAATTTAATTTGAGGTCTTTTAGCAAAGGCCGATTTGGGCTTGATCTGATTGAACTTGAGCTCAATCTAACATGACTCGAATTTGATTTGACTTAACTTGAATTTGATTTGATTTGACTTCCTATTCAATTTGACTTTTAACTTGATTATACCATATGGCGTTGACTATCTTCCCACATCAATAAATAAAATTGAATTTAAATATTCAAAATCTAAATGTAGCCGCGTTCTCATTTGTTTTGATTTATCAATAAAAATCATATTCAAAAATCAATATATAAAAATATTATTTTTAATAAAATTCAAATAGTTATTCCTCTATAAAATAATTTACAATTGACATTCAAGAGAATAGGGGGATAAAATGATATGGTCAGTGACCGTGCAAAAGTTTAAATTTATGGATAGAAAAAAAAAATTTAAGAGAAAAAAAAAAAATAGTCTAAGATATCGCATCGACGTAGCCCATAATCTGAGATTAGTCCAGGTAGATCATCCGGACTGACTTCTTCATTAGATATACTGTATACTGATGAACACCTAATATAAAATATATATTTTAAAACTTTTTATTTATTTTAATCTAAATACTAAATCTTAAATTATACAACTTAAACTCTAAAATTTAAAATATAGATCTTAAATAAAATAATATTTTATACTAAATGGTGACGGGAGGTGGGTGAAAGGTAACGGATATGATTTATCATTCATGTATATATATATTGACATATATTTTTAATCCTTTTCACACACACCTACTCACGCACCATTTATTAGATATTTAATTTATGTATAATTATTTAACTGATATAAGTATATAAAATTTCAATTAAACTGTATCATAGCAGATTTGACTTAAAATTACAAAATAATGCTAAATCAATCGGTATAAAAGAGATAATTTAGAAATAAATTTTAGAATTTATTTTGAAGATAATAAAACAAAGGTTTTTTTAAAAAAATTGTCTGTGTAAAATTATACATATACTAAGAGATATCACCATGATTAAAAATGTGAATTCAAACCAACCAATGGAACAAAAATACATCATTTACCAATAGGAAAATGAGTTGACTTCAAACAAATGCTAATTAATTAATTCACCATTGAAGTTGACGAATATGGATGCAAATATATATTATTTCAATCGAAAGTTTCAACGAGTGCGGAACTAGAGAAGATGACGACGACCATGACAATTCATAAATAATATTTATTTATCTATTTAAGTGGTGGTAAGAAATAAAATATTTTCTCAAATAATGATCGATAGGTACGTGAACAGCAAAGGCACTCATCATATGGCTTATTGATGTGTATTCGCGAGCCACTCTTCACTTCGGAAAAATAAATAATTTTAATTTATTAATATTTTTGTGTATATAAAAAAGTTAATAATTATATATATTTTTGTTAATTATTAAAAAAGTATTATTGTGTATACAATTGTATCTGGGTATTTGTTTGATGGGCCTTCATCTACTCTGTGTTGGGCCGGCCCACAATATAGATGATATGTGATCTGCTATATATTAGCAGGCAGCCTCGTACTGTCGTCCCTCGACCGAGAAGAGGAGAGGAAGAAAGAGGTGGACTGTCCTGGGGCTTGCGCCTCTCCTCCCGGAGAGACTCGATGGCTCCTCTGAAGAAAGGGAAGAAGCTCAAACGCAAGCCCAGAGATCGGTCCAAGCTCTCTGAGAAATCCAATCCGCACTTGGAGCTGAAGGCCGGCGACACCGAGTGGTGGTACACCTTCTGGCACAAGAACGGCAGCGCCACTGGTACTCTCAAAACCTCGTCTCGCTTTTTTATTTATTTGTTTTCATTTCTTGATCTTTAATCCCTAGAGATTTCTCTGTGCAAATTCTGGTTTGGTTGAGATACTTGCTCGTGGATGCGGCTGGTTAGGGTTTGAAGTTTCGCTTCTTTGGTTGCTTAGTGTGACGATCGGTATCTTTTAGCTGATGGATTGCCATTGGTTGACATAATTGTACCAAATGAATGACGCGTCTGCTACGATGGCATGCGTTCTCATGTTTTGTGACTCTTGATCATTTCGTGGGAAAGAAACGGATTTTCGTTTTGGGGAACTGGTGATTGATACTGCGCACACTGTGATAGGTGTTAGAAAATCTTGAAGAAACTTTCACTTAGTGCTTTAGAACAGTTCTATTCTGCCGAGGTGCGGAAAGAGAAATATGATTCATAGCTTCATTAGCATGGCAGACAAATGAGATCCTGAGAGCATCTGGATCGTGCAATACGCGGATGTCACACTAATGGTAAACTTCAACACAAGTTTTTTATTAGACTTTGATAGGTATCCTGTTGGGCATCATAATGGGGTCTTTTCTTTGGCCATTGACTGTGATGCTCGCTACCAAATATTTGGGCCTGCCCCATTCGATTCATGTCTCTCAAAGACTATTGGATTTATCTAGGGAAAGTAATATAATCTCAATGGCCTGAGACTGACTAGCTAACACTTTAATCGTGTGCCTGCTATATGCCCTGCACACAGAAGTATCTAGACTAAAATGTGCCATGCCAGCAATGATAAGATCAGATAATTAGAGGCAAAATACTGAAAGAAATAAATGAATAAGAGAGAGTAGATGATATGCATGAGATAGAGCCAGTTTTTAAGCTACAGTTTCAGCTTACCACATCAGCATTTGAAGAATATAGGGAACGGATTTGACTAGTTGGGTGGTTCTAAAGTTTTATTGTTAAAGGTGTATTACTCACCTCAAAAGCTCAATTTGTTGATAAAGGCACTGAATTTTATATTTCTATTCTTAACAATCCTCATTGCATGTAGGGGACTGACTGGACTGGACTGGACTGGCCGAAGCCCAACTGTGGTTCAACTCAATTAACTAAGGAATTAGTATTGACACTGCCAGAATATGAACACAGAATCTCTTTGACACATGTTAAAGTTCAATGATTGATCCCTTATATTAAAAGCTTGAGTTGTTAGGAAACTAAGCTCAAAGCTTTACATTCTTAACATGCATTATTTACTGGTCTCTCCTACTCAAACAAGGAAATAAATCATGTATTAAAAAGGTTAAATCGGCTACCTAAGCTATTCTTTGGCTAAGATATTTGTTGTCAACTTGAGGTTTCAGGTAAAATTAGTTGGAGAATTTTGGCAACTAGTTAAGCTAAGAATATTGAGTTGCTATTGAGCCGACAATGGTTTGAATCAATAAGAACTGTGTAGATTTTATCCTTTAGGAACACATGTGAAACATTTACAATATTGATAAATCAAACATCAGGTTATATTTTTTACATTCCCACATCCTTTTAACTGTAAATAAATTTCTATTTTTGTCATTTACCTTCCTTCCTTGGCTGGTGTGTTAAATATTATGAGTATTCAACTATACTGATCCGAGGAAGTGTTTCATTTAGACTTAAAATTTTGTAATGCATACAACATGAATAGTTATGAGCCTACTGTCATTCATAATGTCCTAGCTGACCTCAAGTAGTTGGTTGGGACTGGTACAACTTGCTGTTGTCTCATACATCCAAGATTCAAGGTCTTAATTCAACTGTAATTGGACAACTTTTATCATTTAGCTGCCAAAACATAAGGTATTCCATGAAGTAAGTGACTACAGTCCTAAAAAAACAAAGGATGAGTATTAAATTATTTGTTATTGGCTCTAGAGTTTGATTCACTTAGTTCCCAGAGTGTTTGGTCGACTCTTATGAGGATCCAGTGCGATGGTGGATTCCTTGGGGGTGATAAAGGTAGTGTGCCCTTGCTAGGATCAACGGTAACACTCTTTTTGGGGCTCTAAGAGCAACAAGTTTCTTGCAGGTATGGGTGCAATGCCACCACTCTCATACCAAATTAACCATTTGTTGTTGTTCCAATATGTATTCATTGCATTTTGTTGGTCTTGCTCATCGGCTGTATAGATGAATGTTACTAGCAATGTAAACAAAAAGAGTTAAGAGAAGGAAGACTTCATGCAGATATACATAGGACCTTATAGTACAATCACACAAACCATTGTATTTCTGATCTTGTTTTTGCTTTTCTCTTGCAATTTCTTGTGGCCACTGCTATCCAACGTGTCTGGGAGAGTTATGTTTTCTTGTGATATATTAATATTGCAATCAGCCCAGCTCAAAAATTTGATTAACACATTTTATCCTTTTTTAAATGCTTAATCTTTCAGATGGTGGCTATAAATCATGACTAGAACTTATGACCCATCACCATTTGGTTCACACACTGTTTTCTTGAAATCTTAATCCTTGATATGGTAGCTAAAAGTCAAGACTAAGATTGTTGCATCTTGTGCTTCATGATAAAGGGACTGACTAACCACTTATTCTGCAAGCTTGAGCTGTTAGGAAAATTTTATACTTGTATACTTATACCACTGCACTTGTCTACATGGAACTAAAGGACATGGAATAGCTCGGCTTCACCACATTTCTCTCATGCTCTTCATGACTTTGAAGTATGAGTGTTTTTTTGTTCTGACACATGTAGGATCCCTAACTGGCTTCATGATACTGTGCTAAAATTGATTGACTTGTTAGGAAAGAAATTTATTTTATATTCATATATTGGAGCACTGCACTTGTAGGAACTAATGGACATGGAATATCCCACTTCAACAGTTTACAACGGTGATTTTTAGGATTTTATGGTTCCAAAATGTCCTAGATCTGATCCATATTTCATTTGATTGCAGTTTACCTTCCAAGATATCTAATTTCAATGCAAATGCTAGGCTTAACCTTCTTGAGGGTTGTTGATATGGACAGTCTGTGAGGTTGATGAGCTCGTCTTATTCCCACTAATTTCTGTGTCATTCATCTTCTTTGCTCTGTGGCCCAGTGGCACTCTTTTAGGTATTAGAGTTGGCTTTAATACCTTGGAACACTGAATTTTGTAATTGGATTGTAATACCAGAACCAATCTATACTACTGAACCTTACTATCTTATTCTATGCAACACATTCTCTCCAATATCCATTCTTTGTAAGACAATTCACTTACGTTTGTCTGCTTGGGTTTTTGATTGCAAGATAATGGAAGAAAATATAACAATGGGAAGCATTGATAGCAGGAAATATAGGCGGAGAAAGTGAAGAATCATGGCCAAGCGTGGCTGTGAAACTTCATTTATTTTAAACATACAACACATCACTGTGGTAGCATTTAAGCTTTGTAAAATGGTCATTATAGAATAATCTTGATTACACCTTTACTTTTTCTAATCCTTGACCTGTAACATGTAGGTCTTGCCATTCCTTCTGATGAAGATGAAGCTTTCAAATATTTTTTTCGGGTGTCAAAGAAAACCTTTGAGTATATTTGCTCAATAGTGAGAGAAGACCTGGTTTCAAGGCCTCCTTCAGGTCTTATAAACATTGAAGGCAGGCTTCTGAGCGTCGAGAAGCAGGTTGCCATCGCAATGAGAAGACTAGCATCTGGAGAATCCCAGGTGTCTGTTGGGGCTGCCTTTGGTGTTGGGCAGTCAACTGTTTCTCAGGTGACATGGAGATTTATCGAGTCCATGGAGGAGCGAGCAAGGCATCATCTCAGGTGGCCTGATGCAGATAGGACGGAGGAAGTCAAAACCCAATTGGAGACTGCCTTCGGATTGCCCAATTGTTGTGGAGCCATTGATGCAACCCACGTTATAATGACACTCCCTGCAGTGGAATCATCAGATGATTGGTGCGACCAGGAGAGCAATTACAGCATGTTCTTGCAAGGAATCGTGGACCATGAATTGAGATTCCTTGACGTTGTGACCGGTTTCCCAGGGAGCATGAACGTAGCCCGCCTATTAAGGTGTTCAGTTTTTTTCAAACTCTGTGAGAGCGGGAAGCGGCTAAATGGACCTGTTAAAATGACTCAAGAGAAGTCAGAAATCCGTGAGTTCATAGTAGGAGAGGCAACATACCCCCTACTTCCTTGGCTTATGACTCCATACGAAGGCAAAAACTTACCTGCTCCAATCCTCGACTTCAATGCCAAACAAAAAGCAGCGAGGCTTCTTGCAGCAAGAGCATTGTTGCAATTGAAGGGTGGCTGGAGGATATTACATAAAGTCATGTGGAGACCAGATAAACACAAATTACCAAGTATTATAATCGTTTGCTGTCTTCTTCACAACATCATTATCGACATGGGTGATAAGTTAAACACTGATGTTGCTCTTCTAAACCACCATGATGCTGGTTACAGAGAATCAAGCTCACAGCATGTGGATCCCCGAGGGAAGACCATGAGAGAGGCCTTAACAAAACATTTGCACTGCAGTGACTCATCATATCAAGTAAACAGCGCTTGACACTCATTTAGGCCATGTTACTCATCATTCTATTTTCATTGTATTCATGGACGGTCCATATAAAACCCTAAACTTTTGAGCACTAGGAGTGCTTATCGCTGTTACTTGTTCAATTATATGATATGTTTCTTCCATGAAGGGCCTTTATTTTTAATATATCTTTTGGTAGATTTAATTTCAGTTTGCCATTGGAAGTTGCCAATGAGATGACAAAACAATTAGAATGCTAGCTTGTATTTATGCTGTCATGTTAGTTTCTTTTCTGAATTCTCTTCTCCATTCAACGAGAGAATAGTTTTAGCCGAAACCTCATGTAATAGGTGGGTGAATGTATTATTTTTCTCTTGTATTTTTAATGTATTTGTTTCTTTTCTGAATTCTCTACTGCATGATTGTTTTTATTCAGTTTTTTTTTTGAGATCATAACAGTAATGCAAATTTATAGGAGTGGTGAGGGTGTTTATTTTTTTTTAATAATTCAGGTGTTTGGACTTTGTCCAGTTTTGGAGATGGGCAATCCATCCTCTCTAACTTAATGCTCGGGATCTTTATTCGATATGTTTACAACTACTAGTAAATAAATCAATCGACTCGATTATTTTGATTGATAAATATTTCTTGTCATTAAATTTTAATTACATTCGACAATAGAATAATACAAAAAATGTATTCTGTTCCCATATTTTGAACGTGAGAGATGTTTTACCGATAATTCGTACTCGAAACAACTCATCCTCGTAAGAGTCCAGCTGCTATTTCCAGCTCGAGTACAAGAATCCAAGACGACGAGTAGATACTTCGGTACTTTGGATCCCATCCATTTCGCCTCTAATTGATAATAAACCTATTATTGGTCTAATTCACTATTCGAAGAGTAATCGACCGTCGATCACGGAATCGGGCTCATCCTTGTAAAAAGACTCATTGAAGAGGATCCAAGATCGAGCTAGAGCGCCGCCCTTGCCGGTCCGGTTCGGACAACTGATTTTAAAGACTAACCTAACCCTAGAGTTAAATACCTGTTCGCCTTCGCCGCGGTGACGGACTCCCGTTGCCGTAGTAGTCGTCGTGTCTCCGTCGGCCAACCAAAACCATCAGGGCGCTGCCACGGCCGCTGGCTAGAGCCCGCGGAGGTTCCTTTCCCCAGTGACGGATAAGGATTCCGCCGCCATGGATCTCGTTGTTGTGCTCCGTTCCGCGCTCAGCCACAACCCGGAGGAGCGGAAAGGCGCCGAGCAGAGCCTCAACCAGGTTAAACGTACTCCTGATTTTCTTTTCGGTGATTTTCTTTTTTTGAGGATGTTTTTTTTGACTGTCTTGCCACTCTTGTCCGCGAGCAGTTGAACTACTATGTGATCAGAGCACTATTATTATGTCGTATATTTGGTTCATATGGGTTTCTTTTCTGTTGTTCTGATCGAAATTGGTACGGAATTCTGTGCAACTGTACCGTTTTATAAATGTTGGATAAAAAAGAGATTTTAGCCGTTGTTTCTGAAAGCTTGCTTGATTCCACTTTGTTTTGTATTTTTACTCCGCCAAAATTATGTCATTTAGCTAATCTTTGGACGCTTGTTCTTATTTCGATAAGGAACGACATGCTAAAGTTTAACAATTTCACTTTGTATCAATTCATGAACTAGAATGGCTCTATGGTTTCCCTGTTGGACAACCACAATCAAACCATATCAAATTTCCTATAGGAGCAAACGATCAACCCAACACCTCATAATGAGGACAAAATAACCAAGAGAACGAGTGCACTTATAAATGTAATGTTCTCACCTAATGGGGGGGGGGGGGGGGGGGGGTTGGTCTTGTCAATTCCATGATTGCGATGCGGCCTTGGCTCCCTTTCAAGGTTTATCGAGAATTACCATTACCCCCAGTCTCAGTGTGAACATTAGGAGTCATGTGACAGTTTTAATAATTTCTCCCCTTTAGCTTGTGCGAACAAGTATCTCACTTCTCAACTCTGGGCCTATTGCATCGTTATCTTCTGATCCTTTGTGGTTGAAAGATCTTCTATGATGATCTTGGTCTTTTGACTTTAAATGGTTGGAGGACTTCTCACTATTATATATGAGGCTTGCCTCAACACATGTAGTGCACATTATTCCAATCAAGGAGAAATTTTTTGGGCCCCACATGGTTGAACGATGCATTGGAATCATTATCTTTATGACAAAGGCCTGACTTGCCCATTGATTATGGTGCACATAAATTCTCTCGATCGCTCATGGTCAAAGGATGTCTTGCTAGCATCTCCTTGTGAGTTGTGATGCAGACTTGAAATAGCACCTACAACGTTTGATGGCCATAATGTGGATTGGAATTATATTCTCCTCAGTCCTCATGCCTCACAAAATCATCTTATGATGATTAGATCTAATTTGATCCCCACAAGCCATGGTTCCGACAAGGCTAATCAAGTATAGGTTCATTTTACCCCTTGTAATTGAAGGAAACTCTGTTCTTATCTCTTTATCAAGGAAAATAAATCAAATCATGATAAAATTTGCTGAATTGTCATTGTGCGCTCTTTTTCTTATAAAAAGCTGAATCTTGTGCAAACAAGGAAATTGATTTGTAGACATTTTAAGATTTCTAAAAGTTTTTTTGGTAGGTTATCCTCTTTTGGAAAATAATTATTTAAAGTAAATTCCTAAGTTGGTAATTGGCTTAGTTAGGATTGCAGGAAATTTCTTAGTAGATTTGTTTCTAATTTGTAACTTCATTTTTTCGTAGTTTGCTTTATTCATTAAGTACAAAGTTATTTCTCTTCTTCATTGCTTTTAGTTTATTTTCAGTTTTGTCTGGGTTAAAATCTTTAGAAGGACATGAATCCTCCACATGTCCCATCTCCATGAGTTCATTTATTTCTCTGTGCGTGACAATAGTTATCTTTTGTCATGCCTGATTTTTTCCAGTTTATTTGTGTGAATTGTGGTTTGATTTTGATGATCCATAACTTGCTATCAGAGTATTCTTGTGCTACATCAATGAATCTCTCTGATAGACCCTATTAAAATCATTAATCTCTTGTTGCAAAATTGCAGATGACAGGACATCTGAAACATGAAATGTTGTACATAGACCATTAAATGTTTGTTTGCTTCTCTACCACTGTACTACATTATCCTAATGGCATGGCATTTGACTGCCCTTTTCCTCAATATATATCCTATTAGCAAAA
This sequence comes from Curcuma longa, assembly GCF_044706935.1. NCBI lineage: Eukaryota > Viridiplantae > Streptophyta > Magnoliopsida > Zingiberales > Zingiberaceae > Curcuma > Curcuma longa. Next base: position 5,167,187 of record NC_133863.1, read on the forward strand.
GTAAAATGCACTGACAATTGTTTCTCTTCCATTCTTCAGTTCAAAGTTAATTTGAAGGATGTTAAGTATATCATGGGGCAACTGGCAAAAACAGAATCTAAATGACTTAGCTTGGCTTTTGTATTTTCTTTTTTTCCCCTTCCTTGCATGCACGGCACTAGGTGATGCTAAGATGTCTCTCTTTAACTTAGAGTCTTAGACAAACTTGGAAAATGCATACAGTATAGTACACATAACTACACATGATTGTATTTTTTTTCTTTTTTATTTCCTATTCTGTTTGGCATAACCATTTCAAAAATTCTTTTCAACAGTTGCAGTATATGCAACATCATTTGATTAGGTTACTTCAGATCATGATAGATGATAGTTGTGATATGGCTGTGCGGCAAGTGGCTAGCATCCATTTTAAAAATTTTGTGGCCAAAAACTGGTCGCCTCATGAACCTGGTAAGACCAAAGTATTCAAGGTTTTAAACATCTAGAATCCAAATTTCTACTAAATTCTAATTAAGTTAAGGTTTCCAGGTGAGGCCCCAAAAATATCTGGGAACGACAAGCAGATGGTTTGTGATAATATCCTTGGTTTTGTTGCTCAAGTTCCACCATTATTGAGGTACAGATCAAATGCATTTACTGAATATATCAAGGCCATTTTACGAATTTTTTACTTTCTCCAAACATTTGTGTTTAATGATTATAAATGGGTTTGTATGCATGTTCTAATTTTATTTTGTACAGAATGTAGTTAGTTATTGCATGCAATAAATCTAGTACTTGAGCCAATTTTATGTTAGGAAAAAGATTTTTTTTCTCTCTCTCAACATTCTTGTTATATTCCTATTTCATCTCTTTTGTGCTTGTTCTTACCGAATATTTCTCTTTCTACTGTAGTACTGTGTGTTGTTTCATTTTATTTCTTTTATTTTTAAAATTGTGTAATAATATGGTTTGCATTATTGCTCGATTATACTGAAATTTGATCAATATTTTTCTAACCAAGGTCGTCCAATTTGGATTCTATCCTAAGAAAGAATGTTGAGTGCAAAGATTGAAATTTCGTTCTTGGCTAGGGTCAGTTCCAAACTGAAATGAGACAGTTTTGTGCTATATTGAAGCGTGTAGACTGTAGAGACATGGTGCTAGAGGCATCAAGGAGGAGAAGGAAGAGTAATGGAAGAAGATTAGACAGAGGAGGAAAGGGTAGGAGTGGAAAGCCATTTACCTTTGAAATCGTAGCTTTAATCACTCCCATAGGAATGAGAACTCCTGTTTGCTGATGCGAAATGAGACGAATCACATTTAGGAAGGATTTGGGAGTCACCTGCCCTCATCAAAAAACTTCTCGTCTTTGTCATGTGATTGAGATGGTACCTCATCGCATCTCATCTTCGTTGCTCACCTTTATTGCTTGCAAGGGATTTGCCACTTGTAGCTCTCAAGAGAATCGTCGATTGTTTCTTGCACAAGATTTTCTGCTCGCCTTCGTCACTTGTGAGGGATTTTCTGCTTGCCTTCATTGCTTGCGAGGGATCTTCTTTTTGCCTGCATCATTCACAAGGGATTCGCCGCTCGCCTTCATCACTTACCTTTGTTGTTCGCGAAAGAAATCAATTGTGGGATCCATTGAGGATCGAGGAAATGTTTAACGGTTTTGTGTGTTGTGTGAAATGGAAAATTTCGCCTCTGCCAATTGCCATGGAATAATATTTTAAATTCTGCTCAACTTGAGTTTACAACTCTTGATAATCAAATCTGATCATAGGGCTACAAAATGCTATAATCTTGGCATAGTTCTAGGTTCCAAGCTGATCTACACTGTTGGTGGTTTGAACTACACTGGAGCTGGACTCTCTCTACACTACTGACATCCCTCTTTTTGTTCCAACAAGTTTATTGCAAGTTCATCTTAAGTTGGAAAAGTCAAATATTGATATAAACTATTTCAAGGTTTAAAATGCCATTTGGGTACTGAGTATCCGTGTGTGGCCATAAGGTTCCATTTTGCTGCCAACTTATGTACACATCTTAGAATGAATTGATGCTACTTGGCACCAAACTTTATGTTTTTCAGTTTTCTGCTACACTTGGGGTGCATGATTCATATTTGTTTGGTATATTTTTACATGTATGTTTGCTTCACAGAGCTCAACTTGGAGAATGTATAAAAACCATTGTCCAAGATGATTACCCAGAGCAGTGGCCAGGTCTTCTTCATTGGGTGAAGTGCAATCTCCAATTGCAAGATCAGCAAGTATTTGCAGCTTTGTATGTATTAAGAGTTCTCTCCAGAAAATATGAGTAAGTATATGCTAACAAACAAATAGTATGCATTTAAAGTTATATTATCACGTTTCTCATTGTTTGTTCGGTTTTTTATTTATGTATTTTTGTTATTTATTTGTACTATTTTATCATCCTTAATTATGAGTTTGAATGCATGTTTTTCGATTAATTTTCTTACTGTTTATTCCACTGTTGCTGTTAGTTGACACATTGATTTGTTTGATATTTTATTTATATGTTTTTTTTTCTAATATTTATTTCTACAAATTATCAACCTTAATCATGGGTTTGGACGAGCATTGTTCAAGATAATTTAGTGCAATTTTTTCTGTGAAAGAATGATAATTTGTTGCATATAATTGTGTACTTGTTTGAACTGTATATGGTTGACTGATTTTTTTTCTTTTTAAAAAAATACAGGTACAAATCTGATGAAGATCGAACACCATTTCATCTCATTATTAAGGAGACATTTCCTCTTCTGTTGGACATATTCAACAAACTTCTTCAGATAACTAATCCCTCAATTGAAGTAGCAGAACTCACCAAGCTTGTATGCAAAATTTTCTGGTCATCCATATATGTAGGTTTGACAAGAAGAATTCATTATTTCGACTAAATTATTTCTTATTAGCTCCTTACTCTTTCCTTCTTAAACTTAATATGCCATTTCAGTTAGAGATCCCACAGCTGTTACTTGCACCGAATGTGTTCAGTGCGTGGATGGCTCTCTTCTTGAATTTATTAGAGAGACCTGTTCCTTTGGAAGGTCAACCAACTGATCCTGATCTCAGGAAAGCTTGGGGATGGTGGAAAGTGAAGAAGTGGACAATTCACATTTTAAATCGTTTGTACACAAGGTCAGATGCATGGTTATTGAATGTAAGGCTGAACATTGTTCATCTTATGCTTATATTGACTTGTGAAGAATTGATAAAAGGTTTGGGGATCTGAAGCTTCAGAAGCCAGAGAATAAAGCTTTTGCTCAAATGTTTCATGATAGCTGTGCTGGAAAAATTCTGCAATGTCACCTACAATTGCTCAATGTTATTCGTACAGGCGGTTATCTACCTGATAGGGTTATTAACCTTATACTTCAATATCTCACCAGCAGGTTTGTGTCGCTTTACTGAAGCTGGTTGTTGTTTGGTCAACTTATTCGACTGCTTATTTTTTTTTCTATAGCATGTATCTACATATTAGTTGCCACATATTTTATCTAAAACACCTAGTTATCTATCTTTTTATCTTCAAAGGCGCGGATGTTTCTCAGAATTATGGAAATTGCATTTCTTCCTAGTGTCAATATGTGTGTCACACTACTGTAGGTAGCTATTTGTCAACCCATTCTTGTTCACTGTGTGTTTGAACATTTCTGTCTCATAACCTAGGCCTTCTTATACTGGTCATTTTCATTGTTACCCCAAATTAAATTTGGATTTTTTTCTCATATACTTGATATCATGAATTTTCTCAATGACATTGATCCTCTGCAGTATATCGAAGAACAGCATGTATCAATTGCTGCAGCCACAACTTGATATTGTTCTTTTTGAGATTGTCTTCCCTCTAATGTGTTTCAATGACAATGATCAAAATCTATGGGCAGAAGATCCACATGAGTATGTTAGAAAGGGCTATGGTGAGCTTGGATTCTATTTTTTGCACTGGTTTTTGATTATATGAACTGCAATCTGTGAATAACATTTCTATTCTTCATATATGTTATCCAGATATTTTGGAAGATCTATACAGTCCTCGAACAGCAGCCATAGACTTTGTGAGTGAATTAGTGAGAAAACGAGGCAAAGGGAACCTACAAAAGTTTATTCACTTCATTGTGGAGATTTTTAAAAGGTCTTTAATTCTTTGGTCTATTAGGCTTCTTTCATTCACTTCATGAACCTTATAAACGAAAAATATTGATCTATTTGCCTATCACTTTGTAACAGATATGATGAGTCACCTATTGAACATAAACCATATCGCCAGAAAGATGGTGCTCTTCTGGCTATTGGATCATTGTGTGATAAACTTAAACAAACAGAACCTTATAAGTCAGAGCTAGAGCGTATGTTAGTCCAACATGTTCTTCCTGAATTTGCAAGTCCCATTGGTCATCTTCGAGCAAAGGTTGTATTTTTTTCTGTCTAGTTATTTCTGTGCTTGGCATTCATTCTCTATTTATCAAATCCCTATGGGCTTTTCTCCTTGGACACAAAATCCAGTTACTCTTATTGATGAAATGTATCGAGTGGGTTGTTGATTATTGTTTGTATTCTAATGTAATGATTGATTGTGCATATATTTTCCATGACTGTAGTTGCTAGATCTGTTTGGTAACTTTTTTGCTTTGGATGAATCATTTGCAACAAGCTGAAGCTTGATCCTTTGTCCTCCGTAATTGTGTTTCACATATTATAAGAAATTCTGATGCTGACATTAATCTTATAGTAGTATTATTTGATCCTTTTCATATAGATAAGCCTTAGATTTGTTGGAATTAGCAGATTGTATACGCCACTATTTTTGTCTTTTTTATTACCAATATCTAATATCTTCAAAGTAGGCCAATTACCTTCCTCTTTTAACCTGCAAAAATCACTGCATACAACTAACTGAGCAGTGTGTAATTACACGGACAATTCTTTTTTTTTTTTTTTTTTTTGTCCTTCGTTCCTTGTGCTTTTGAACTCTAAAACATCTTTTTTCTGTGGTTTCCATTCTGCCAAAAAATGCCAGTTCTCAGTTGATCCTCATGGCAACAACTACTTTATTCCAATATTTGCCATGTATGTCACTTGCATTTTTCATTCGTACAGATCTATGCATTATGAACGTGGAACAACATAATGAACTAGGTGCTATTGTATCCCACTACATGCAATTAAGTATTAGTTTGTCGCTTGACTTAATTTTTTCTGATAAGTTTAACTTCTGTAGTATTTCTGCTTGGAAGATACTCATTTCTTGGATAAATCTTCATTTTATGCTTGTTACCTCTTTAAAGAAGTCACGCTGAGAGCCCAAACATATTACCTGAATTATACAAATACTACTCTCTCTCTCTCTCTCTCTCTCTCTCTCTCTCTCTCTATATATATATATATATATATATATATATATATATATATATATATATATATATATATATATATTCCTGTTTTTAAGAAACCAACTATGTACTGAGACTTCCAATTCTAGTTAGTTGACTTTATGCTTCTGTAATATGAGAACCTATTTGTTTGCAAATTTATGTTATGATTTTTGAATTTATGAATCTATTTGATGGAATACCAGGCAGGATGGGTTGCTGGGCAGTATGCAAATATCAGTTTTTCAGACCAAAACAATTTCCGAATAGCCTTCCACTCTGTTGTTTCTGGAATGAGGGATCCAGAGCTTCCTGTGCGTGTCGATTCAGTTTTTGCTCTGCGCTCTTTCATTGAAGCTTGCAAAGGCATGTTTATGCTAACATTTATTTGGACCTGAAACTAATAATTTTCTTGTATTTTCACATTAAGTAACTTACAATTATGTTCTTGATATAGATCTAGATGAGATCCGGTCGATTCTTCCTCAATTGCTTGATGGTATGTCAAAGTAGTTTTTTTTTATCTAAAATTTTTATGCTCTTTCCTGAGATTTTGAGAACATTACCTGTAGAGTTTTTTAAACTTATGAACGAGGTTGAGAATGAGGACATTGCCTTCACTCTCGAGACCATTGTGGATAAGTTCGGTGAAGAAATGGCTCCATATGCTTTTGGCTTGTGCCAGAATCTGGTATTGTATTTTAATTCAATTGCTTTTAGTATATCAGCATTCCCTTTGATAAAAACTCAATTCTTTGAATAGGCTGCTGCATTTTGGAAGTGCTTGAATACATCTGAAGCAGATGATGAAGCTGATGACACAGGTGCTTTAGCTGCTGTTGGTTGTCTACGTGCCATAAGTACCATCCTTGAATCTGTTAGCAGTCTTCCTCATCTCTTTGTTCAAATTGAGCCAATTTTACTGCCCATAATGCGGAGGATGTTGACTACAGATGGTCAAGGTAACTGACTGTATGGTTGTCATTATTGGCATCTTGGTGAAGTTTATGTATTTGCCTTTTGTTGTAGAAACATTATTGCACATTGTTAATGTTCATGGTTCGAGGGTGGTTCAACTCTGTCAGCCTCAGTGATCAAATGAGAAAATCTAGGTGAATATTCTGGTTCCCTTGTCAGAAAAGTTGAACTTGTTGGGATATGCTTCTTATGACTTGCAAAACCAGCACCATGGTTTGATGATGCACTTCTACAAGTAGGGAACGTAGGTACAGGTGGTAGAAATGTTACCTTCGGCCAGCATTTTACCTGGCTATTTATAGGTTTTGATGGTATGGCCTTGGCATAGTTAGCCTCGTATTCAGTGCATGTGCAGGTCTTCTAGTCCACCTCAGCTGGCTAGTGCATTTTTGACATGAAGCGACCTATCACACTTAATGAACCATACACAAGGAGATATTCCTCTTCTGTGAATCTCCACTGGTCGCAAATGTCAATAGTCAGAGGGTCTCTTGTGGAGGTTGTCTTGTTTGTTGGGACAAAAAGAGCATGTATTTTGACATTCGCTGTAACACTTTAATATTGTTTTGCACTTTGGGTTGGGATCACCTACATTGGAGCACCTGGCTTCAGAAAGTATTTATAGGGGTAATCATGTTGTACATGTAGATTATATGCTGACTCAGTTTTGTTTAGCATCAGTAGGATACTGCTGTAAATATAGTTCAAAATTTGCAATTACAATGCACACTGAATTTCATGTCTGAACTGTTACAATTTATAAAGCTGATAAAGGTTATTTAATTGACACACTTTGTGATGTCTTTCTAAAAATTCCTAGATGCCTCAGTTTTCATAGATTACATTACATATTCGTTGATGTAATTTATTATTTTCGATGCTCCTTTTGGCAGGCCGAAGTGGATGACTCTTTAACTTGTTGCCTACTTAATTATAATTAGGTTTATGCTGTCTCGTCTCATCAAAATTATAATAGCTTGATGGAATGCAATAACTCAGTGCACTAAATATCAGTCTTCCTTGTTTTCTCTTGCAACTATTCTTTTTCTTCTAAATTTTATCCTCATTGCTAAAATTTCTGCTGATATCAAGTTTCTTTTTTTTTCTTAGTAGGATCTTCTTTTGTGTACAAAATTCATCTATTTGTATTTGATTCTCAATCTTCTATTTATGCATGATTTTATGTTTGTTGGTACATGCTTTACCATTTTTTAATAATTGTATATTATATGTTACAATATAAAAATTCTGCAAGTGTAAACCATGCTATCAATATTGTGACTCTATTCAGTGTCTTGAGCTATCAATTTAGTTGCCTGTTTGACACAGCAATATAAAAATTCTGCAAGTGTAAACCATGCTATCAATATTGTGATTCTATTCAATGTCTTGAGGTTTGCAATTTCACATTGCCTGTTTAATACATTTTGATCAAGATTGATGGATCCTATGAATCAATACATTTTTATTCTGATGGTTTGCATGTTTCACAGATGTTTTTGAAGAAGTTTTGGAAATTGTTTCTTATATGACACTTTTCTCCCCAACAATCTCATTGGACATGTGGTCTCTTTGGCCTTTAATTGTAGAAGCACTTGAAGATTGGGCTATAGATTTCTTTGAGAGTAAGTCAATACATGCAACTCTTTCTTATTCTCAGTTTTTGCATTCTTTTAGTTCTCTTTCTGAGTTTTTTGTGCAAGGAAACACATCATGTTATGCATGGGATCAATGCATTAGCTATATGTTGTCTTAAGACTCTTTAACTTCTAGAAAGATTTGTATGCTTGTTTTGGCTAACTCTAATCCAGTTTTCTTCTTATACTTCATTTTCAAGAAGTGATTTCTCTGTGCATTGATCATAATTTTCACTTAAACGATCATAAGGAGAACAGTCAAAAGCAGAGTGGTTGGTGGTATATGTTATATTCCACTTGAAATAGCTTAACTTGATCCATCTTATTGAGCTTCAATAACCTAGATTTGGTCCTTCACTTTCCCAAAAGAGATGCATAGTGAAGTTAATTCTTGTTTCTGATTATTATATCATTCACATTTAGTTTAAAATGAGGTAATCTGCTTTTTCCTGGGTATCCAATCTTGCATCCCATTATTTTTAGTTACTTTATGTTTAGAATGATAGCCACAAATCAGTTACATGTTTCTAGTGCTAATAGTTATATGATAATATGAGTATGTAAGTTTTGTTTGCCATAGATTGTTTATCTGCTAGTTATTATTTTGATCCTATATAGTTAAACTGTTTTTTTCCTGGTAGAATAATACTATTTTATCCTCTCTCAGCTTGCAATTAGAGCAGATTCAACTACATTTTTTTTTCAGTTTCTCATTTGAGGAGAAGCTCTTGGATTTGATGTAGTGGCAATCTTTCCTGTTTTGTTAGGAGTTTATCCAACTTTGTCCCTTTTACCATTAATTAACTTGTCATTTCTGTTCACACTGTGTTGTTTAGGTCTGGTTATTGAAAAACATTGTTCCAGACCAAACAATGCAGCGCATTCTATTGATCTCTTCTCATTAAGATTTGACATTCTGGTGATGAGATATGACATTACCTCTTGCTTCTTTTATCTTGTTCTGATGGAGATTTCAGTATCATCTTCATTGAAGGAAAAATGCTGATGATCGAACTGCCAAACCAACCATGTTTTCTGCCACCTTATATTACTTAGTTTCAAAATGCAGTTTTAGGCTGTCAATACACTGCATAGCGCCTCAGTGGGGCCTAGGTAGTGGTGTTAAAACAATATTAAAATGAAATGGAAAGAAGGAAAAATGAACATACTTGTATGCATGTATGCATATACATATAATGCCCATATAGTTGTATGAGACAATGTCAAATATATTACCCTTATTATTACTAACAAAGTATATTAATCAAATCAAAACAATTTTACAATCATAAGAACACACGACAAACGACATTGTATTTCACATTTCAATGAAGAAAAATGCACAACAGAATTAGATTGAAAAATAACACGACAAGGAGGGTCATGGTGGGTTGGATAATTAAGATTTTATTCAATTGAACCAATTAGATGTATGCGAACCAATTTTTTAAATTAAAGTGAACCTTCTTTAAATGGTATCTCAGATTCTGATAATTTTTTCATAAAAAATTGTCTCAATCTTTGTTTCTTCTTTGTATTCACATCTGTCTACTTATGTGTTTTCTCCTCTCAGATATGCTTGTTCCTCTAGACAATTATATATCAAGGGGTATCGAACATTTCCTTTCATGTAAAGATCCAGATTATCAGCAAAGCCTGTGGAAAGTACTTTCAAATGTATGAGTTTCATTCAGCTATTTGTGTGAACCTTCACTAACATTTTTGGAAATCTATTTTTGGTTAATCGAAACTTCAAATAGTAAATGCAGACCTTTCAATCATACGATTGCTTTGATTATGTTTTTTTTTCGGTGATCTATTTTACAGATCATGTCAGATAGAATCATGGATGACAGTGATATTGAACCTGCTCCTAAGCTCATTGAAATGGTATTCCAAAATTGTAAAGGCCAAGTGGACCATTGGGTTGAGCCTTACTTGAGGATTACCATTGATCGTTTGAGCCGAGCACAAAAGCCACATTTTAAGTGTCTCATGATACAAGTTGTAAGTATTTTTTTTCTTCACAACATTTTAAAGCCATTGTTTGTTTTTTGTTACTTTCATCCAAGGTAGACTTTAAAATGTAATTTATGCAATTAGAATTAACTAATGGAACTCTATATTGTCAGTGGAACATCCAGTTCACATGTATTACTCTGTTAAGCTAACAGACACCTCAATTTTTTATGCCATAACTTGTGATCTTAATCCAATTAAAGATATGCAGCTATGATATTCTTTTATTACAATTGAATATAATCTTATATTCTTATTCCTCTCTGCATTACCTTGGGCTGAAATGTGTACGTCTCAATTGTCTAACATTATAGGTGTTCATATTCTGCATTTTTTTATTTTATGACAATCGTCATAATATCTTCATTTATGACTGAGTGAATTTGTTTGTTGGAGAAACTTTGATTAAAAAAAACTCTCTGAATTATCCAATGTTATGCTTGTATTTCTTGTATCTGCTCCTGGTGCTCTGTTGTTAGTGGTTTCATTCTATCAGACTTACTTTTGAGGAACAAGATTCAGTCTATTATGATTTTTTAGCAGTATGACTTTTAACCATATGTGTGCCTCAAATTTGTGTAGCTAGTCTGGTTTGACTCTCTGATATCTTAGAAGAGCATTTATTTCTAGGACTTCATTTTTTCTTTGGCTTTTATGGAGTAAAATTTTTATAATTGGCTCTTTAATATTCTTTCAGTTTAATAGCTGCTCTTTTTGCAGATTGCTGATGCTCTATACTATAACTCTTCTTTGACGCTCGGGATACTGCATAAACTTGGGGTTGCTTCAGATATTTTCAGTCTCTGGTTTCAGATGCTGCAAGAAGTTAAAAAAAGTGGTGTACGTGCAAACTTTAAAGGGTAAAGTTCATCTTCTTTCTGTTTGTTGTCACTTTCCATTGGCTCTGTATGATGCTGAACACTCTATCACAAATGTAGGATGCATAATAAAAAGATTTGCTGCTTGGGATTAACTTCTCTTCTTGGCCTTCCTGCCAACCAGTTGCCTGCTGAAGCTTTAGAACGTTTCTTTAAGGCAACAGTTGAGCTTCTAGTTTCTTACAAAGATCAACTTGCAGGTAATAGTATGTTTTGCGTCTTCTGCAGATAAACCAGTCTATTTACCCTAGTCATTTGATTTTTTTTGTGCTCCTGTGTCACGTAAAAGTAACTTTTACACACTGATTAATACACTTTTTTTTTTTTGCAATTCTTATTAGTTTGAGTCATGGTTTAAAATTTCGGATCATATTGGGGAGTTTCGGTTTATGACCGGAACGATACGATTTTGATATTGTATCGTGTCATGTCAATCTGTTTTAATATTTTTAAATATAAAATATATTCATTAAAAATATTTTTGAAAATTAAAATTTTAACCTAAATATTAAAAAAATTAAAAATACAAAAAATAAATTAATAAGGAAAAAAACTACGGGATCGCGGTGCCCCTGCCGAGGATGCTGTAGGATTGCAGCACCTCACGATCCTCGTGGAGGTTGCCATAGGATCGCGGTGGCCCGTGGTGCCAATGTTGGTACCATGACGAACGACAAGCGAAACGATAAATTTTGCCCGTGCTATCCAGCATGGTACATGATTTTAAACCTTAATTTCAGTTCTTTACGCTTATTTGCTGTTGTAAATTCATGACCTTTGAAATTTTTTAGCTGACATTTTCATTGACTTGTTTCTTCTATTTATGTCGTCAAGAAATTTTTTACCTTATGATATATTTGACAAGTTCTAGTCATGCAAAAAGATTATTCTGCATTACCTTTGTATTCAGTTTCATAGTAACTTCTTTAACTGGGCAGAAGCTGAGAAAGAAGATGACAACTTTGACAATATGGATGGCTTTGATGCTGACGACGATGATGATGAGGAAGAAGAGTCTGAAATGGGAGATGACACTGAGTATTGCAGTGAAGAAAAATTCAAGAAATTGGTTGCGGAGGTTAGTAGATTAATGTAACATCTTTATGGTACATATTCCTTATCATGCTGACCAAATGACACATTCATAATTTTGATCTGCTAAATTGGAGACGGCATAAATCTAGTCTGGTTTATAATTAAATCTCATAAGTTTTTAAAAATCAAGTTTCCTATGATGATCTTATCAAGATAAAGAAACTTAGTCTGTAATAATTTCCTAGTTTGCTAGACATTAGTGTCCATTGGGACTCATTTTCCAAAAGGTAAAAATGCAAGCTCGATTGATTTATTATGGTCTTAGGAAGATTACTCAAACTGTCATGTTGTCTTAGCATATAGGAATTAAATGGGATAGGTTCCAAGACATATCAGATATGGAAGTAACGTCTCTCTATATATGTTTTTTCGTTCTTTTAAAGACTTGATTTTAATATATTTCTCCAGGGCAATATTACATATGAAACTAGGAACAGTGAAATCCCTTTATTTGTGGAAAGAAAAAACATAAATATTTGATTATTCTTAGTTTGATCATGTACCAAGTAACCTCCAGGTGCAAGAAACAGATCTGGACTTTGTACAGATTGTTATAATGAAGGGGTGAGTATTCGGTTAAAACCGAACCGAACCGAACCGAATAAACCGAAAACCGAAAACCGAATAAACCGAATTTTTTCGATCAAACCGAACCGACCGAATTTTTCAACAATAACCAAATAAACCGAACCGATATAATATCGGTTAATTCGGTTTTTAACCGAATTAACCGATGTTTCTAACTCAAATAATTTAATTAATTAAAATGATGATAAGGTTTGATTCAATTAAAATGATGGTACGCCAATAAGATCTCGCTCCTTCGCTCATGCAATTTCATGCCTTGCAGGAAAATTTAGCAAGAAAATCAATAGGACATTTTGGAGCTTCCTTAACTAAGGAGCATGAAGGACAGCTAGCTTACATCTTCTTCGAAAACTAGACTGAAGCGTCTGCGGCGAGAACAATGGGAAGGTGCTTGCGGCGAGAGCGACGGGAGAAAAGATGATTGAGGTGGACGGTAGACCGGCGAAACCTTGGAGTCACAGCCACTCACAGGCGCCCAAGAGCATCGAAGACTAGGCAACGTCAGGCGTCGGCAACGGGAGCGACGGGAGAAGATTAGGGTAGAAGAAGCGGAGGAGTCGGGAGCTGTTGGCTTGTTGTGGCGTGAGTGAGCGAGCGGCCAAGAGCATCGAAGACTAGGCAACGTCAGGCGTCGGCGGGAGCGACGGGAGCGACGGGAGAAGATTAGGGCAGAGGAAGCGGAGGAGTCGGGAGTCAGGACTCCTCGGGACGGGAGTTGTTGGCTTGTTGCGGCGTGAGTGAGCGAGCGGAGAATGGAGATTGATTTAGGGTTTTTTACTTTTTTTTTTAGCAACTTTACATTTAAGTCCATTAATTTTCGTTTTTTTCGGTTTTTTCGGTTTAACCGAATAACAAAATCTAAAACCGAAACCGAACCGAAAAAACCGAAAAAACCGATTTTTTTATAAAAAAAACCGAAATTTCGAAATAACCGAACCGAAATTTTAAATTCGGTCGGTTCGATCGGTTTATTCGGTTTAACCGAATTCTTGCTCAGCCCTAATAATGATATCAAACACTCACAAAAGCACACAGTTGGAAAAAAATGCCATCGATAGCATGATTTCTAGATGGAATTAAATTGTTAAATGCTTATGCTATATCCTTCAATTGTAAAATAATTTGTAACATTAGATAGTGAAGAATTAAAGGGTCTTATTTTTTCTTCACTCAGATTTCTTGCCAACCTGTCATCCATACTGACATTTTTCCTCTCCGTTTTATCATTTCTTGTATGAATCTGAAACTAAATCCTCAATTCTGATCATAACATCACTTGTAATCTTTTTTTGTTTTTCTCATACACGTAGAATGTTCATGATCAAAAACATCTGATGTTTCATACTTATATGCCTGTTGACCAAATTGTCTGTCTTAAGCATAGATTTCAGGTTATTGCATATTCATATGTACAATCTAGCCATAAAATCTATAAATTGGGTGGACTGTCTGAAGACATGAACCTTAAGTGCTTTGATGAGCTTATTTTGTATGATTCTTTTATATGAATGCTAAGATGATTGTTTGGGTTTACTAAGATCGAATAAAAAATGCTACTATCCATGAATAATATAATGTAGCTTTCAAAGAAGATAAATAGAGAAAAATAGTATGAGGTAATAGTTATGCCCAAAGACTATTGGTAGATTCCAAAATTGACAAGTTTAATCGAGTAGATCTGAAGGTATAATGGGGAGACAGAAGAATCTCTAATGTTATTGAGAATGATTTAAGAAATTTGGATATTATTAGTGATATGTCCTTGAAGGGATATTATTAGTGACATGACCTTGAAGTTTCCATGTAGTTACCACTGAATAGCTGGGGCTAGCACAGCTTATTGCTGATTTTAAAGATATAGTGTACAACATAGAATGACAAGAATTTGCCCCTGGGACTATGGTGCAATGATAAGATGCTTCCGCAGTTAACTAGGCATCTACGGGTCGATTCTCAATTATGATGCATTGCAGATTAATTTCCTCTAATGGGAAGACAATCTTGGAACGTTGATTGCGGAGCGATGCGTCGTTCGCGTTTCCCGATTTATTTTGGTGGTCGGTGGGAAACTTTTATGGGGCTGAGTCGGTCACCTTCAAGATTAGTCGGTTGAAAGAGTTGGATACTTAGATTACCAAAAAATTGATAAGAATTTCCCCCCTCAATTCACCTTCTATGTAAGATTATATCACTACATACATTTCTTTATGCGCTAAATTGCCCCATCTTGCTACATAAATTACAAGCATATCCATGACACTTTGCTTGTGATATAGGTTTTGCACCCCTTGTCTTGAACACTATGCATTATTTCTAAAATCATTTTTTGATCAAAAAAGCTCACTACTTGTTGCTATAAAATTAGCAACAATGTTACATTCCACAACTCATTTTGGTATATATTTTGTATTTTGTGGTATCCCTTGTGTAATTTATGCAGCACCAGGATAGATCAGTGTGCCTAGGATCTCATGAGAGAAGAGAATCTCTAAAATAGAAAGTTTTGTATTATTGCTTATTGTGGAGACATCCAAAATAAAATTGGTTTGCTAAGAATAGTAAAAGTGGAAGGCAACAACATTTAATCGAATAGGAATAAAATAAAATGAAATTTAGCTCGTGGATCAGTTTCTTTTATTGAACCTGTTTTTGATTTAAGAGTCTATCTATTATTATTTGCACCACTAGTTTCCTACAATTGTGTGCAAGATCATACCTTATCGTCCTATATGATGGAATCAGGCAAAAGGATTTCAATCAAATGATGAGGATGATGAGACTGATGATGATTACAGCGATGACGACGATGACGCTCAATCACCAATTGATGAAGTTGATCCCTTCATTTTCTTTGTGGAAACTGTTCAAGGTATTAATATACTCTTTTTTTTCATCTTGTCTATTTATTTCGGCTAACACAACTACACCACGTAAGAGATATAACTAACGCAACTGCTATCCTCAGCCATGCAAGCTTCTGACCCCGGTAGGTTCCAAAACCTGATGCTGACACTGGACGCCCACTATCAAGCTCTGGCAACAAGCATTGCTCAACATGCTGAGCTGAGAAAAACAGAGATCGAGAAAGAAAAGTTGAACAAGGCGACTACTGAATAAATCAGCATGATAGAGCTTGAGGCTTTGAGATGGTCTCCTTCGTTAGAAATGGCAAAAGGACCGGAGAAGGAATTGTTATCGAGTCCCACAGTGCCTTATCGAGTCCCACAGCATCGATGTGGACGTTAAAATATTCTCAGTTTTTTTTAGCAATTTTTTTGGTGGGAATCTCTTAACGGGAGGTTACCACCTATACGGCCTAGTCCATAGTTTTGTCGATTTTGTTTTCATTTAATTTTTTTTCTCTATATCGATTGGGTAAGAGTTGATGATCGAACAGAGGCTACACTGGAGTGATATTGGCTTGGGTTATTGGTGCAATAAGAAAAGGGTAAGAAGTGATGGATGTATATGACTATCTACTCTGTATACTAGAAAGGGAATGGTGGCAATTGTTTAATATGTTTGGTAATTATTGATCTCTTGCAAATTCTTTTGTGATGTGCAATCGAAGCGAAGTCTCGTATCTTTATCTTTATAAATGCAATGTTCACAAACAATACTAGAACTAAATTTGATTTAGCCATGATCATTCTGTAATCCACTTCCAGATCTGCAGGCTACTGCCATGCTGTTGCATCTTTAGCAGTCTCTGTATGGTATACAGATAATGCACATCATTAAACTTAGTCAAATCTTTCTCCTTTGACTTGTACAATGATCATGTGTTAATATAATCAAAGAGACCGAGACGCATGCATATGTTTCATGATTCACGTGATGTGGGGACGCATGAACACATGTTGGACGACATCTACTGCGGTGTAGTGCAGTGCAGTGCAGTGCAGTGTGGCCTCATCAACATCAATCTTTCATATTTTGTCGTATATTGCGATCGAATTCTTCAAATCGAGTGGCGTTCATTTTGGTACTTATAAAATTACCGTTACTAACTGCTCTACTTGCATGAAGGTTGGAACCCTAGAAGGAGTCGTGAGGTTAGATTTGCCGACACAGCCTCATGGATTCAGCTAGCTACAGTTCGAGCCTTCATTATTGCTGACAGGCAGCCCTACAAGTTTCCCTATCTATTATGAATTTAATTGAACGGTCATGGGAGCACAGGAGGCCTGCATGCTACTCAACTTGCACCATTATTGGCCATGGCGTTTGCAGATCATAGATCAGGAGAGCCAGCCAGCCAGCCATCAAAGCAAATATAGATGATTTGGCCTATAAATAGGGTGGTGCTTGAGGGTTGTCTCAAGCCGGGGATCAAGATAGATCTATACAGATCAAACATCAAGAGCAATGGGAGAAGAGAGAGAGTACAGCCTCAGCTAGGAAGAAGAAGAGAGTCTGCAATTGAGGCTGTACCCTCTCTCTTCTTCTCTTGTTCTACTGATGGAATAATGGATAGTGTGTTTATATATGTATATATAATTAACATTCGCACTTGCAGCTCTTGGTACCAAGCACCTGAAAGTTTCTTCTTGTTGTAGATTTCAGAAGTTTTGATTTTATTTTTTTTCTTTCTCATTTAGCGAGTGATTGCAGATTGTTGCTAGATCTTGTGGCAAATTGGAGCTTCGATCAAGGTATCAACTCATGATGCAGATCATTCAGCATGTGTAAATTAGAAGACTCGACGTGTCCTCCATGCATGTCAAAGAGGTGGTGAGGGAAGACTAATTAATTCATATATATATATATAGAGGGAAATTTTCCTCCAATTTGAATTGTTCAATCTCAAAGGAAAGAAATTAAAAAAAAAGTAGTTTTTTCTTTCTATCACCTGTCTAATTAGTTTTGTATGTATATTACAAGAGTATCTAACGCTAGAACTATAAGATCAAAGTTGTATTCTTTATTGATTGATTTTAATTTAGCGTGGTATATTATTTATGAAAGGGGTGTTCCATTGATAAAAGAGGTATTGGTTTGTTTTTTTAATGATTTATTAACTATCATTAGAAATTTAAATTACCATGAACATGACTTTGACTAGGGAAGGGATGGACTTTAATAGACTAAATAAAAAATTTAGTCATTATACTTCTTTAATTGTACTATTAAAGAAGTATAATTGAACATAAACATTGAGCTAATACTCAGGACAACCATTATATGGATAATGATTAAATCCTTAATTCTCCCGCATTAACAACTTCCACCTTGAAAAAAATCATTTTAACGCTTCCATCATTATTGATTTCTCCTGGTTGGATGAGAAAACTAAAAAAATAATACAAAATATTTATTGGTCATTCAAACATTACCAAAAAAAAAAAAATATCTAGAGTCTATTTGAGTTATAATAAAATCATATTAAATTTTGTCTTTCAATCATGTCACAATGAATTGTCACAGTTGTATAATATAAATATACACAATCCATAAAAACAATATAAATTATTTATCATTTATTGCTAAGGGACAGAACCACACATTAGAAAAAATATCTAGTATTTAATATCCATTTCAGAAATAAAATAATATTAAATTTAAAATATTAAGATAATGACCTTAAAGAGATGGGAAAAAATTGTCTATGAAATACGGTCGCATAAAAATGAAGATCTTATAACTAAGTTTGCAGCAATAATATGATTAAAATTAAGATCAAGTATAAATAACACTGGAGTCTTTTAGGTGTAAAGAGAAGACATTGAGATTAATGGTGAATTATGAAAAAACTGGAAAACAAAGTTTGTAACAATTAAATATATTTAAATTTGAAATTGAATATGTGCTATAGTATCATTATTACATTGCATGATGAAAACAGTCTATATGAAAACACTGGAATGTGTAGTTTCTATCGGATGTTCAGAGTAACTTGCATGTGTAGTTTTTTAGCGCATTTGACCTCTATTTTGCGTGTACATTGATGCTCTCAATAACTTTGTTTATTTGTGATCCGGTTGAGATCAAGGGATGAGTTAACTCCTCATTAGTGTATCAGTGACCGAGTTCTTTTGGTAGGTCAAATATGCATCAAGTCAGCTTCTGTCAATATATTAATTATTATATTTGAGAAAATAAAAAATTATTAAAATAGTTTTATATATATGGTCATTGATTTTTAAAGATTTTGATATGATTATAATATATTTAATATTTCTTAATTCTCAAAATTCTAATTTATTAGTTTCTTTATATTTCTTTTTTTCCTTCCTTATTAACTTAATAACCTATGTTGCCCAACTTCAAATAGCTTACTCATTTGATAATTTATTTTCTCTCTTCAAGACATTTCCGAGGTCATCACAAGGGGTGCAAAGAAAAGAACGATCAGAATTAAGATCCTTTGTTACAAATTTTTTGGTGATCTTAAGACCTAAAAGTATCACCTTTCTCATTTCCCTATCAAATCTTATTTTTATGCTTTTGTTAATTTCTCATTTTCTTATGTAAACTTGACAGTTTACATTAGAAAAATTAAAAATTTTAGATTTGTTATGTCACTTATGATTTATCTTTATATTTCACTTTTATTCGTTGGGTTGAGCAACACAAGGACTCCGGAGCACCTCTGAGAAACTATCTAACTCCAATGAAAGTTTTAGATGATGATTAACCAGTAAGAGAAACTAAAAGAATTAAAAATATATTAGAAAGGAAGTCAAGATGAACCTTATAGCTAATGTGATCGCCATTGACGATTTGAAGAAAACAATAAAGTAGACTGGTAGTTATTGGACCTTCTGGCCTTATTCAGTTCTTCATGATAAAGTATACCTTGACCCTTAGCTATAAGGGCCTTTCAGACGTTCTTGGACGAAAGCATAAGGCATGCAGGTGTTGCAATTTATGGAGAAAAGGAATGGTCGCTAATCTTAGTCTCCGTAGCGTTGACTCGTGGTTTTGCGCGTGGGCCCGCCCCGAAATTATTGTTGGCCAGTCCTATACGTTGTTCTGTGAGTCAACGAAGCGTTGACTTAATGGATTGAGCTGGCTAGCGTCTCTTCTCTTCTCTGGTTTCTCTCATTTTCTTTTTAAGATTTCTTCGAGCTTGTTGTAGCGCAATCTCAACACAAACTTTTACAGAACGACATCAAATTTAAGGAACAAATCTAACAGCCTTCAGCATGGGAATCTAATCTAGGGACAAAATTTG
Organism: Curcuma longa; assembly: GCF_044706935.1. NCBI lineage: Eukaryota > Viridiplantae > Streptophyta > Magnoliopsida > Zingiberales > Zingiberaceae > Curcuma > Curcuma longa. The sequence goes on from NC_133863.1 coordinate 5,186,939, forward strand.
CTGCACCTTTGTTATATTAATATATCAATTTAACTTTCAATGAGACTTGAAACGAACATTTCAAATGATTAATTATTCATTTAATTTATGTAATCTAATTTAATATACTGCTTATTCCAGAGTCCATAAACTCTTCCCGCATCAACTTTAAGAAGGAAACGAGATCAAAAATCATGACATAAATTTTTCTAAAGTTGAACTGGAAGTTCTTACAGAAGAGAAGATCAATTGAAACAGTAGTTGATTAAAGTTAAGAACTACCTTCCGGTGGTGAGGCTTCCGAAGGTATTCGTCGGCGTGCTGGACATGGAACCCTGAGGCGCCGGCACCAGCGGCTCGAAAACCGGCAACGGCAACGTCTTCGGGAGGCTCGGTATCGTCGTTGCCTCGAACCTCAGAGCTTGGATGGCCTCTCTCATGGAGGGCCTCTGCGCCTGGTCGGGGTGCGCGCACCACAGCCCCACCAGCATCAGCCTCTCCATCTGCACCTCGAACTGCGCCTCCTCGAACTGCGCCTCCAATCTCCGGTCCGCCGCCTCCATCAGCCGCCCCTGCCCGTTCATGTCCCACACCCACTCCAACAGCCGCACCTCCTCCTCCGCCTCCTTGTTGTGCTCCACCGCCCGCCGTCCCGTCGCGATCTCCAGCGCCACCACCCCGAAGCTGTACACGTCCGACTCCTTGCTCGCCTTCCCCGTGTGGAAGCACTCCGGCGCCAGGTAGCCCAGCGTGCCGGCGACCCCCGTGGCGTGCTGTCCTTGCTGGTGGTCCACCAGCCGCGCCAGCCCGAAGTCGCCCAGCTTGGCGTTGAAGCTCGAGTCGAGCATCACGTTGCTGGGCTTGATGTCCCGGTGCACCACGCACTGCTCCCACTCTTCGTGCAGGTACAGCAGCGCCTTCGCCAGACCAACCGCCACGTTGTACCGAATCTCCCATGGCAGCGACGGCGACGTCTGCCGCCGGAACAGGTGCCTATCGAGGCTGCCGTTGGGGAGGAACTCGTACACCAGAAGGAACTCACCGCGCTCGTGGCACCAACCTAGGAGCTGCACCAGGTTCCGGTGGCGCAGGCGGCTGATGATCTTCACCTCCGACGCGTACTCCTTCCGCCCCTGTTTCGACGCGCTCGATATCTTCTTAACCGCCACTTCTATGCCGGACCGACTTAAGAACCCCTTGTAGACGCCGCCGAACCCTCCCTCGCCGAGCTTCCTCTTCTCCGAGAAGTTGTTCGTCGCCACCGCGAGCTCCCGGTAAGAGAACCGCCGCGGCCCCGTCCCCGTGCTGAACTCGTCGTCCATCGACTCGCCCAAGCTCAAATTGCTATCTTCGCCCTTCGATCTCCTCCGCATCAATCGACACCATAGCAACGGAAGGCGCGCAAAGGTCACGCCTTTCTCAAGGCTTAGTATAATCCAATACAGGATCTTGGTCCTCAACGAGCCTTCTCCTCTCCAAATGTAGAGTATCAGCGCGACCAGAAACAGAGCAAGGATCAAACCGACGACCGAAGCTACCATCCACAGTTTGAGGGTAAATTTCTTCCTTTCCAGCTCGAGATCGGAGGTAAAATTCCATCTCGTGATCCTCTGAAGAACCGCTGCCGATCCATTGGTAGCGGAGAAGCCCACCAGGACTTGATCCGGCAAGACTTGCCTCACATCCACCTGATGAGTAAGATTCAGAGAGCTGGAGTTGGGACTAGCCTTCAGTTCCTCGACGTGGACGGCGAGAATCTTGGAGATCGCGTTGTAGGAGACTCGGGCGGCGAGCGTGTCATTGCTTGCGGCGGCGGTGCCGTTGGAGATCGAGCTCGCCCGGAAGGAATCGAACTCCACGGCTAGAAGGAAATCGGGGGACGTCGAGGTGCCATTGGACAAGTCGATCGGATTGGAAGTTCCGTGGTCGAACGAGTCGATCGGGGCCAAGAAGAAGGCGAAGCCGCCAAAAGGGGATGAGTTCGTGGCGCCGCCGCTGGGGAAGGAGACGGAGAACTCGAAGTAGGTGGAGAAGTTAGTCGTCTCGTTGGTGGCGGCGCGCCACAGCGGGATGGGGTAGGCGTAGTAGGCGGTGGCGGAAGCGGCGGGTCCGCCGTCAGTGAGCTGGAGGGAGCCGCCGGATCTGTTGCCGGCGAAATTGATGGCTGGCTCTGATTCGAAGCTGGAGAAAGTAAAGCCGATGCAAGATGAGGTGGGAACTCGTGCAAGGAAGAAGGAAAAGAAGGCTAAGGAGGCGAGGAAGAACAAAGACATGATTTTGGGAGGAAGAGGAGGAGGATTGGAATGGCAAACCTTGAGCTTTGATGAGTAGGTTGGAGAAGGCATTTGAGTAAGATTGTGGAATTGTCTTCCTGCAGAGTTTCCACGTTGACTTCGTGGAGACTTCTTCTGGTTGGTTGACTGGAAAAGTTCATTGCCGTGTGAGAATTCCCCGTTTTAACTAAAAAAAGCAACATAATAATTTAATTGCATTCACATACGAAAATAGTGTTCTATGCCGTCAAGGCAACTCTGCTACAAATTAGCAATTAGGGAAACATGAGTTAAGTTAGATACACTCATTAAGGCAGTTCATGAACTCAACAACATAGATATAAAAAGAGTGATTACAAGTACAGCAACTTACCTGAGAGCTAGAACGGCTTTAACTAAAGGTATTAAGTTCCAAACTAGACATACCAAAGATATTAAGTTTGAGAGGAATGTAAAACATAAGGACGAAATGGGTTTTGGTCTAAATTGAACCACCCCTATCTATCAAGGGTTCATCGATGCTAAACGGCTGATACATTGCAAGAATGAAGAATTAAGCTATCTTGACTGCGTTAGTTGGGAGGATGCTCAAATCTGCCTAAGCCGATACACTCTTATGCCTTATATAGGCAAGAGAATGAAAGTAAAGGCAATTACTAACCGTCATAAGTGCAAAGTGGGTTCGCCCAAAAAATAGGTAGGTATGCCCAATAATAGGTAGGTAGTCTTCTTCCCCCAAATGATTGAATCTTGGCTTCTACAGTGGTCTCTGCTTTACTGAAATCACTACAAGTACGGTACCACAAAAGGATTGTCAGAAGATAACTTGGGGTTATACGATATGCATATGGCAGGCATCAAAAGCTACAAGGAGCACGTAGAAACATGAGAATTTATGGCTTTCCAAAATAAGATAGAAGGGAAGTCTGCTTGTCATCAACATTCTTGACCCTCCGTGCCTTCTTTAGTAGACTGGAGCCCTTCTCTGATCTTGATTCAGAATCAAGAGGTATTTCTTGGGTTTGTCTTTTGGTACCAAAGATATCTGGTGCTGCATTTTCTTTCTTGAGCAAACCATCCGAGCTATACTTTTCATCCATGTGATGTTCACAGTCTTCTTTCATGCAATTAAACATATCATTCTGCGAAGATTCTTCTTTAAAATTGGCAGCATTTTCAGTTCTGCTAGCATCTTTTTTGGTATCATCGACTCCGTCTACTTTTGGAGTAAATTCTAAACGCTTACTGTGTTCTTCCTCCATCTGGTCCTTTCCATCAGCTTTCTTCGTGAAGAAATTTGCTATTTGGTTGAACTTAATCTGCATTTTATAGAGCAAGGAATAAACTGTAAGTAGTTGTTATGAGATGCAAAGAATTAGACTAACTATTTATCTAACTAATATCCAAACATTTAACTTTACCTGTTGGAAATTCTAAGGGGTACCATATAGATCATCTTTGGTTTAGTTTACAACGAATTGACAACTATTACCAAACTTTTAACTTTTTTAAGAAATACGCCTTCTTGATGTTCCAATACTAAGTCATCAAAATTAATTCCTTGTCAGCAAACCTGCTAGTTTATGCACATGGCTGACACAGCTACCCCCTGGAACTATAAAACGTGGCATTTGTATGCCAAATTATGGAATAACCAACTCTAACTTCGGCATCAGATTTATTAATCTCCATAAGATCTTAATACAGACCTTATAATGAAGTAATAAATTTCTTGAGTTCCTATCCCAGAGTAAGCACTTACTCAAATCCATCATATTCAGATTATAGAAAGCTGTCAAGGATGTTAGATTAGTGACTCTACAGTTACTAATATATTGACTACAATAGGCACTTATGGATGAAATAATGATCTTGAGGTCATTCATGATAAACACAAGCATCATAATTGCATCTAGTAAAATTATGAGAGATTGTATGAGTATCAAACTTATTATAAAATTTGTCATGTAAGAAAGTTGTTTGGCATCTACTTGCTGAAGCATGACGATTTAGTAGCAATAAGTCCTGTTTAATGTCTTACAGGAATACAGATTGTCCCAACTAACAAATATAGCAATTCGTACAACCCACTATTGAAGTGATGCAAGTTAAGATTATACCTCTTTAATGCAATCAGGCCCATCAAAGGATGGTTTGCCAACTGCAGTGGTCACAGGATACCAAACCTATTCAACAGTTTGCAAACAAACAACTGAGACCAAATTAGCAATGGAATCAAATGAAACAAGAATAAAATCAAAGAATCGAGTCATGCAGCCAAGCCACCATGAAAGCAAATGAAGAAGAAAGGGGACTGCTTTCAGGGTTTCAGGAATTTATTTCTAGAAAAAAAAAAATAGGTAAAGGAATAATCAAAAAGAAATTTTCCGAAGAAATATTCATTGAGAACATAACATTTCGTTGCTGCAAAAGTTGAATGAGCTTGGGGGCATATTAACAAGTCTGATAAAAAAAAAACTAAGTTAATAGCGCCTGCATAATGACTAACCAAATCTGCATCCTCGTATGGCCTAAGTACAGTTTCAGATTTTGACATGGCATTGTTTAACCATACATCAATGGAAACATCATCCCCCAAGATCACAGGCATTCTATCTGCAGTTAAGTACACATTCTTGAGTCAACAAAGTACATTAAAATTGAAGCTCAAAAATGGAAATAAAAAAATGAAAATTTTGGCTGACGAAAGTTGTCAAATTAAGATACAAACATATTCCACTGTAATACTCTAACAAGAAGAAGCATGACCAAGATGTAAGCACAGAGATCAAAATTTGATGATTATAGGTCATGCACCTGATATAGTCCCACTATTTGGAATTTTTCTCTCAAGATAAATTTAATAACCAATATTACACAGTTTCCACTCTAGAAAGTAGTCAGTGTTTTTCATGAATATCCATCCACGAAAACAAGTTGTTCTGATTGAAAGTCTTTTTTCTTCAATTTAAATTTACAACATGAGATCAAAAGAGAACTAAAAATGGTAATTTTGAAATCAAGGGGTATACAGAATACCTTGAATGGCAAGGTACATATAGCTTTCTCTTTTTGTTGAAGTTAATTTGATAAGCAAATGTGGATAGAGGACAAAACATATCACAACCAAAACTTCATTTCACACTATGAAACCACTGCAGTAGTGTTTTGATACTCGCAGAAAATTTTTCCATGTTGGTTTCTTTGTTCAATGTGCCTTGAGCATACAGAATAAATCATTTGAGACAGGGGACATGTACTAATTACATTTTATAAATGCTTAATGTTTTGTTCAACATAGTAGTACTAAATGATCATAAAATCAAATCATGTGTCTGTAACAAATTTTAGATTTTTATTCTAACAAACCAAGAATCTTGAGAGTTGCTTCTAGTGACCCCATCTATCCAAAGTCTTCTAAGGCATTGTTTAGCAGTTCTCTATAAAGGTGATTCCTTTAGACAAGGAGTAACTGACTTGTGAATTAGATTCTTCCATAACAATTAAGAAACTGATGAATCTGAGCAAATCTGAAGGAAAAGAACACGAGCATACCATGAAGCCACTGCAAGGACTTTGATGAACCAATGGTCAAAATTGTAAAAGTGTACAGAATATCCCCTGTGGAAAAAACAAAACCAAAAGCATTTAATATATTGGAACCAAGAACAGGTGTCAAACCTGTGCAAACATAATCAAATGGGAAGACAACAATAAGCGAACAAAAGCAACAGCGAAGATACCACTAGAAGGATATAAATCTTAAACTACCCTTTATGAAATGAAAAGATATAACCTATCTCCAACTTGAAGTTTAAGTCAAATTCAACATGCACAATGCTTGATTCCAAGTTAAGGAACACCTTTGTGACATCATGTGAGTCGTCCTATGAGCTACGTATCTTCAACAAAATGCTGCCTTTTCAGATTACAAATTTGCACAAAACCTATGTAATCATTAAACTATCTAGTGTAGTTCCAAATAGGGCATGTTATTAAGATACACCTTCGTTAGTATAAAATGTGTTGTCCTATGAGCTATGGATCTTCAGCAAAATGTTGCCTTTTGGATTACACATTAATAATAATAAGTAATAGTATTAAAATTATTATTATTATTAATGTGTAATCTTAAGAGGCAACACATTTTCCAAAAGTAGGATATGTTTTAAGATGCATCTTTGCAATTGTAAAGTGTGTGGTCTTTTGAGCTATGTATCTTCAGCAAAATGTTGCTTCTTAGGAACACACATAATAATATAATAGAAAATATTATTATCATTATTATTAAGGATACACTTTCAAGACACCTTCATAATTATTATTAAGGATATACTATTAAGATGCACCTTTGATTTGATATGAATTTGAAGACCCAAAGTGTATGATTCATAAGTTAGAGCCACTTCTTTACACATTACCATATGCTAAGATATGCTGATTGCCAATTGACACTCTCAAAATACCGTGTTTTAAAACCATACACAAGGATTACAACCATAGCATATCATGTCTCCGGCATCAGAGACTTAAACATTGCTCTTTTGCCCATTTTCCTTTTACAATCTTCTTTTTGCAATCTAATGTTCATAATGACTGTGTTCTTGCATCTAGCTTTTACCACATTATCATAACATAAACAAAAAAAGGAGGCTCAAGTTATTGCCAGCTGTATGTGAATTGACCAAAAGCATAAAGCAAAAATTGGGCAATAGCCATATATTCTCAATACAATTAACAAAAATGGTCAACTATAAAACAATGGATAAAAAACTAGATATTTCTATTCTTGACAGTATAATTTATTTTATTGATGAACTTGGGTTTTTATCCCTGAAGAAATGTCTGCAAGCGGCAGTTGCTTAAGTATTTTACCATTAACATTTCCATCTTGACCATCGTAGCCATCTCTTTTAAGACACAAAAAAACAATCAGTAAACTGACCTTCTGAGCTCTTCCAAGAGTCATATAGAGCAGCAAACAGCAGAGGTCGACTGTCTTTGAAATGTATATAGTATGGTTGCCTCTTTGAGGCATCCTTCTTCCACTCATAGTATCTACATTCATGCAGTATCACAATGATGACAAGTTACTAAACAAGATAATGAGACCGAACATGAAGCTTAACCTTAAGATCCTGATTGCTTTCACAGAAAAAACTTCTCAGTGGAAATAACATATCCAAACACAATATTAATTTTAAAAACAAAGTGATATAAGTATTTTAAAAACAACAGCACACAAAAAAAAAAAAACAAGTCACTCAGTTGTGGCGTACCCTTCTACTGCCACAATGCATCGATTAGCAGGTAGAAGTCGGCAAAAGGAAGGTTTCTCCTTTATTGATTCTGAACGAGCATTAAACTGCATATAAGGAGAAAATAAAGCCTGACTTTGCACAAGAACAGTATACTTTGTACTAAGTACAACACTGGAAGAGCATACCCAATCATAAAAATAAACAATGCACTGAAGGAAAGATCATCCTTTCCTACAAACAATGTTCCACAACTTTCATGGAGTATTTTTGGCCATGAGTAAACACCAGACTTACTTCTGACATCTTTGAAAATTTAAAGACAGTTTGGCAGTGGGCCGATTCTGATAAAAAAAAAAAATATGAAAGTAAAATAGTGGAGAAGAAAATCAGGATAGACCAAGCAGCTTTCAATGCTCCAAGGAAATTAACCTCAAACAAGTGCAGACTCTAGTATTAACACAAACCACCTGGACCAAAATTCTTTGGAAAACAAATCTAAACCTAACTTGCACATCAAAATAAAGATTAAAAAGTGTTGTTTCCATCTTATTTCCAACTTTTTCGCTAATAATTTCAGAGACTTCAGCTGATATTTTTGGCCAAAAAAAAAAGCATCAGCGTTGTAAAGACCCTTACGACCACTCCAAATGAACCCCCTAAAATTTTGTAAATTTTGGATCACATAAGTTTCTAGTGCCGCATCAAAAAAGTTAAGTCAACAAACGTAAGCTAATACAGCTCCAATACCATTTTGTAGTGATCAGGCTTCTCAGTCTTCTTGGTGAAGCTAGGAACGAGGCCCCACTTCATGCAACAAATGGAAGGCGATGCCTCCGCTTCCCCTGTCGTCCTCTCCAACAGCATCACCGGCAGGTACGCCCCAGGCGAAACATTGTATGACGGCCGATAACTGCAAGCGGAAACCAAACAAAAGCCAACAACTAACATCTTCAAACGAGAATCATACAGCCAGCGTCATCAACAAAAAAAAAAAGATGAAAATCACGATTTCGCTCACCGGTCGATTTGGTGGGTGGGGATTGAGGCAGCAAATCCACAAGCCCTAGCGACCTGGTCAGAGTTGAGAGTGCAACGAGCCCTCCCGCACATCGCTATTGCTGTTTACACTCTTTCCAACTCGCTCCCGGAGCTGCGACTCGTATACTTCGTCCCGTCGTCTCCCGCAGCTCTCTCGGGTCACGATCGATCTCGTCGGAGAAGGAAGACGAAAACAGGCGCGATAAAATATTTACGTTGCGTTTGATGATGTCGACAGTACTGGTGTAACTGGGCCGGGCCGGGATAGGCTGGGCCGGCCCAACACCACTCTCCCCTAAACGCGTGACTATTGCGGGCTTCTCCTCGGGGCGGCGGAACTGGGATCCGAGACAAACCATTTAATATTTTGTACAAATATTTTTTTAATTTTAAATTTACTCCATGTCTTCTACCGATGACTTGACTTTCTGCAATGTTAACAATAGAAAAACCTTTTTATCAAACAAGAGGTCCATAAGAGTATTTAATCGGCTTTTCTTTTAAATTTCTATTTTATGGTTTAAAATTTAGGAGGATATATTATTTTTTAAAAAAATCAATTCTCTATAAAACGCCTGTCGGGCCTCAGATCGCATTTCCATCTGCCAGTTTCTGCCTGCCGATGGAGGTATGTGAAAATGGCTACAGAGGCAGAGAAGTTGCACTGGCTGCTCGCTAGCTCCCTGAGCAGCTGATGCATGCAATACAATTGTTCATCGTCGTCTTTAAAATCTCCTGGCAATTGCAGGACACCATGAACAGGCGCCACCACTACATTCCGGCCTTCGGTGACTGGGACTACTCCAGCGATCTCCCCATCACGCAATACTTCGAATCAGCGATGCAGGCAGGTTTGGTCCGAGGCCATTTCCATGGCGAAGAACCCTCTTATGACCATCTCTTCAGAGCTTCTCACAGCATGAAGCGGCGGCAGCAGGAGGAGGCTCCCTGGACCAGAAAGGTGATCCGTAGATCGTAATTATATTCGCTTTGCAGATCTTATTATCGCAATTAACTTTGACTTAACGTTAAGGCGAAGAGAGGAGACCAGAAGCAGAAGCAGAAGCAGAGAGAGCAAGAGAGGAAACAGGGGAAGGTTTATGATGCCGTGGCAGCACAAGCAAGGCCCAGAAGAGCTCCAATGGCGGTGGATGAAGATTTGTACAAAATCCCTCCTGAGCTCCTCCACAAGAAGCCTAGAAGGGTGAATTAATTATTTTCCCCCCATTTTTATTATTTATTTTTTATGTTTTGCATCCTAATTACGTTCTTACATTTGAGTTCAGAAGAGAATGTTGAAGAGCTTGTGGTCTGGTTGCCTGGGAGGCTGGGACTAATTAAACTGCATTGCATGAGAAGGATCAGTCAATCTTGCACCTCTTTTATGTATGTCTGTTTGGTTTTGCTCTTCTTTTCTTCCATCGCTATGTAAAATCAAATGTAAGAAAGATGGTGAAACAAAAAATCGAACACTTTCTGAGAAGCCAAAGCAGGTGTCTCTGTGTAGTGCTTGTTCATTGCATGACTTACAGCGATACAAACTCTTTAATTTCCAGATGACCATTTTTAGCCAGGCCAGTGCTTGTTCTTCACCCCAGGAACCAGAAAGCTCCTGTGTGTTTCTTTATGATCGAAATTGAAAAATCCTAAAGCAAGGGAGTTTCTAGCTAGCTAGTTAATGGCTGTCCTTTGACTGGAAGGCAGTGCAAGGACTAGCGTCGCTGTTGTTGACTTGTGAAAGAAAGTGGATTGGAGGTGTTGGAGAAGAATACTAATTTGCCGTAAAGAGTCGTTTGAGTGCTTCCAAAAGTCCATGGCTCTTCAGTATCATCAGTCCCTTCGCACTTCCTTTCATGCCATGCACGTCTTCTAAAACTTTGAGCCTGGTTTGACATAATGGGCTTGTTTGAATTATACTGCAATGATTTATACTGGCAAAGCCACCCACATCGATCATCTCCTACAAGTCGTGTGTTTAATTGACTGCAGAGAGCAGGTACCACTAATTAAGCACTCGACTGTTGACACATCAAGAATATAGTAGCACTGTTCGACTCATCGTCGCCATTAATATCCATGCATGCAGTTTCCACACCTTCAAGCTCTTCTTTTTAAGCCACAAGAAATTCATTCATGCGACCGAAAGATTGAACAATCATGGGCCACTTTGGGTGGATGCATGCATGCTGACCTACTTACTGTCCCTTTCTTTCTCTCAGTGGCTCTTATAGCAAGGCCAGGAGAACTGAAGCTTGGTGAAGATCAGCAATAAATTTGATCTACTGGCTTTCTTTTCTCTCAGAAAGGTTTGGTGAATATAATGGGTCTTCATATATGAAATTATAGCATATGTCATGGTACAAACAGCAGTCTTTGTTAATTCATATTGACCTTGGAGACAACCAAAAGATTGATAACGCTCAAATAAATAAGTTGAAGGATGAGGAGCTAATAATATATTAATGATATGCTGTTGGATAGAAATCCAGTGGAGTTTTATCTTGGTCGACTGATAGTGATATTATATAATGAAATAGACATATGAATAAAGCTTAAACGTTGCTGATGAGATAAACAAGAGAGAGCAATTGGTGTTTGGTCGCTCGCTCCCGATCCCATGCAGGTTCATGACTCCAGTTCCCGCCTCCCCATGCACGTGCGTCCATGTGTGGGTGATTGCTTCACGTCGACGGAGTGGGGAAGCGCGCGGCGCAAGAAGGCCCGCAGCCACCGCCGTATCTACCGCTGGATCGCGGACACATGCCGCAGATTCTCCACAATATCCGCAGATCCGATGCCGACAGGCGGCGCATTCCCTGCTACAACGTGAGGCGGAAAGCATACACGCAGCACCCCTCCAGAGACTGTCATTGGTTAACGATGGCCTTAATCAGCGTCTTCGTATAACCTAATTAATTTTGTGTTTGAAGTTGTAGATCTCTCTCGAACCAGATTTAATCCATTTTAAAATTATTTTTTTATTCATCCAAATAAGGACATTTTAACAAGTCTGCCAGTGAATTTATGACTCGTACTAATATATTCTACCGCGTCAGAATTAATTGTTCGGATGCAGTCTTCTATCCGGTGGACTGGAGGTTGCATCCTTCATTTATTGTTCTCGTACTGTTTGAAATTCTGTAGTACGAATTCATTACTTTGAAGATCATGCAGTACTTCCTTCTTTCATCCGAAAGCACATAGTAGCTAACTGTAACAATGAATTCAATATATACATTCTACTTCAGTACAATTATTATTATTAGTATTATTATATATATAGTTCTATCTTATCAAAATTAAACAGAACATAAAAAAAAAATGAATTGAGAGTGAAAATCTATCTGCGACGACGAAATCAGCGGGCCGCGTTCATGGGCTTCTGATAGTGGGCCGTTAGGCACGTTCTTTTGGGCTGGATCACAGATGGCCCGACTCATTTATACCTCCAGTTCTCAACATAGAAGCCGGCAGGTAGGCTAAATCACTAAGCAACGTAATCGTGCCATCCTTTTCCAATCGTGTGGGCCGACAGGTAGGCACAGCGGCCCTGCCCGTTTACTTTTTTTGGAAGAGTTGATTACCTTTGAAATATTTGGATTTAAAAAAAATGGAAGGAACATGGGCATGGGTGATGAGGTGACTCAGTAGCAGTGCACATAATTGATCGATCTCGTTCTCATCGCTGATTACATTAAAGTCATGGACAAGTTAGAGAGCAGCGATGATGGACGGCACTACCATCTTCTCGGTAGAAGCCTTTGTGTCGGCTAAAGTGGTGATGACAGCCAACTAGATAAAAGAAGGATGGATGGATCAATCATCAAAGCACATCTTCTCGTATGCATCAATAATTATATGGGCCTTTAAGGATTATAGACATATATAGTTGGTATTTACACGATTGGCGTGGAGTGCCAACAATAAAAACAAAATAAATAATTGTTGAATTCTTAATCGATTTAGCTTTATATATATATATATATATAGTTTGGGAATTGGAGTTGGAATTGAGTTCGTTCGATGATAAGTATGGTTTGTCGTGAGGCATGACCGGATGTGCCCATCCATTTCCATCGCGATCGCATGTCACATCGAATCCACTTATCGATACATCGCTAAACGAATTATTGAGGTGGCTGATGTGATTAAGTTAAATAAATTTTAATTAAAATTTGTTTATGTTTATTTAAATTGAATAAAAAAATAAAATAAACTTAAATAACTATTTTAATGGGCTGATTCATTCTGAAGTCCGTGGCACGTCAGCTCAGAGCGGACCCCACATGGGCTGCGCCCCCGGCTCTGCGACAGCGTCAGCGTCGACTCATCCTCGCATGGCAGCGGGCCCACCTCCCACCGCCCAATCCCTGCCCGGACCCGCTCTCTTCGTCCTTTCCCTCCCCCACCGAAGAGAGATCCCTTGACGTTTCCATTCCCGCATAATTCCCTCTGTCACTTTTTTTTTTTTTTTTTGACCATGCGTGAATTATGCACACAGTGCGGTTCGCCAGAGAGCAATGAACAAATTCACAGAGAAATCCAGCTACGGCAGATGAAGAAAATGCAAACAGCAGGTAGAAAGGTACCGTGCATGCGATCAAAAATGGTGGCAGAATGGTTCGATCGAGGAAACTAATTAACTGGACTCATCCAGCCAATAGCATGTGGCTTGCTGGCCTGTCAAGATTCCCATGGCCATGGAGGCTTCACCTACCTAGCTCTATAAATACCCTCTCGCCCCAACAGGCCACTCCCATCCAGTCATCTCCTCCGCTTCACTCTCTGCGTCTCCGCCTTCTTCTTCTTCTTTAGATTTTCATCACCTTCCATGGCTTCTGTAGAGGTCAGTTGGATGTAGTGTTACGAATTTCATATGAACTGTGATTGTTAATTGCGATCGGATCATGTTGCAGGTTGAATCAGCTCCGGTTGTGGAGGTTCCGATCGAGGTCCCGCCCGCCCCTGTGGAGGTGGAATCAGAGCCTGCGTCGTCGCCTGAGGAGGTAGCTTCCGAGGTCGAAGCAGCCGTGCCAGCGGCGCCGGAGGAGGAAGACAAAGAGGAAGCTCCAGCGACTACGGATCCAGAGGATGCACCGCCGGAAGCAGAAGTAGCAGCAGCAGCAGCAGCAGCAGAAGAGCCCGAGGAGAAGGCGGCTGAGGAGCCCGCTGCGGAGCCCGTGGCCGCCGAGGCCGAACCGGCAGCGGCTGAGCCGGATGAAGAGGCGAAGCCGGAGGGCGAGACAGAGGCCCCTGCTCCGGCAGCTGAAGAGGCCACCGAAGCTCCGACCGAGGAGGCGGCTGCTCCGGCCACAGAGTGAGGAAAAGGAGGAACGTCGATCGTGTGGTTGGTCAAATTCGTCAGTGATCATGTTTTGCATGCTTAATTATGAGATGGAGGTTTAATTATCAATAAGCGTCGAGTCATAATTAATAGCGGTTTGTGGTAATAATGTCTGTTATTCGTCGGGTGATCTGTTCTTGTGTGAGATTTAAATAATTAAGATTTTGTTTCTTAATCACTTGTTCGTGGTTTAAGAGTTAATCATCGTAATTTATCTCATTTTAAATCATCGTAATTTGTTCTCATTTTAAATCGTCGTAATCACTTGTTCTTAAATTCTCAATCACACTGAAAAATTTTGGGTTGATCATTATCATCTTTTACTACAAGTATTCTACTCTTTGTAGCAAATAAACACAGCATGAAATGAATAATTATGGAGAAAAGAGACTGTTGCTTGTCGAAAACAACCATAAACTGCTTGAATCACATACGACCAATGGATATCTCGTTCATAAGTTGAAAATGGTAGCTAGAGAAATGAAATATTAAACAAGAATAAAAGTAATTGCAAACTCTTAATTCTTCCAAGTTTACAGCAACCAATTACCGCTATGCCTCAAAATACATTCTAGTTTGCTATTGTCCTGTGTCATATGACTACACATAAGTCATTTCCAAATAAAATACAAAAACCAAATTGAGACAAAAAAAATGAAATGAGAACTCCATATCTGTATCTGAATCATAATAACAGACAAAGGAAATGGAGAGAAGAAAAAAACTAATAAATAATATACTGGGAATTGTACAACCTTCCTGAGCAGGGCTTTTGCGTGAGAGTATACAACGTGAGCTTTGAAAGAATGAATCGGTACCGTTGTGGACACCTCTTGGTACTAAAGAGATGCTCCACCAGTCAGCGACCTCAATGGAGGCATTTGTTAAACCGGGCAGCTGTGGATGATAAGTTGATTGTCTGGAAGCAAGTGAGACAACATGGATCAACTTACCTGCTCCCCGATGAGATCTAGCCCAACGGCAAGGAAACTGATTCCTTGGAACAATAAGAAATAGAAATGAATCCCCTGTGCAGACAATAGGCTTCTCACAGAGGCAGTCAACAAAATAATAGCAAGAGCAAGCTCCTTCCGATATATACGATTCATCTTGGCTTTTTGTGCCTTATTGGTCAAGTCCAATTTGTTTAACTCAGCAAGACCAGACTCCGAGGATGCTCTGTGAATATTACTTTCTACACTTTGCTCAGGATCTTTCTTAACAAACGCAACCAAATTGGCCTCAGATGACCTTCCCAATTTCTTAGTTACAATCCACTCGTAGGAACTTCCAAATTTTAGAAGTCCAGATATCATGGCATTAAATTTGGTGACGGACATTGTATTTTCAAAAAGAAGGTATGGTACTATAAATGGGAATGATTGTGGAGCTGGAAGTATGCTGATAACAGACATTATACCAGGGACATAACAGACAACCCAAGCAGACAAATGAGCTTCTGGAAGGAACATCGTCAATGGGAGTATGATACAGAACAGTGTAAATGAGTAAAATGGAAGGATCAGCTTCCTCAACAAGAAGAAAAGGAAAATCAAATTAGCCTTCTTAAAGAAACTAACCTGTTATATTAAGAGAAAAACATCAGTCCAAAATCCATATAAAGGTTTTTCATGCGAAATCTAGGGATAGATACAGGAACCCTAACCTTTGCAAGAAGTATGTCAGAAAAGCACAAGCGAAAGAGCTGCATTGGACCTGAATGCCACCTGTGTTGCTGTTTCTTATAAGCCTCGTAGGATTCTGGCAGTTCACAGAGACACTGTAAAGATTTGAAGGAAATATATTGTTAAAATGTCAATAAGGACGTGTATAGGGTAAACTAAGAATTAAGAAAAAGGTAAACTTGCAAGGAACCTTGACATCATTGAGAAAAATAAATTTCCAACCACAAAGGTGAGCACGGACAGCAATATCCATGTCCTCGACAGTGGTTCTCTCCAGCCAACCACCAGATTCTTCCAGAGCTTTTATTCTCCATACTCCAGCGGTTCCATTGAAGCCAAAGAAATTGATAAATATACCATTGACTTGTTGTTCAACCTCAAAATGGAAAGATAAATTTATGTTCTGTAGTCTTGTGAGCAAATTTTCATCCTTGTTAACGAAGACCCATCTTGCTTGCACGAGTGCCACATCATCATTCCCCTACGCAGTATACAATCATCCAACATTAATGCTATATCATTGTGTATGAAGTTATTCAACTGAGTTTGAGATACCAGATTAATATTTCTCAAGTCTGAAAATTATTCAAACACTTCAAGTAACTTAATTTTTGCAAGTGTGCACATTTGTCTCTGTTAAACAAAAAACAGATTTTCTCAACATTAAGGAAAAGCATGATGAATCATGTTCCCTTTAATAGCAGGAATCCAGGTTAAATAATGTATTTCACTTGTCAAAATTGATAACTGTACAGCTTAAGCAGAACTTTTTCTTTTTTACTGGAGATGAAGAACAGAAGAGGTACCTTAAAATGGGGGATTGTCTTTTTTAAGAAATCAGGTGCTGGCTGAAAATCTGCATCAAATATTGCGACAAATTCATAATCCTTCACATAATCACAACTCATAGCTGATTTTAAGTTCCCAGCTTTATAGCCTGTGCGAATAAGCCGATGCCGATAAATGATATGCACTCCTTTCTGTTGCCATTTTTGCACTTCAGTGTTTATAAGGTGCTGCACTTCCACATCATCAGAGTCATCTAATACTTGAACAAGCATTCTCTCCCTAGGCCAGTCCTGGGCACAGACTGCTGCAATTGATTGTTGGTAAACCTGTTTCACGATTGAATTAAATCTAAAAGAATTGAAGTATAGCATTCTGAGATTGAAAGAAACAAATATTTACTAAAAAATATAGTATAATTCTAACAAGAGTAATCCTAGCAAAAGAATTGGACAATAGATAGAAAATCATGTTATTTTCAGAATTAGGTTTAATTGAGTAAATCATAGAAGCACAAGAGAAAGAACTAAGTCTAAAACCACTGTTGCCATAAAGTTCCTAATATCATTAAACTAAATATCACATTGTATTTACCAACGACCAACAACCAACAACCAACAACCAAGCCTTATCCCACTAGGTGGGGTCGGCTAATCACATTGTATTTACCATAAAATATAAAGTACTTGTCATATTATGACAAAACATACTTCAAAGGAGCATGTATCATAAAACCTCGAGTAATAACATTCTAAGATTGCAAGAGCAAATAATACTACTAAAAAAAGTCTCAGAAAGGACGCATGGTAAAGAGTAAATGTAGCAGTGATGATTAGCAAATAATACTACTAGAAAAGAAGTCGCAAAAAGGGCTTACGGTAAAGAGTATGTTTGAATTTAAATGATATGCTTCTTTATTAGATGAATTTAAGTGAGTTACCATATATTATTGGTTAAGTATTTTGTACAGGTTGAATCATGTGATAAGACATGATCTGACTGGTGTTACAACGTTAGGTAGGTTATGGCATTTTGAAGTAATAAATTTGTTGTGCTTAATAAAATGGGTCACGGTTCCAATGACATACAAGCCATTATGGTCAGCTGATCTGACACTAATTAAACAAAGCAAAATTTGCTACAAAAAAAAAACAAAACACAAGTTTAACTTACCTATTATCTAGATGCAGATAACACAAGGAGTCACAACAACCTCTATAGCTGATGCTAGGATGCTACTATTTAGGTGAATAAATGGACTAAAATATCATCAAGCATTTCTTTGTCCAGCACGTCTCAATTATGGATCTTGGTTATACATTTCTTTATCTAGTGCTGATAAATCTATGTACCTAATTATAACTCAGTCCTGCAAGCTTCTAAGGCCTTAAAGAGGATTCCTTGGAAAGTTTCAAGATAACCAGATATATTATTGATTAGCATTGTCAGTATTAAATATCCACCTTTATAAAGAGAATCATTAGGTTGTCTATGCCTTCAGTGGCATCATATGCACAAGACAAGTACGACTGGTTTGTGCCATGCTTTCTATCTGTCCCTTAATTTCATGGGCTATCTTTCTTGAATGTGCAAAAAGATAGTAACTTTCCATTCCGTTATGACAGAAGCAAATAGTTGCAAGCTAAGATTATGATTGCAAAGACATCCTTGTGTATCATAGCTTTATAAAAGTTATCGACAGTATGCTAGCTACAACAGTTCAGCACCATAGTTTTCAATGTAAACTAAACCACATGTTCACTATTAGTCACTCAGAAATTTATATATGGACTTCCAAATTCTTTCTTGCTACTAGCAGAAAAAGCAAGTTATACGTCGCATTAAAGGTATACTACAGAAAACTTGCTGGAATAAAAACAACAATATAATTAGATCCTCAAGTTGTATCGTCTCATTAGGGTTGGCTACATGAGTCTTATAGCTATTTCTCCATTGAGCTTTATGCAAGATAATATAATAATACTCAATTTAATTAAACCATTATTTCTTATATAGGTTAGCATATTCTCTAGGATCCCTTTAATCCTTACACCTTCAATTCTAATAGATTCAACTCTCTTAATTATAACATCTATTAATCATCTTTTGAATAAGTCCGTATCATCACAATACATTTTCTCTCAATCATTTCTTGGAGCTACATCTATTTGCTTTATATATTAATACATAATTTTTTTTTTCTAATAACTCCATTTATCCATTTTAGCATTGTCATCTCTACAACTTCAACTTTTTTTTTACTAACACTGATCCATAAAGTATCACTGGTCATAAAATAGTCTAATAAAAAATTTCTTTTAGTCTAAGGAGACAGGATGATCACACAATTCCACAAGCTCCTTGACCTTTCGCTAATCCATTCTTTATCTTATTAATGATCTCTTCATCAATATACCTTCTTATTTACTAATAAATTTTAGCTAACTAACATTTTACAAAAAAATTATGTATATCCATTTTAACTATCCTATCGATTTTTTTTATTACTAAAACTACATTGTATATACCCATTGTTTTCTACTTATTTTAAAATGCTTTGAATTTAATCTAATTATCTCTCATTGGTTAACATAATAAATACAATAACATATACAACCAAATTGATAAAAAAATAAAATAAAATACATGAAGGACAACCTAAAACAAAGGTTGCAGAAAGGCTCCATGAGCAAAAGCAAGGGAAATAGGAAGAAGAAATGGAGAATTTGGTCCCTTCTCCCCTTTCTCCCTATTCCTTCCCAACACCAAGTAATCAATCTTATACCTTTCTCCCATCCTTCCCCTCTCCATTCCTTCCCCTCCTTTTCCTCCCCCATTTCTCATCGAAAGTAATCACGGCATACCAGATGGAGTTTCTTGCTCTTCTCTCCTCCTCTTGACTCCTAATACTGAATTCTATGTTTTATAACGTAGCAAAACCATCTAATTTCTCACTCTGCAAGCATCTTGATCACAAATTATTAAGTAAATTTAAAATATTTTTCAGAAGAAAGAAGCAATTTAAATGCACTTTCCAGAAATAGTTTCCCTTGCTTTAGATGATTGGTTGAATTATTGTTCAGTAAAACAATAATATGAATCGTTCTCATCTTGCTAAAGGAAAGCTAAGTTGAACTTATACCCAATACTCAGGATAGAATGTTCTTGACAACAAATTGCAGAAAGAAAAATGAAATATCAATAAATTGGCATAAAATAAGAGCGGCAGTAGTGAGAGAAACTATATAAGCTTACCTCCCGCTCATTGCACATTGGGATCTGAAGCAAAACGTTTGGATACTCGTCAACATCTATCGCATTGCCCCCATCTAATTCTCCCTGATTTCCATAATCGATCGGTGCGACGGGCTTCAAACCTCGGAGTTTAATGTAGAAGCACCCAAGCGTCAATACTACCCGATCCACCGACTGAACAATAAATAACACAGTGCATATGTTGGCCAACGTTTGGACTGGAGGAGCAAGATACGTGACCCTGATCATGAGCCAGTTAGCATAAATGAACTCAAGAGCCTCGGCCGAGGAGGCATAGGACGGGGGGCTGAAATGCCAGCCCTTGAAATAAGCAGCGAGCTCGAGGACGAGAAGGAGGATTGCAAGGACGAGGAAAGCGCGGATGAGGCGGTAGAGGCGGGAAGCGGGGGCGGGGCTGGAGTTGGATGTGTAGATCCGGCGGCCGGCGGTGCGGAGGAGGGCAACGAGACGGGAGGGAAGGGAGGCGAGGAGGGAGGCAGAGCTGTGGAGCCGGAGGAGGAGGAGCCATGACAGCTGGCGCAGGCTGCGACCTCGGGACTTGCCGGCGGCAGCGGGAGTGGTAGGCGTACTTACCTCGACGGCGACGGAGTCTGAGGCGTCGTCCCCCGCCGTCGAAGGCTGAGGGATAGAAGGGGACAGAAGGCCCTGGGCCTTGAGCCGCTCCTTGTTCCACCATTCTTGGAACTCGTAGTTGGGAGGCCGAGGAGGCATCGAAGCGACGACGAGATCTCTCCCGCTCGCTCGCTCTCTCTCTCTTCCCCTCTGCTTTCGCTGTCTTCCTCGATCTAATTGGGGGCGATAGTAGGAGAGGGGCAAAACAGGAAATCAAAATTCAATTTTATTTCACGAGAGGACAACCGAATTTAGAGGGTGTCAAGAGTCAGTGCAATCCTCGTTGCACCTTCCGTCGACCATCAAGCTACCTACTGGGCCCTGCAATTCTGACCCACAGGTTTCTCGATTTGTATTCGTTCGTTTATGCTGTTGGGTATTATAATGGATGCTGAATCCGATTCACGGGATGTGTACGGGTGACGTGGCTGAGGAAGACAGACGGGGGCAGCACCCACCATGGTGGTCCCGATCACCGACGGTGGCTGGCAGCGTGCTGTTCCGCAAGCTCGGCAAAGCGCTACGAAGAAGAGTTTCTCTAACTGCCAATAAGAATGCGGGTAATTGGTGAGTGCAGTGCCATAAATAATTCTACAAAACCATAATTAACTAATCGTTCACTATATAGAGGAGGATGAAGTACAAGAATATTATTTTAATTTATTACTTTTTAAGGATAAATGGAAACATTGTCTTTATTAAAATACCCGAGTCGATTTGAATTCGGATCGGACACCATCGGTTCGAGTTTGTGATCCGTTAAACCGCGTCAATAACTCAGATCTAAACTGATCCGCGGACCATCTTACGCTCAACATTTGAACAGCCTTCTCGCCCGGGTACAAAAATGTGTCGTTGCAATCCTCGAATTCAAATCCGCCCACTCTCATCTCCCTCTTCCCACAACGTCTCTTTCCCCCGTCGCTAGGGTTTGGCCTCGCCGCTGGCTCCATCTCCATGAAGGCCTTCGCGAGCCCAAGGACCGGTAGGGTTTCGCCCTCCGAAGCCCTTACTCCGTCGTCGCAGAAGCAGCGGCCTCCTCGAATCCCCAAGGAGAACGTCGACCCTTGCCCCGCGCCGTCGGATCGGTCTCCGTTTCGGTCCCCCGCCAACTCCGGAAAGCCACTCTCAGCCAAGAACCGTAGCCCGCTTCCCCCTCGCCCGCCGCTTCCCTCCAAACCCGGCGCCAACCCTCTCAAGAGGAAGCTCAGCTCGGAGACCCCAGCTGAGAATGGGGTTTTCCCCTCGTCAGCCTCGGATTCTGGCGTCCAGGTATTGTTGAGAAACTTGGTGAGGGAGGAGTCTTAATCGATTTCTGTTGTGAGTTATTTGTTGCATTTCCTAGGTGATAGTGAGGATGCGACCTCCAGACAAGGTGGAAGAGGAAGCCGATCTGATTGTGGAAAAGGTCTCTGAAAATTCTGTCACTGTCTTTGATCACACCTTCACCTTCGATTCAGTAGCTGACATCAGATCCACGCAGGTAGTTATTAATTGAAGTCACAAATATTCCCTTCTAATTTTTAGCTCTTAGCTTTCGACAATTCCTCTTCTTGTTTTAATTAACATCAGGAAGATATGTTTCAACTTGTTGGGCTTCCATTGGTCGAGACCTGCTTGGCTGGGTTCAACAGCTCAATATTTGCGTACGGGCAGGTGGATGGTACTTCAGTATTTGAATTCCAGTAAATTTTCAATACTGAAAAAACACAGAATTAGTAGCTTCTGGTTGATTTTTTTTCCAGACTGGAAGTGGAAAGACATATACTATGTGGGGACCTCCCAGTGCATTGTCAGACTATGCTTCATCTAGCATTGATAAAGGTTTGACACCCCGTGTCTTTGAGAGGCTGTTTTCTCGCATTGATGAAGTGCGTACCTCTAAACATTCTGCATTATGTTAGTTTTTCCATAGCTTCATGCTTAAGTCTGTTTTTGGTGTAGGAACGATCAAAGCACTCTGATAAACAGCTGAATTACCAGTGTCGTTGCTCATTTTTGGAGGCAAGTCTACCATGTTGCTTGATATTTTACTTTTCCTTTTACTTGCTAATCTAAGTCCCTCCTAGATTTGGTGCATTGCTAGTTGATCATATAGTTATTGAACTTACAGATCTACAATGAGCAAATCACAGATCTTTTGGAGCCAACTCGAAGGAATCTTCAGGTGACGAATCATCCTGTTCTTCTGTTGCTTCTTTATTAATCTATAAAATTCTCTTCTCCTTTATTTTAATTCAGAACCTTTCAGATCAGGGAAGATGTTAAAACTGGTGTTTATGTTGATTTCTTGACGGAAGAGTATGTATCTACTATAAACGATGTAAATCAGCTATTGATGAAGGTAAAATTTACATAATGTTTCGCATGTTTCTTTGCAAAATCAATTATTTTTTAAAGAAATATTTCTCCCTTTATGCACTCTCTGATTAATTATTGAATTGTGGTTTGCAACAATGCTTTTAATCCATGCCGTTTTGATTAAACACCTTTCATATTATGTCACCTTTCATGTCAAGTTAGGTTGCTTATACCCCTCATTAACGTTAACTTCATCTTAGAATTTTGAATTCCAATTTACATTTTTATTTAATTTTTCACCATGAAATGCCTAAGTTTTTGTTGGTTTGTGCTAACTTAATATTTATTCATATACTAATACAAATAATCATAATAAACGTTAACTTAAGTTTTGTCAGACCACCGACTGGTTTGGCATCTTAAAGAAGCTCTGAGCTCTTGATTGCAACAAGTTCAATTGGAAAGATCTTTTTACATTTTATGTTAGACTACCCTAGTGTTTCTCATCTGCAGACTGCAAGCATTGGACGCTTAATACTGACTTCATAATGGATTTCATAGGTTGCCACCTTCTGCAGATAGGAAATCTTATATAACTAATAAAACAACACTAGGGATCAAGAATAATCTACAAAGAAGGTGATGCACTACATTGTACTTTTCAAATGAATTAAATGAAAAGCTATAGATGTGTATAAAGATTGTAGTTAAGATTGAACTAAATGTCCAACTAATATACCTTTCATGGGGGCTTCATATGTTAAGGATCTCACGGATGTATTTTTCTCATGAAATGAAGGTGATTTACCACTATAGGCATGGAATTCAGGAATAGGAACAACTCATTGCCCTGAAACTTCTCCCTTTTAATCCAATCCTATTTCTCCAAGAAATCATTCTTGATTGACTTGCTGAACAAAGTAAACAACTTATTGTTAGCATTATTATTATGCTTGCTAAAGGTTGAATATTTATTGTTATTTCAATTAAATTTGTTCATTTTTAAACTTAATGAATCTCAATCTTCTGAAATTAAAGACTTTCTATATATTTATTCCAAAAAAAACACTAGATATGTGCTATCTCCAAGACATAATATATGTTGAATATTGCTAAAAAAATCTTCTTTTTTATTATTAAACTGTGCATATTGTGGGGATTCTGGAGATCATTTCCTAGTTACCTAGGATGATTTTTTTACAAGCACACTCAACCATGATGCACATGCAGGGGCTTGCAAACAGGAGGATAGGTGCAACACGTATAAATATGGAAAGCTCCCGATCACATTGTGTGTTTACTTGCATCATCGAGTCCCATTCAAAGGTAGTGTCTTTTTTCTTTCTGATATAGTTTAAATTCGCTTCTATGATTTAAATTTTCATAAACTAATGGTTGCAATAGTATGTCGTGTCTTGTAAGTAAAGGTTTAGATGTATATTTCAGCATGGAGCGATGCAAACTGTTTTTTAAGTGCTGGTGAAATGTTGAGAACTGCTGATATTTTTGTCTTCATTAAGCCCAATGTATATAATTTTTATTAATTTGCTACCTGCCTTTCTGGCAATTTAATATTAATTGTATTAATATCATAATATCAAAATTTCTTGTATGAAAGTTGAAAGTGAACTCAAAACTGTTTGCACTTATTTTTGCCTGATGCAAATGGTAACTGTGTACTTAGATTTTTTTTATTTTATATCAAATTTCATGCTTTGCTATGAACTTATGACAAATGACTAAATTTACATTGCCTTTCTGTAGTATTAGAATGCGTTTACTGGCTAGCTTGAGAGAAAATAATTACCTCCATTTTGATTACATACTGTTCCTACTACAATCTAATAGCTTAATGCTACAATAAATTGATATTGGTCACTCAAATCTAATAGCTTAATAATTACCTTGTAGAGCACTGCAGATGGTTTAATCAGCATAAAGACTAGCAGAATAAACCTTGTCGATTTGGCTGGGTCTGAAAGGCAAAAGCAAACTCGTGCAGCAGGGGAACAATTAAAGGAGGCTAGCAACATTAATCGCTCCCTGTCGCAACTTGGGTAAGAGTTGTTTTGGTTGAATGCCAATGTCATCATGCGCATATATGTTGCACGTATTTGGATCTTGTAAGTGTCGTTATCTAGACTATGATTCATTTAATTAAGATACTTAGGTCAAACAAAAAATCATGATATTATGGTCTCATCAAGATCTACAATTCTAAGGGATTCAATTGTTATCTAAGATGAACACAGAAAAGTTTGTGTGGCAGAGAGAAATGCTAGGAGTGATCTTAGATAAATTCTTGGTTTTATCTAAGTACCACCCATAACATTGGGTCTTCTTGTACCTGCACCAGGCATAGTTAGTATATCCCTCTATGTCCTTCAATGCTTCAATGATTATTCAAAGGCAATTGCATCCCTTTAACTCGTGAGAAAACTTCTTTGGATGTGATCAATGCATATGTTCATTGCCACAATGAAATCTTGAATTTCTGTTGCTAGGATTGCTCCTAGCAGTTCTCCCTTTAATACCAATTATAGATAGGAGCCAAACTGTCAAAATTCTAAGTCCAATTCACATGCCACTTTCATCATCCAAGAACCATTGTTGAATTCTGAACAAGTGGTTAAGTACTCTTCCAAGTTCATGTCATTAATTCTGACAGTTGCTTTTACTTATATTTGAAAATTGTGGCCGTTTAATTTGTAATTATATGATATCATCATTAAAGACAAAAAGTGAGTTCAATCTACGTCAAAATGTTACCACAATTAGATGTGAGACCGCTTGGTATTTACAAATGCTTAAAAACCCTCACTTAGCAATGTAGCATAAAAGGGTAGAGTTTCTACCTTCTGTGGTTCCTCTTTGCCGCTTTGGACATGTCTTCATTTGAAATGCCCCGTCAAACTCAACATCATCAGGACTAACTTTGATACCAAGTTAAAGAATAGAGGGATCCCATTCCGATCCAAAATATTAAAGCACTTAGGCAGGGACCTTTTGATATTTGAACACACTTAAGAAGCCTCTATTAGCAATATGAGAATAAAGTCGTGGAGTCTCTACCTGTCATCCACTCGTCTTTGCTTTGCTCAACAAATCTTCTTTTAATAGTCATTTAATAAACAAAATATCACAATAATTTTTTTTCAGTGGACATTGATTTGTGTTCTATCTGTAACTAATTAGCTTTTGAGTCTCTTGGGTATGATTGGTACTCACTTTAGGGTTTGTCCTGAATCATGAAGAAGCGTACCAGCATCCTTTTACATTCATAGCATAAATTTTCATGGCCAACTGGTTGCTAGATATTCTCAAATTTGATTGTGGGAGACGTTTCTTTTTCTTTTTTTTTTTTAATTTTGCATTTCTACTATCTCGTTTTAGAAGCAAACTGATCTCGATCACATTGCTTACAGATATTCAGGTGAATTTTATTTTGTTTTATATGTGACAAACCTTTTTGTCTTTAGCATGTTAAATCTTTGTGATTATTGTATGCTACATATGTCATTATCCTAAATTCTTTCATAGAAGAAATTATCATATGAGAATCTGACAGTTGCATGGTTTCATGTTGTGCTTTTTGAGTTGAGTTTTTATGGTGTTCGTTTGTGTGTCACAGGAATTTGATTAATATTCTTGCTGAAGTCTCAAAGTCATGGAAACAGAGGCACATCCCATACCGTGATTCAAAACTGACCTTTCTGTTGCAGGAATCTCTTGGTGGAAATGCAAAGCTAGCCATGATATGTGCTATTTCACCATTACGAAGGTAAAATTAAAGGTGTCAAATCTATACATCCTGAGTTCATTGACTGACTCTTGTTTTATGCAGCTGTAAGAATGAAACTTTAAGCACATTGAGGTTTGCTCAGCGTGCAAAATCAATAAAGAACAAAGCAGTTGTTAATGAAGTAATGCATGACGATGTTAATGTTCTCCGTGAGCAGATACGCCTGTTAAAGGTTGTATTGAATTATTCTTTCGAGTAGTTGTATCTTGTTAGTGATTCTGTTGTTGCAGACTAGTGCTCAATGCATGATGTTTTTAATAGGATGAGCTCCTACGTATGAAATCTAAAGGATCATCAGACAACAATGGGGGTTATTCCACAGCATGGAATGCTCGCAGAAGTTTGCATATACTTAAAATGAGCCTTGCTCGCCCAAAACCATTACCTGTTGTCAAAGATGACAGTGATGAAGAAATGGAAATTGATGAGAATGATGTTGAGATGCTTGATGCTCCACAGTCTGCTTCTGCAGATAAGTCTGCAGTGCTAACCATATCAAAGGTAAGGTCCTTTATGCACCATATGATTTGCTTCTTTGTGGAGCCTGGTATTTGATTGTTCAAAATTTTCTATCCAGGAAACCAAATTAAGGGAAATAGAATCGGTCCGAGTCTCTGCAAAATCTGATGAAAAAACTACCTATGCTTCCAATACTGATGGTCTAAACAATCAACAGGATGACAACTGTGTAATATTAATGAACGATCAAAGGGTTCAAATTTTCCCAAGTGATAAATTGCCTACTGAAATAATGCATTCCACAGACATTGGACAAGTTATAGTAGAAAGCCCATCTAAAAATTCTCTCTCACTCAGTTCCACACTATCATCATCGAGTATTAGCACTGTGGCTTGCAACATTACCCCAGTTCCTCAGGTACCTCCTTTGGGTGCTTTAACTGTCATTGATGCTTGTAGCAGGAAGAGTCTTAGAACATCATTATTAATATCAGCATCTCCAGAGAAGACATTGGGAAATTCTAAATCAACAGGAATTATAAATGCAATATCAACAACACCATTGTCTGCTTCAAGTTCTTCCAACTGTCAGACAAAGAATTCTCCTAAACCAACTGAATACTTGGCTGCAAGCCTCCAATGTGGTCTTCAAATGATTGATAAGCGGCAACTCAAATCAGTCCAGAGAGACTCTTCTTTCACTGTCAGGCCTACAGATGACAGGCAAATTATTCCAATAAACAAGGTTGACATTGGAACACAGACACCACTACAAGATTCACAAGAACTGGAACTTTCTATTATGTGTAATTACTGTGAGAAAGTTTCAGGAGTTGAAAGTGCTAATGTGAACAGGAGCAGGGATATGCAGTTGGTGCTTGCTGATGGATTACCAGCAATTGACAAGCATAGTATTCATGTTCCAAAAGTAGGTTTCAGTTCAAATGTCAAATCTTTTGTTGCCTTGGATCTAAAATATTGTGCTATTAGATTTATTTTCCATATTTTGTCAAATGTATTAAAAACCTTCTTCATGATTATATAGGCCGTGGAACAAGTATTGGCGGGATCCATTAGGCGTGAAATGGCACTTGAAGATCTAACTACTGAGCAAGCTGCTGAAATAGCACAGCTGAAACAATTGGTGATTGTCTTTCTTTATTTATTAAGTTTCATTTGATTGAAGTGTTTGATATGGTTATCATCAATGCCCATTTTGCAGGCTCAACAATACAAATATGAACGAGATTGCAATGCAATGATTGTCCAAACTCGTGAGGATAAAATTGCTCGTCTAGAAAGTCTAATGGATGGCATTCTTCCAACAGAAGAGTTTATGCAGGAAGAGTTCATTTTACTTGAGAACGAACATAAGGTCTTACTGATCCATGTCTCCATAGCTAATTTCCTGTCTTTGCAGTTGCCTTACTTTTTTTCCCGTCAAAAACATTTTGAACGACAATTAAATTTCAATTCGTAATTGCTTCGCAGCTTCTGAAAGAGAAATATGACAATCATCCAGAAATTGTACAGTTAAATATCAAGTTGAAAAAGGTCCAAGATGAGCTTGATGGCTATAGAAACTTTTTTGAAATGAGTGAAAGGGATGTTCTCATGGAAGAGATTCAGGACTTAAGAAGTCAATTGCAGTATTACATAGATCCCACTTGTTCTGAATCAACACAAAAACAAAGTCCTTTGCTTCAGCTAACTCATCAGGGAAGAACTATAGTTCCTCTCAGCACATTCTCAGAGTTAGGTGAAAGAGGTGTTGATAATAAGGAGAGCAAGTATTCGCTTGTAGAAGAACTTAGGTTTGAACTTGAAGGGAGTCGCCGTTTGGCTGAAAAACTGAAACGTGAACTTGATTCTGAGAAAAAATGCACTGAGGAGCTTAAAGAGGCACTGCAAACAGCAATGCAGGGTCATACTCGAATACTAGAGCAGTATGCAGATCTTCAGGAGAAGCACACTACCCTGCTTTCATGGAATCGGAAAATCAATGATGGCATTGACGATGTTATGGAAGCAGCAACTGAAGCTGGGATTAGGGGAGCAGAATCAAAATTTATTAGCTCTCTTGCATCTGAAATTTCAGTTTTGAAAGCAGAAAGGGGAAGGGAAAAACAAAAATGGCAAGACAAAAACAGAGCTCTTGAAGCCCAACTCGCTGACACTGCTGATGCGCTAGAGGCTGCTGGAGAAGTTCTTGTACGGCTAAAAGAGGCAGAGGAAGCTGCCGCAGCTGCAGAGGTATTTTCCTTTCTTTTTCTGTTTAATGCATTTGCATATAGGGACTTCATATTTACTGCAGCTTCTTTTTATTCAAATTTTCATGCACAACATAAGCTGTCTGTGATTAACTCACACAAGAACAAGCGTCAGATGGAGCACCAACCAAATTGTGTTTGCTCATGTTGAAAAAAGGCAAAAAATGTGTTTTTAACTTTCATGTCCATTTAATTCTGATAAATCTTTTTTACCAAGTAAATTTCATATAGGTCAAGTGTACCCTGTCTTCAAGTAGTATGTTGCTTTCAGTTTTCCTGCACCTGCATGTGGCGTTACCTTATGAATAACTGTTTAGTTTCATGTAGGATCGCAGTGAGCAGTAAGGGGTGCTTTGTTTTCACCTTTTCTATGCTTATATTTCTTGTTTGACGGGACATCTTGCAGAGAAGAGCACTGTTGGCAGAGAAAGAGACTGAAAAGATGAACCAAGAGATAGAGCGGTTGAAGAAGAATCTTGATATAATAACTCCAGTGAATTGCACAACTGCGGAGTCAAATTTGTCTGGAGATCTTGATCATACTGAAACTGGTGGTTCCAAAGAGGCCGACTCTGATTATACTGAATCTGATGGCTCTGAAAAGGCCAAATTTGATGCAGGAAAGGGCACTCACCAATTGACGGAGGAGTTTGAACCTTTCTGCAACAGAGGAGACACTGAATTATCAATAGACACGGACCCTACGTCATGGTTCTCTGGTTACGATCGCTGCAATATCTGACAATTCTAGGGACATGAATACATTTGTATCATGAAAACATGTTGTATACCACCAGAAATGTTGGGAGTGCAAGAGTGATATCTCCGGTGTTCCTCCATTTTCTGGTTCTCACCTATTGCGAGAACCACTGTAGTCTGAAGGCATTCCAATTTCTCAGTATCATTTATTCCTTTAATGGGTATAATTGTCAAGTAGTTCAATCTCTATAGTGATTTGCTTATATGTTCGTAATGATCTTAGTAATATTTGTGCTTGCAGTCAGCGATAGTTTCTGGGCCTGGTGATGTTGCTGAGAAGCATTGAAGCATAAAAAATGTGCATTGTTTCTGGTGAGTTTTATGTTTTTTTTACAAATAAAAAAAAATGAGACGAGAAATAGTAACAATAACGCGATCACCACCGCCGTGCGTGCACATGCTCCACCCATCTCTCACCTCTCTCACCGGAAACCCCTCGCCGAGAGATGGACGGAGGAGGCGGGCCGGCTCCTTTTCTGCTGAAGACAGCTTTGTGATACTGAGGCCCCTGTTTCTCCATCAAAGAATGATTTGTTTGCTAGGGCTGCTGATGAAGACGATGTGCTTCTCCCATGCCGTTTTGAGTCTAAACGCTTTCATCAACTGCAATGGAAACCGATGGTTGTAAGTGTTCGACGACGGCATCCCAGTTGGTCGATCAAGGGCCAGATAGCAATGATACGAGGATTCCGGATGCTGACGATCTCACATCTTCTACCCGAAAAGATAATCATCTTAATACGCCAGTAGCAAACATGCAAAACAAGGCTGTTGATGCTGAAGCCGAAGCTGTGTCCTGCATAAAGGTTGAACCTACTACCAACGGCACATCCTCATCCCCTTCAGGTGGAGCAAACGACGTATTCTGGCAACAATTCTTAACTGAAAGGCCAGGTTCGAATCCCATCGATGGGCAAAATGAGGAGAGGATGCCAGGATTAAGCAAAAAAGACAAGGAGCAACTGTAACTTCGACAAGCATCTTTTGTTTGTTTTGGCACCGTGTTTTTACAGGTAAGACTTTTTGAGCCACTTGTTCTTTGTGATTCTGAATTATATGGTGTGGTACTCAATCGATCAATCATTGATCGTAAGGCTGGACCATGATTTTCGCTTGAATGTGGATGTTGATCTCTGACGCCGTCCATTACGAAATGAGTAGCTGGAGGCCAAAACGTTTCTATCTTCCAAATTCACCACTGCGATACCTTCTTCCCAAATTGAGCTCTGTAGGGCTGGCTGACCCACTGCAAAAACCAACAACGCATGACAACTCACTGCATTAAAGCCTTGTACTCCTTACAATGACAGGGGAAAAAAGAAAAAAGAACCAAATGAAGCACACAGATCTCATCCAGCAGAGAATGGCAAACAAGACTCACCTCCTCTTGACCTCCTTCTTCTTCCTCCTCCTCCTCCTGGGGAAGAAGAGCACTGCAAGTGAACTGAGCTCAGAGGAGAGCAGGAGGCTGCTGTGGGCAGTGACAGGGAAGAAGTACATAAGCTATGAGGCCCTGAGACGGGATGTGGTACCCTGCACCAAGCCTGGCGTGCCTTACTACGACTGCCACACCCTCCCAAGTGCTGTAAACCCCTACAGGAGGGGATGCCAAATGATCAGTGGCTGCAGGAGCGACAGCCCTTAACAAGCCAGTCTGCAAGTAAGAAAGGCTTTATACCTCTTTCTAAGTCAAAATTGTTTCAGGTTATTGTTGATGATCGGTGTACAAAATAAATTGCTGGCAGTGTGGATTGAGTTGTTCAAATTATTCTTATTCATAACATGAGGATTTAACATTTTTATTTATTATTATTTTTCTTAAAATTTTTTTTGTTAATAATGTTTTTGATCTTCAATTTACATGAGGTGAACGGATGATGTTAAAAGATTAGTAATGCCTTTTTTTTCCTTTTGGATTTCCGGTTGGACAATCTTCTAAGACCGTTGTCGGAGTTAATAAAGGATAATCTGAATTGAAATTAAGAAAAATAATGTAGATTTGTCTGTCGAAATGACTCAGGTTGATAATCTCAGGTTATCAACCTGATTGTATTGAGTCGCGTTTCAAATTGAACTGCCAAGTGCATAAGTCGATCAGAACTTGTGTTGTCAAATGCTCAACCCTCAATTGTCATCTACTCACGTTGATCGAGATATCTCAGTACTGTTGTGACGCCCGAGAGACTCGGGTGCTAAGTTAGTTGAGCGCTACCACCACCGAACTTGAGTGGGTCATCGCTAGCCAAATGCTTCTGAGTGTCGTCAGATCCAAACAACCATATTCTTCTTGAGCCCAAGTGGGAAGCCGTTGTTCGAGCGCCGAGTACTCTAGAGTCCAAATGGGTTGCCGCTGTTTGTGAGCTGAGTCGAAAGGTTGAGAGGTTGCATCGATTCACAGAGTGTTGTTGCCCAATGCCAATTGTTTATGTCCCCCGATTATTGACTGTCGAGTCGGCTGAGTTCGAGTGGATTACCGCGTGCTTAGGAGTGGAGCCACAGTGCTCTGTATCACATTCAGTAGGTTCGAAATCAAGGTTAAACACTCGGGAAGTAATCCCAAGTTTGAGTGGGTCATTGCCACTTGAGCGACAAGTCTGAAAAGATAGAAGTCGAGGTTTGCGTTTGATGCAGTTTTCTTAAAACAGATTTGTCTCGTTCAACGATGCTTCGAGGTCTCATTGGATGTCTATTTCGCAGGATATAACAACGAAACCCCATTGACAATCAAGTACAAGTTGTTTGTGATGAATTTAACATATACCTGAACGATATCAGAAGTAGAATTGTCAAGCCGAGTGCATGATAGGAAGAAGACGACAAGAAATAAAGGTGGATGGAGTTTCTATATTATTGTTTTTTTTTTTGCATCAATCTCTATTCCTTCTGCTCGTAGTCTCCTTATATAAGAGCTCTGATCCTCAACTGCATTTGAATGGTCAAATAAAGATTATTCAATGCTTAAGTATAATGACAGTCGTTGACCATTAATGGTTCACTATTTTTGTTCGGCGGTTACAGATTCACCATTAGCATCCGATTGTTTCATATCCAACGCATTAATGCGTTTGTCACTCATGAAGCAAAAAGAAATTTGAGTGGCAAATATTGACTGATTCAACTTAGATAGATCAATACTCACTTGATGAGTGCGGATAGTGCTCGAACAAGAGCCACTTGAGATTAGTATAATCTGAATTCTTACCCTCTGTTGTAGGCTACACACGCATATATCCATAATTTCATTATGATTTATTGTAAACTATTTTTAATATCACTCAACTCTCAACGCCGGAATAACTTCGCATTCACAATTGATAGAGTTCTTCATCCTTCACTTTTTCGTTTACATTTTCCAACATTTTCATGCATTTCTTGAAAAAAAACTCAATTATCTTATCGAAACTAATGCATCATATGTACGTTACAAAAGACTTGGATTAATGTCATTGACCTCTACAATTTCCAATCTAAAATTAAAATAAGAAGTGCACAATTCACATTAGAATATAAAATTAGATTTGAACTTTCAAATGTGAAAATTTTTGTCGATTAGTAAGAAATTATGCAAAAGTTGCTGAACCAAAATCGTTTAATTATATTTTATTTGGTCTGATCGAAGCACAGTTAAAGACGAACAGGAAGGGTTTAATATTATTGGGTCTATTCCTTAAGTCATAGTAAATTAATTTTAAGTCAATGTAATTTAGCTAATAAATAGAAGATGACGTTTTATATGATATTTTTAAATAAAAATATAATATAATATGAATTTTGTTAGGTCTATCTTGAAAAACTTTATCCGGTCGGA
This sequence comes from Curcuma longa, assembly GCF_044706935.1. NCBI lineage: Eukaryota > Viridiplantae > Streptophyta > Magnoliopsida > Zingiberales > Zingiberaceae > Curcuma > Curcuma longa. The sequence continues at coordinate 5,220,592 of NC_133863.1, forward strand.
ATCCGGTGCCGAGCTGTGCGCCGGCAAGCGACGCATCCATCAGGCGTGATGCGGCGGCCGGACGGCGAAGCGGGAGTGCCGGCAGCGGCGATGGGTCGGGTGGTGCGCACGGGGAGCGCAGGATAAGGACCGCAGACTAGCATTTTATATATATATATATATATATATATATATATATATATATATATATATATATATATATATATATATATATATATATATAATTTTGATCTGTTGCACGACGGTTTCCTACGCGCTCGTCCGCGACATCGTGATCGTGAAAATTTGACCGTCCAAAACTAGGAATGCACAGTATTTTCTTCTGCCGACCCACCGCTGTTCTCGCCGCCGTCGCGTCGCCGTCTAGCCAACTTTGCTCGATCGACGGCCAACTCACCGACACACCGACCGACACCAGATTCCAGCCGGATTGTGGCCGGAATCTGGCCGAATTAATTCGGCCGGAAACCTCTGCCAATGGCACGCAGCCACTGTGGGCCAAATCGCGGTCGGTTTCCGGCCAAATCGCGGTCGAAAACTATTCTGCCAATAATATTATCAGGAGGAGATCTAAATGACATGTAAGAGTGAAAAATAAGGAATATGATAAAGTATATGAGAGTTATGAGTTTGAAATATATACAACGACTTGAAATTGATATTGGATAAGATAATAGCAAAATTAAAAATAGTACCTAAAAATATACTTGGTGAGTCAAGGGGGCATGCACCGTCAAAAAAAGAATCCTGGTGATAGAATGAGAAAGTACAAGAGAAAATGGAAGAAAAATGAACAACTTATAAGGTATTATATACTTATAAAACAAAGATTTTTTTTTAAAAATATACAGTAGCTAAGAAAACAGTGAATGAAACTAAAAATGAAAATTTTGAACACTTATATCGAAAATTAGATGCAAAAGAAAGGACATATTGTTAGTGTGTGCACCTATGTGCCAAGACACTCTTATGTATTTGTGGATAATTATTTTATAAAGTTAAGTATTTATCATTAATCATTTACTTTTTTGTACGTATGTGATTGATGATAAAGTCCTACGGATTAATGGTTATATTAATCTGTAAATAGTCCTTGATCAGATAAATATCTAGAGGGGGCATAGATATCTAGATCAACGCTGAATATGACTAGGTCGAGATAGACCGAGGGATGGATATCTAAGTTGTACTTGGGGGTGCCTCAAGTTAGAGGTACACTGGACACGACCCGCTCAAGAGGAGATCACATATTAAGCATCATTGGTCAATCCTCTTATGAACGAGTGTAACTGATCTTTTGACTTGAGATCTTCATTTATTTTATGCATGGAGTTATATATTTTGATGCCGTTAAAAGTAATCTTTAATCGGATTATGATTCATACGGTTATTGGGTATACGACAAAGTGTAGAGAGAATAGTGTTGAGTCAATAGAGGATTCATCGCTCTCTTAGATTAGGGGGTTAACATCCTGACCGCTTGATAGAGATATTAGTGACTCGAAATCCATGGCCATGGTGGAATGGTTTATCATTCTAGAGGAGTCTATTATATCTTAGAAATCAAGTAAAACAATTAATTGGTGATGATGCATAGTGCACTAAATTAATTGGGATGTAGTCTAGATGAAGAGATTGAATTACACAGTAATCGGTTCATGGTGGTTTTAGTTTATAACTAATATTTTATCATGTTGGGTGGCTAAAAACTGTTGCTAGACGATTACTTTAGATTGAATTACACTGCCTTCGTGTATAAAACCTAGAGGGTCGCACGCATAGTACATAGACATGAACAATATCTGTAATTGATTATTTTGGTGGATACTAAAATTAATCAATTTATTATTTCTGAATAAGAATTAATTAGATTATTAATTAATTTTGAAATATTGGAAGCTAGAATGGATCAAGATCAAATGTAATTTTATTTGATCTAAAAAGAGAAAATTTGAATCATGATGATTCTTAGAAAATTATTAAAATCTAAAACTCCTCCTCCTTTTCTATTAATGAAGTTTTCATTTATTAATCTTATATTAATAAAGTTTTTTTTCATTTTCTTTATTAATGAAAACTTTTCATTTTCCTATATTAATGAAAGCTCTTTATTAATTTTATATTAATGAAGACTTTTCATTTTTGTTATTAATATTATATTAATGGAAGACTCTTGATTTTCTTATTAATATTATATTAATGGATGAAGACTTTTCATCTTTCTCTTAGAGGCCATATATAGCCACCCTTGAAAGAGAAGAGAAGGTAGAAGAGAAAGAAAGAGCTCTCTCTCCACTTCCCTTTTTCCTTCCATCAAGAGAGATTCATAGTGCTTCCAAAAGTTTTGTTAATCCAAGAGGCTAGCACCTAAAGGATCGTGTCTAGTTCGTGATCTCGCGTGGATACCGCTAGAGGAGTCACACTTGGGGCTCTTACATATTTGTGATATCATTCACAATTGTCAAGAAGTACGAGGTATGTTGTTCATTTCATGTCATTTTGTTTAAAGTTATATGTACCACGAAGATCCATGTTATTAAAATACATCTTCCGCTGCGCTCCTGATTCCTATACACACACATATATATATATATAAAGCGAGAGAGAGGTAGAACAAATTTTTAAATGAGTGAAATATGGAACTAAAGCTAAAGCTAAGAGATCTTATCTAAAGATGAATATAATAGAGTCTCTATTATATAATAATGAAAAAATAAAAGAGTGATGGAAGAGACATTTTTATTAACATTTTAGTGAAGATTTAAGTGATCAACTTAATTTAGATAATTTAAGTAAGTCAAATAAATATAAAAATTTAAATTTTTATCATAGAATTCAAATTTTAGAAGTATAACAATCTTTAAATAAGATGAAAAATGAGAAAATAATTAAATCAAATGATATTCCAATTAAGGCATTGGGAAATAAGGTATTGAATGACTTATAAAATTATTCTACTTGATATTGAAAACTAAAAAAATGTCTAATCAGTGTAAGATAAGTATTCTATAGTTTACTTATATAAGAATAAATGAGATGTGTAAAATTGTAAAAATTATTGGAGTATTAAATTAATGAGTCAAATTTTGAGAAAGAGTAATAGAAAAAAAAAGACATGAAGGAGACCATGATAATCAAAAATCAATTTAAATTTATGCTTAGAAAGTTAATAATAGAAGTTATACAACTTCTTAGACAACTAGTCAAAAAGTATCAAGAACAAAAGTAATATTTATATATTATATTCGAAAAAGTTTATGATAGAGTGTCAAAGAAAAAAATGTTAACATAACTATATTGAACTAATTTAGGATATATATGTTTTAGAATGTAATGATAAAAGTGAAGAATTAGACGGATTAAGCGAAATATTTCTCATAAAGATAGAATTATATTAAGGATAAACTCTAAGTACCCTTATATTTTTACACTAATTATAGACGAACATACTGGACATATCTAAGGTACGGTACCGTGGTACATGTTGTTTGCATATGATATTATTCTAGTAGATGAAACATGTGAAGGAGTCAATGTTAAACTCAATTTTTTAAAAAAAAAAATACTAGAAGTAATTTTAAGCTTAGTAAGTAAAGACATAATATATAAAATTTAAGTTTAGTAATATTAGACGTAATGAAATAATTATTAAGGTAGATGATAACGAATTATCTGTAATTAAGAGTTTTAAGTATTTAAAATTATTTTTATAAACGAATGAAAAGATTAAGAGAGATGTTTTCCATATAATACAAATGGGACGATTGAAATAGAGGAGAGCGTCAGATATTTTTTGTAATAGTAAAACACCTCTAAGACTTAAAGGATAATTTTATAAAATGACATATGTGTGTTAGGGTATGACTGAGTAGAAAATGAGATTTACAGAGATAAGGATATTAAGGTGGATGTGCAAACACGTAAGAATGAACATGATAAAAAATAAAAATATTAGAGAGAAAGTTAGAGTGACATCTATTGAGGAAAAACTCTTAAAAATACATTTAAAATGATACAGACATGTACATAAACAACCAATAGATCTAGTTGGACAATGTGAAACTATAATAAATGTGCATATTAAATGAAAAAAAAGAAGACTAAATATAATACTGATATAATAGAGGATATAACCCCATAATTTAGATGAATTTGTATAGTTGACCTCATTTAGTGAAATAAGATATTGTTGTTACTGGTATTATTATTATATAACTGCTTTGCTTCAATGATTTTAAAGTAATTTCAATAAGTTAAACTAATTTTAATTAAATTCCCATAATTTTGACTCAACGATAAAGAATAATTTGTAATTCATGACAAATTGAAACAGTTTGGCTATATATATATATATATATATATATATATATATATATAAGTGATCTACTGCGCGAATCCCCGTCCGCGAACCGTGCGCGACACCCGACCCACGCCCACTGCCGCCGCTGCCGTTCCGCCGTCCGGCCACCTCCGGCGACCGGACCGGGCCCGATCGACGCACCACTCGCCGGCGCATCGACCGGCGTCGGTCCGGCGGCCTCCGGTGACCGGACGGCCGCGAATTCGGCCGGAATCCGCAGCTCTGCCACCCACAGCCATTGCCGCCGCGATTTCATCGCCGTCCGGCCATCTCCGGCCGCCGGACCGGACCCAATCGACGCGCCACTGGCCGGCGCGTCGACCGGCGTCGGTCCGGCGGCCGGAGATGGCCGGACGGCGGCGAATTTGGCCGGAAACCGAGACCACAGTGACTGGCGCCGTTTCCGGCCAAATCGCGGCCGGAATCCGGCCAAATTCCGGCCTGAGACCGGCCGGGGAAGGACCGCCGGCGCCGGGCGGTCCTTCCCCGGCCGGTCTCCGGCCGGAATTTGGCCGGATTCCGGCCGCGATTTGGCCGGAAACGGCGCCAGTCACTGTGGTCTCGGTTTCCGGCCAAATTCGCCGCCGTCCGGCCATCTCCGGCCGCCGGACCGACGCCGGTCGACGCGCCGGCCAGTGTCGCGTCGATTGGGTCCGGTCCGGCGGCCGGAGATGGCCGGACGGCGATGAAATCGCGGCGGCAGTGGGCGTGGGTAGGAGAAGGTGCGGATATATATATATATATATATATATATATATATATATATATATATAATTTTAACTAATACATTAGAGCATGTTTTATCATATATACGTTAAAGCACTATTTTTAACTTTTTTAAAAGTAAAGAGCACCCTTTGATGAAAAGCATAATTAAATTTAAATGTAACTAATCTTGCTTAGCTAGGCGTCAATATGATTGTTGATATATCCAAAAACATAAATTACAGTAGCTAGCACAGAAATGGATTATGATTAGCGAGCTACAACATGAACTGCAGCTGGGAGCTTAATCAATTAACCTTCCATTTACAAAACAAACAAGATCCAGTGACTAATTAATTAATTAATCATAATTAACGAAATTAATTAATTAATTAACTAGAAGTGGGTGTAGACCTGCATTTGCTGGAGTATGTGCTCAAAGTTATCGTTGGGTTTGTCGATGGGATGAGTGTGCACTCCCTCGTACGTCGTCACCACTACGCCTTCGTCCTTGGACAGCCTCTGCACTTGCTTCTTCACGTTGCACCCTTGATGCGTGCATCTGTAATAGCTTCTGTTTCCATCCATGCATTATATATATTAATTAAACCAGCTAATTAATTAATTAATAACCTCCAAATTCTCATGTTTAACTATTTTATTTCTCCTTAATTATAATACAGCCATGCATGCATGCATGCAGCTTAATGATCAGTCTTCAGATCTCTGGCTGCTAGCTAGTTTTTTCTAGATTAATTCAGCGTGATCGATACGCCTATTGATTAATTATCTTTTATGAACATAAATTTCATTTTGAAAAAAAAAGAATAAATAAATTGGTAATTAATTAATTAACCTGGGGAACTTGTTGTTCTTGACGGCTTTCTGGCCGTACTTGCGCCAGCGATAGCCGTCGTCGAGAATATCCACCTGGCTCCGCGTCTGGAAGGCGAACCGGTGCCTCCTCGCTTTCTTCTCCTTCTTCTTGGCGGCGCCGGCCTTCGCCAGCTCGCCCATCGACGTGGCGCCTGCTCCGGCGGAGGACGACTCCGGCACCGCGGCAGATAAGGACAGCTGATCGCGAGGCGAGGGCAAGGAAGATGACGGCGGCGGCGCAGCCGCCACTACTGGAGTGTAACTCTCCATTCGATCGATCAATCTGCGCGGGAGCTAGGAATCGAACGAACTGGTGGGGCGGCGGCGGAAGAAGGGAGGGGGGAGGAAGAAGAGGAAGATGAAGGGAAAATGTGGGAATTATTGATGTGATTGATGTGGTAATCGGAAATTGCTGCAGATAAAAAAGAGAGACGTGAACGTGAACGGCAAGTAATTAGTTTATCAGGTTTGGTGGATATATATATATATATATAAATTATTATTATTAGTTTAAAAATAGGATTATATGCGATTTTATTAATTTTATTTTTGGAAGAAAATAAAATAAACGATTAATTAACGACAATTAAAACAAAGAAGATAAGAAGAGGTCCAATTCAATCCATCGTTATTCCTGGCCTAACTCATTAGACTCGTCAAATTGGAAGCGTCTATTCGTATTAAACTCCTAGTCCTGTCCTATTTGATCACGTGACCAAATATGAAATACAATTCATCATTTGAATATTACTATATATTTTGAGTCAGGCACATTTAAAGTTGAATTTTGAAAAATCAAATTCATCTAAATTTGACGACGACGTTTTAGAAGAAGACAAACAAGAACACGTGAGAACATATAAAAAAGAAATAATACTTGGAATGATAATTCAAATGTTTACAAGGACCGATGGAAGTTTAGAATTGTTAAAAGCAACATCGGTTAAATTGGAGAATTGTGAAGTCAAAATTGTTGACCATTCAATGACATTCTCATTCTATAATTTCTGTTAATTATAAAAAATAAAAAATAAATTGTTACTGATCGTCTCAAATTGGGCCTTCGGATTGACACTATTGGGCTTCATATTGCCGTGGAGTAAAATTGACCAACTCGAACCGGTTGGGTCGATTTTTTATTTGATTAATTAATCGGCTCATCCGAACCACTAAATTTGTCGAACCGGTTTCATTTTAAAGAAATCAAACGTTTCCTCAAGATAATAAAAATTGCCGTTATTTAGATAGAAATAATGGTTGTGTCCAGAAGGATCCAAAAGCAGGCACTAAAAACGTAGAGAGCATGCACCATAGCATCATATTGAAACCAACCTAACTTTTTTAGTTTTTTTTTATTATACCCTTATAGTTTGAGATAATAGTTACTAAAATAATTTTAATAAATTTGATAATTTTTTGAGATAATAATGTGATATATTATAGTAATTATGTTGTAATTATTATTATAATGTAAGAATAAGAGTATGTTTTTAAATAAAAAAATACGTTGGAATGTTATTTTATTTTTTAAAAAGGCTAAAAATAAAAATACAAAAGAAGGCAAAAAGTAAAATTGCGAAATTGTGCGGATGAGATCATAAATCAGTTCTCTGTCCTGCCATTCGAAAATAAAACATAAATCCATCCTCGTTAGGCTACCCGCGGGATACCCGTCGTATTAGATCGATTACCAACGGTTTAGATTACCTGTGTAATTTTATGGGTTTATTATTGTACGTTTGTAGTGTTTTTTCTCAGCGCATCGGTCTATTGCTTAACATAAAAGGGAGCGCCTTTGTCTCGTACGAGGAAGATAATTGGAGACCTTGAATCCGGAAGAGCCCTCCCGTTGATGCTCCGGCGAGAGTCGCCGGCGACTGAGCTTAGATGGTGATGGAGGTGGGTAAAGGGAATGGACTGACGCATAGGAGAGGGATCTCCGGAGGAGAACGCGGTTCCGGCCGAAAGAGGCCCCGTGAAACGGAGAGCGGCGACTTCTTTGATGGCCTTCCGGACGAGCTTGTAATATCCATCCTCTGCAAGTTGAGTGCCTCGGCCGAGAGACCATCCGATCTGATTGCCGTACTATCAGTGTACCCTTTCTTCCTCATCTTCGGTTCTTGGGGCGATTTGTGTTTTTGCCGAACATTTGAGAAAAATCGGGGGTTGTTTCTTGGATTTGACGCAGGTGTAAGAGACTGAATCGTTTGGGACTCGATCCTGTGGTTCTGTCGAAGGCGTCCGCGGATTTGCTCGCGGTGAGAGCCATCAGATGGTCCGTTTCCTGTAACAGATTCTTGCAACGCTGCGCCGATGCCGGAAGCCTGGAAGCTTGTTACATCTTGGGCATGGTAGGGTTCTTTACTTCTTTGGTGGAAATGGAAAGACCGATTATTTTCCCTTTTTTGCATTTGCAGATCCTGTTCTACTGCTTAAGGAATCGAGAAGTTGGCCTGGCGCTTATGGCTATGGCCGCCCTCCAGAAGCACGCGGCGGCGCTCTTCTCCCTGGCGGTCATCCATTTTAACGGCAGCGGAAAATTGAAGAGCGACAGGAATCTCAAGGCCGGCGTCCTCCTCTGCACCCGGGCTGCGTCCCTCTGTTACGTAGACGCTATGCGTCTCCTCGGCTACTGCTTCCTCGACGGTCATGGAGTTCGCCGCGACGTCTCCGAGGGTAACAACTATCTCCTCCAGGCCAACGCCCGTGAGTTCTCCGCCTTCCTGCACTCCTCCCCCTCCTCACCATGCCGCCATACCCGGCGCCGTCGCTCTCTTTCCGAAGGTTTAGACTTATGGCGTGCCACGCCGCCGCCGGAGCCTCACCCGGCGAACCGTTTCTTGGTGGAGTGGTTTGCGACGAGGAGCAGAGATGAGGACGGGGAGGGGTTCGGGACGTGCTCCAACGGCGGATGCGGCCGGCCGGAGACGCGCCGACATGAGTTCTCTATGTGCTCGGCCTGCGGCCTCGCGAGGTACTGCTCGAGGGCGTGCCAGGCGACGCACTGGAAATACACGCACAAAGCTGAGTGCATACCTATCAATCGATGGTTGGACGCCGGCATTATGGCCAACGAAGCCCCATGGGAGGGTGGCGGTGGCGGTGCGGAGCTGGTCCTGGATTAGGAATTGGAAGGTGGAAGCGGATTGAAAACTACAGGTTCGATTTGTAACGTTCCCTGGTATTTTATTTTTGGGTAAAAAAAATGGAAAATACAAAAAAAAAATTGAGAAAAGTTTCACATCGAATACTTGAACAGCAAAGAACAGCAAAATTTCCCCTTTATATAAATTATATTTCGATAAAAATTGGATACCTGGAATTGTTTTTAATGAGGATTGATTGAGTGCACGCGCAAGCTCACCCACCACGATATAGCCACTTTGCAGAAGACACGTGCCAAACACTTTGATTAAAATTTTGGATCCAAACTATTTCAATTATGACTATTCCAGTAATATTTAATCGATTTTGATTAAATTAAGTTACTTTTACTTAATATTTTAAATAATTTTGATTAATATAAAATATTTTTTTTCTATAATTACTTCGTAATGTTGAGCAGCAGTTGACTAAAATTATAACCTTTTAAAATTGTAAAATAGGATATCTTTTGATAATAATAAAAACTGTCCTTTTAATATTTTATCAATAAAATAGGTAATAAGGGTAGGGAGTAGGCGAGTCATGCTGATAATGAAGCAACTGAAGTAAGCCAAATTGAATTTAAAATTAATTAACCAATTTTCTTTAGTTAATTTAATTTTTTTAAGATTCTTGATATGTTTGATACCTATAATTTTCCTTATTTACATCGATTGATTTTCTCATGCTTAACTTGATGATTGATTTGTTTAAACTCACCTAGTTTTCCCTGATCGAGTCAATGTGATTGGATGGATGGACTTAATAGATTTAACTAACATTCAATTCACTCATTCGGTTAATCTTTACTTTAGTTTAAAAATTAAAAAACTAATAAATAATATTTTAATTGATAGTGATACAAGTGCCTCAAATTGTTCAACAAATATTGAAATGTAATTATAGAAAGAATAAAACCGTTTTCATCCCCCATTACCAAATGCACATCTAGAGATGGTAGGATCATACAAATCAAATGTTAATTTCACATAAAAAAGAGTAATATTAAGCAAGCCGAGAATAGATTGGATGATTCAAAAATGACTCAAACTAGTCACACAGGCCAAGCAACTAGATGAACTGAGAGGTTTGTGTGAGCTTCAAGAGGGAAGAGCTGAGCGAAAAAAAATGGATTGAACAAGCAAGCCAAACTTGTCAAATAGAATGACCCATTCTCTAATATTGCAAGGAACATTTTATCATTGTGGTGACTTATTTTGAAATAATAGTCCTCTAATTGACATTGAAATCAAATAGTACATCTATTTTTATCAACCATCTTGTTCTCAATCTAAAAAAAACTTATTCTGCATGTCAGGTGTCATCACTAACAAAGTCCGGGGTATAGTTCATCTACTTAGCAAAGTCGAAAACATTCGAATCAGTAATTTTTGCCACTCACCTGAGGGAACTCAGCATGAGCGCCAAGAAACATTTGATGCTCTTCTTGTCCTCCTCTCGCAGTAAATTTGGTGTCAGAAAACCAAAATGCCAGTAACCAAAATTGTTTTTGTATAAGCAGACATTCGGATCAAAACAGTTTTGTTTTGATTTGCTGGTGCACATGCATAAAGAACTCAACGTAGGAGAGTTCACCAGGGGTTTTGTCGTCAACCATATATGAAAGGAATTGCAAGCCTGCCCAAAAGTGATACTACAATAAGATGGCAGATTGTTTCCGCATCAAATAAAAGGTTCTGTGGCTAGCAAATAACAACAAAAGGCCAAAATACTTGAACAAACTAAATGTTGATTTATGAGATTGAAATTTTTACTAACCTGAAGGACCTCCCTTTCTGCAAACCCACAAACTGCATTGGATTTAAAAAATTTTTGTTATAAAACTATAGAACTATTATTTTACTGAATGAGAAAAGCCAAATAACAGCCATACCGTAGATATGAGCATCTTTGTCGTCTTATCTCATTAAGTACATCATTAAGTTTCTTTGACAGAGAATTGTCAAATTGTTGCAATGCAAGCTGCATTGATAAAGAATTCATCTCATCAGTAACTAACCTACGTCTAAAAATAACTATGGCTAACAGTTGCACACACATAATTGTACTTCTAAAGCTGCATCTTGCAAAGTTGTTTTAACTTTGATAGATAAGTGAAAGAGAGGGATATCCAGCCAGTTTTGAACTATGTTTTTGGTGCTCTATGGAATTAGAACTCTATTTTTGGTATTGTATCAGATTGTTGGTTACTCGACAAAGAAAAGTAAGAAATAGGATATAGAATTCAATTTTTCTAAAGAAAAGAGATTGAAAATCCTAATTGGTCAAATCTTCTTATGAGAATCCTTCAAAAAACATGAGCAAAGGAACCTCAGATATTAAGATAAACAAGTCTTGTGATTCCAAACAAAAGGCAAAAGGAAATAGAATTCAAATTCCCATTTTTTCACTCAATTCCAAACATGAATCCAGAAATAAGAATTGAAATTATGATTCGTAAGAATTCTTTTATGGTATCAAATTGAAATTCTTTTATGACAAAAAATTGGTTCCTAAAAGCTGCTATGATTCTCATGACTTGTGTCGTCACAAACTCTGAGATCCATGGACTCACTCATGATCAAGATAAAGACGTGCATCACTGTCAGACAAAGTGAAGATATTGGAACTCCAAGTTTGCTTATGCATGTGCGCGAATAACAGAACTTAAATCTACTGATGTTAACTGTTGTAACTGTAATAGTGGAAAATTTCCAAGATATTAAATTATTGACAAGTTTGCATATGTATTCAGTTTCATCAGTAATCATCACAAATATTCTTGTTTGAAAGAAGATTGCCAAGAAGGAAAATGAAGTAGAGGCCAATGGTAAGTAGAAAACTGAGAGAAATGAAGAAAGGCACCTGAGATGGAAGCTCTTCCACAGAAGAAACTCCAAATAGCTGTCGAAGAGTGTCTTGGTTGACCATGTTTCCAATATAAATTAAACCATCTTCACCATTTTCAAGAAGATAAATCCCATCATCTTTTATGTGCTCACTAGAGAGAAAAATAGTAGATGCTAAAAGGGACCCATTCTCTTCCTGCATCATTTGAATTATATTGAGTTAAGGCTAATTATTGGATATCAATAGTCTGTGAGGAAAAATTAAGAATGGAAACCAAACATACAGACCTTAGTAGCAAGATCATGAAGTGATATCATCCTAGGATATACTAATGGAATAGCTAATGGTACAGAAAGAGATGCAACATGGCTGACCCAATATGAACGATCATCAACATGCCCATCTTTCCTCAAACCAGCACTTTTAGACAAAGCTGAAGTAGAAAAGAGTAACATTGAGAGATACAAGAATCACATTGGCAGGAAATAAAATGGAAATGCAGGACTTTCAACACCAACATTGTAAAATTGCTAGGATTTAAAAGCTAAAGTAGATATAAACTTGGGAAACTCCAAAGATCTGTTTCAGGACATATAAGGATCTAACCAAAAGCTTATGAACAGTACAAATGTGTAATGCATCACTTGCATTTTGGACAAAATTATTCATGCCAAAAATAGGTTTTCTATGTCCAAAAGTATGTTGATCATGAAAACTATTTAGTTTGTAAAGCTGAAAGAACTTAGCATAACCAAGAAAAACACATCAATCCAAATCTGACTCCATTTTGTTCCTTTCCTTTTTGGAAATTGAAGCATTTAATCAATGAACCATCATATGTCGATAATGTAATACAATTTACAATCAATTTCATGAGCATGCCATTTTTCATCCAATGCTGAGAAGTAATAATAAGGCAGTCATAGGATGCATAGAAAATGACCCTAAGCATGCCAACCTTTTGAATGCTTATTGCTGGAAATAAACCACAGTACCATGTAACTGTAAGGATTGTTTTCTTCTGAAGAAAATTCATGAAACTTCCAACAAATTTAACTTATAGTGTAACTATTTCAATAGCCAACAGCAAACACTTTTCCTTAATTTCATTGGCGAATTAACTGCATGTAAACTGATAATGAATTCTAATAAACCACAAGAGTATGTTAAGATATTGGCAAATATAGATAAGGAAAATTTTTGTCATCACAGTGATGGAGCTCTTTAGATGATGAAACAGGGAGCATTGTACAAAAATTTCAACTAAAGCTCACACATTAATGTCAAAGTTAAATAGGATATCCATTGGACAGTTGATGGAAAACGGAGGTTAGGTATAAAATACCTTATGTACGCTCGGATTCTAATATGATACTTGCACAGAACAATTTTCTAAGAATCCATGTCTAGAAATAGATGGATAAAGAACACCAGTAACACAACAAATACTTCAATCTTTGTCATGCATAGAAACATACCTAGAGTATATAGAGGCAATAGTTCGAGAGTCTCTGGAAATTGTCCGAATGATGATACTGTTGCACAATATTTTCTGTGGGAATGTAGAATGTTTATACAGAGATCAGTGATTTGCTGCCTAACTTGAGAAAGAGGGCTCACAGGAATGCTGCTTGCAGCTGCAAAGATAGACAAATGCAAAATATTACATAACACTTGCACTTTCAAAACTAAACAAGCAAAAACATACACTTATAAACTTCAGAATTAACAAAACTATAGCATGTTATATCACAGAATTCCAGTACGCAGAAGGCACACATGTAAAGATAATAGATAGTAGAACTTTACCTTGCTTGAGCAAACAAGTAAATTGAGCATCCAAATCAGCGGATTGGAACAAACTGCTGATATTATCAGTGCAAGTAAGGGAGAGATTAATAACTCGAATCCTTCGTTGCCCAAACACATTGGTATAAAGAAGTGCACACTGCAGAAACAGCATGACCAAGTGATATTATAAGTATTTGACAAAGGTAAAATGTGACTTGCAGAGTTATCATGTTTTTAGCAGCAGGACATCATTAACAAAAGTAGGTCAGGACAAGGGAGATGCACCAATTAATCCCAGTATTCATGTAGATTCTCCTACAAACCTGAAATGCACATTCTGAATTCACCTGGAGCTTGCCCTCGTGTTTAAGTGTGACCATTATGGTTTTGTCACTGTCAATCTGGATAAGAAAGGGTTGATTAGAGCAATGATAAATACTTTGAAAATAATTAATGCATGGAACATTAAAATAGTCGGTATAAGATACTCCAATTCTAGATATACATATTGAAATTCTACCAGAACTGGTGTTAGAATAAATCACATTAACTTTATGTGAATCCAATACACACACAAATGTGTAAAAAAAAAAAAAAGCAAAAAACTGATTGTGTACGCACAAACATCCAGGTGCACGTCAATGGCTCCACAATCAAGGTCGGTTTGCAAGTTACATATATGTTTGAACTTTGAAGTGACATTAAGGTTAAAGCTAACTAGATGATTCAAGCCACACATTTTTGTTTATTTTCTTCATCAGATATGCTGAGATTTCAAGAGCTTTACCCTTCATCTGGTCTTTCAATACCCATGTTGGATATCAACACTCAGATAACAACACTTTTGAGAGGACACTTGACAGCCTTTACATGTAAAAGTTTCTAACAATAGTTGTATCAGACACAATGAGCCACACACACTGACTATCAAGCATATAGCTATCTTGGATTGCACTGTGACACAAATATGGAAGGATTCCTCACTTTCAATTTGGCATAGGTCTATTATAACTTAATGTTTTAAAACTGCATGCTTAACAAGCACGAATTGTGATTGTAACTTAGTTGGGCACACATCTGATGCAGCTAGTTGATATAGGCATAAAAATGTATAACATTATAGTTTATTTTCAATGTTTTGGGAATTCTGCTTTAACTATTTCAGTTATAGCTTCTTCTGTTTTGTTAATTCTGATGAAAAAGAAGAATAGAACAGATAGATGTCCAACCGACTCTTGCAATATGGCTCAGTGCTTTATACATGTATGCTCCATAAGAAATAGTAGTTATTCCATGTGTATACCATATTGTTTCTAGAAACAAATCTTGTATTTTTATCACATGCTCAAAAGCAGAATTTAAATTGATAATCTTGTAGCTTTAGGAGAATCATTAAAGTAATCAAACAATAGAAATTAGCTAACATCAGTTAAAAAGATAATATTAAGTAGCTACTTACACCAGGAAGATCAATATCACTAGGAACACTTTTGCAAAAATTTCCAGAGTATTCTTGAACTTCAAGACCCTATTAAAACAAAGCATTTAGGCAATAGTTCTGGTTATGGAAAACTTCTAGCAAACATGGTACAGATTGTAAGGAAATTTTAAATGCAGAATCAAGTTTACCCGGCTACATCTAACACGCATCACTGCTTCAAAACCTTGGGGTCTACTAATGTTCCATCTAAGATCATTGTAGAGTTTACCCGGATCAGAAAGAGCAGAAAATGGATAATAATAATAGACCTGCAACAATGCAAGTGAAAATTGAGATCCAAGCTCCAACATCAAGGAACAAGGATTCTCTAGGTATATCATGTATTCTTTTGCAAAAAGAATATATTCACGACCATTGAACATTGCGATGTGCTGATGCCTAATAACAAATGAACAACAGCAGCTGTAAATCTAGAACCCTGCTGCCTGAAAATTATGACTTGGGTGACAGATTCACATCACATCAGATGTTCATATAATATGCACAAGTTGTAACAGTAGATCTAATGAAAGAAGGTATTTGATGCAAAAGATTCTTTCTGAAAGCAATGCTAGTGAAGGTTGAAGCATTTTCTAATATAAGACCATTTTCTAAAAAATAGAAGATACTTTCTCTTCCTTGGTAGAGTACTTATTAGTTGTCTTTGAAATGTAGATTTTATGATATGTATTTAAAGGAGACTACTACCACTGAGTCAAAAACATTATAAATCAAATCAAACTCAAAATCAGGATCTGCTAAGAATAATCCAATAACAATAATGTAGTGCAATAGTTGGTTATACAATTCACCACACTAATTACAGTAGGGAGAAATCATCATCATCAAATCATGTTAGTCCCATCTATATATGGAGTCAGTTATATGGGCTTTATCTTTCTATTGAACTCTATGTGAAGGTATATTACTAATTATATCTGTATATAGCTTCCTTATATCCCTTACACCTTCAAGTTCCAATGCTTTCATCTCGTATGACTATATATTGCTCATCTTTGAACTTGTTCATGCTATCTTAACCTTTGCTCCCCCCTTCATTTTATCATCTGCTGGACTAATCTAACTTCTCTAAGATAGTAAAGTTATGATAGCATTTATTTATTTTTTAATATAAACCATCTATTCACCCTGCATCTGAGCAATGATAAAAAAAACAGATAAAAAAATGAGATATATTTAACTTTTCATCAAAAAAATGATAAAAAAACTGTCTATTATCTGAGAGATTCTAATAAGGAATTTAGGTTAATTAATATTAACTGGAGCTGTATTTGAGAACTTCTAATGTAAAGCAATTTGCATTAGTATAATTTGCAAGCCAGTTCCAATTCTAGCATTAGGATAAAAGAAATACCTGCCCTCCTGTAGTTCTTGGAATAACAGAAATGGAAGCAACATCAACAAAAGTCTGGGTAGTGACAAATATATCCACACACACCTGAAGAACGGCAGAAAACTTATTTTCCACTTTATTGATGGATAACACACAAGAAGGAACCCAAGCAACTTGCCTGGTGCTCCGCAAACTCTATGGCCATGGTTTTAAGTGTCTTGTCTGCTGGCTGAAGCAACTTATGAGCCTTCTGGAATCACATGAAATCAGATTGACAAAATGTAGATCAGACATTGTCATAAACCTCGTTTGACACCTAATGCTTGACTATATCTTATATGTCAAATCAAGTAGCAGAAAACATACAAACTCCAAGAAGTTATATGCAAAATCCATCACAGTGGCATTGTTATATATTGGCAACTTAACTGGAGAAAATAAATAAAAACCATCTACAACAGTGTCAAGCAAATACAAAAATGAAGGCACACATCACTTAATAAATGACACTAATCATTGTCAAACTTCAAATATTGAGTGGAATTATTTTTAATGAACAAATTATTTTTGTTTCTACTAAATAATTATACCACTTCCCAAACAAGTTACATGACACTAACAACAAGAAATCATCTTGACGAGGGAACAAAGGATACAAAGGGTGCCCATACCTTGTCACTGGCAGAGACATTGGTTCTTCCCTCAGCTTCCCTGGAAGAAAGAGACCCAATACCAATTGACGGCAGGACTGCATAAGGAAGAAAATTCAAATTCTTGCACAGTACGGGTATCATATCGGCAAAACTAAAGGATACTATAATTTGAGAATTAGGCAAAAGGAACACAAGAAAATAATTTAGTCAGTAGACAGTTGACTTGAGCTTGTGCCTATTCAAGTATTATGAGCTTTGAGTACAGTTTACAATGTTTTCAACAATTTTGAGCACCACAAAAAGTTGTTTTGCATCAGGAATCCATGGGGATAATCCATTCTCAATCTATGCCTTATATGAGCTTATGGTTCATCAATAACCTTGAATTGTTGACATTTAGATGAGTTTGGTAAAATCCCAATTTCAGCTGAACAACAAAAGGATATAAAGAAATATATCACACAGTATGTAGTATGTGCACAACACTATCATTATTGAGTGTGACAATTCTTGATGCAGAAAAACAATTTGTTCTTCAATAAACCAATTCAAGTCCACCTACAACAAGGAATGCTCAGGTTGATTCTACCTGCACCTCAAAACTTCCATCTGGCCTCACATCAATGTGGATATAAAAAAAGAGCAGCCAAAACCTACGCTCATGGTTCCTCTACTGCAGAAATATAGTCAAACAAACAATTGAAACAAGAGCCAAAATTCTACAGTGGTATTGGGATCAGGGATTTAAAAGCATGTTAATAAGATTAATTACTGACTAGTATTTATCATTCTAATCATATTATTTTGTGCCCAATCTCAGATATGCTAGTACATAGAGGTTGATCATGTATGTGAGGAGTAAAGGACTGTTACTTTGATTGGTTGGGATAATAGTTCTCAAGAGTTTTGCTGGTTACCTGATTGAAAGACAAGTAGCTTTCCCCCTGTTGGTTTCAGAGCCAGAAACCCAGCCTACAAAGACATGAAATTACATTTCACTCATCACTGCAAGGACCCTCAAATTCTTCTGACTGATTTAGTGCAGAGTTCTTAAGAAATTTTTGTAGTGCACTCATAGTTCCCAATTCAAGAAAGGAAAAGAAAATGAGAATGTACAATTACTTTTATACTTGTACATAATTATCACCTTGATAGCGGCACCAAATGCAGATGCAGCAATTTTGTTGCTGTCAAACATCCCTGGAATGTTCTCTAGCAACTGTTCTAAACTTTGGCGGCACTGAAATCTCAGAAACATTAAAGATAGAGTTTTAAGTAAAAAGACAAAAAGGGTGATTATTTACATCTTTGTAATCTTAACAAAAGGGCAAAGACAACTAACCTCAGTAAGCTGCACAATTATATCCATGTGGAGAGGTGTATAAACATCATCTATGTCAGGAACAATGAGCATTAGAGGCTGTAATGCAATATGCGGATCACTGTTAGTCTTGAAGACTAATGCACAGATTACTCATCTATGTCTGAAATGGCATGGTGGAGTGGAGTGAATAAAGAAAAAGTCATAAAGTACACTAACATTTCTTGAAAAAGTTTACATGCAATATAAAATATAGATAAACTAAACAAATTCTCAAACAAAAGTATTCAAAAGTACAAAAAAAACAGTCTTGGCCTTTTATTTGAATAGAAATATTCTTCTATATTTTTATGCACTTTGCAAGCCAAACATAGCATCTATAGCTTAAGTACTGAGAAAACATTGGGTCACTTTGATGATTAACAAAATACTTGAGACTCTGTTGCGATCAGCTAAACCTCACCTGCTCATCCTAAATGGTATAATGAGTTGTTCCCTAAAGAGCATATATAGTTAATTTATGGTGAGACTCAAATTGTGGCACCATATTTTAGTACTACATATGGTGAGCTATAGGCTAATAAAAGTGTTATAAACTTAGAGAAGTGAGCTACTATTAATTTAGGCTTAAGCATTTTGGGTTAGTGGTTTGGCTTAACAAGTTATTAGGTTAGTTCTTTTATTTAAGTGAGTCATGATAACTAGCATCAAACAGACTTAATTCTAGACACAGTGAGGCATTTAAAAAGGCACGTGTGATGGTGTAACCACCATGGAGCTTCACATGCCACCTAGGGAAGAATTTGAGCAGTGAGTTTGACTTTGGGTCTTGAAGGGATGTCAAGTCGAAAGCATAGATTACGATAGTGACACTCTAGTTTAGTACGACATTATGAGTTGTCAACTAATAAAAAGGCTTTATAAGCTTAGATAAGTAGGTTTGAATTTAAGTATTTTGAGTCAATGGTGAGTCAACAGTTGGTGGGTCAGTTATCTCATCTGAGCTGGTCAGAAATAAAAACTACAATGCTATATATTTCAGTTTGACAGTATTTCTTATGCCTGATATTGATTAAATAAGATAATCAATATCTCCTCTTAAAGATAACTCTTCTTTATTTTCAAACTTATCAAATTTTGCATGTTAATTTTATGTCTTAAACTTAATATTCAAATAATTTAATTTGAATACAAGAACTTTAGGTAACAGATGCGCAGGCAATAAGAATTAAAAAGATTTGACTCTTAGCTTAGAAACACATTGATCAAATGCTTCTTGACATGATACTTTAGTTGAATACCTGTTGTGAGGCTCTCCTTAAATTGTAGAAATGAACAGTGCAATCAAAAGTGGCAATACCAACCATTGTTCGAGGGCCATCCTGCAAAAAGATGTCTTTTTAATGCAGAAGACAATTGAAATACCCAACCAGTTAAGAAAAACAATATAAATTTCATCTACCTACACCTAATGGCAAATGATCAAGTTAAGAAATTCAATATGAGAAAGAGTACGTAAGAAGAGGGTTCTTTTAAGTGTCAAGTTATTTACATACAGGAATAAGGAGATTCTAGTTAACTTTAACAGCATATCAAGAAGCCTCATGCTCCAGAACACACTATATCCAATATTCTATCCTAAAATTGCTTGTGTGCTCATGTGCATGGATAAATTCTTGTACCAACACTGATGTCAATTTGGGCTTAGATGCCTTCTGGTGAAGCAGATGATATGAACCAAACTACTTGGATCAAGAAAAAACTAACTAATATCCAGAAGCACATATATGGTGTATGGGTAACAAATATGAGTTTGTTATGATCTAGAATTTAACTAGGATTTTAATAATTTGAAAATTAAGAAGATGCTTGAAGAATAGAGGAAAAGTTTTTTAGTACCTATTTATAAAAAATGGTGATATACAATACTGTGCTAATTAGAAAAGTATCAAGTTGATTATTCATACCCTAAAGGATAATAAACTATGGGGCAAATATTTGCAAAAATCAATTGGATTTCATCTCTAGACAATCAACCATAGATTAAGTCATTTAATGAGATAACCAATGGAAAAATATAGATATAAAATTTAAAATTTACATAATTTTTTTTATTATTTAGTAAAAACTTATGGTAGAGTTCCTAGACAACTATTGTGGTGTGATGATTTTAGTAATTATATTAATGTGATAAGAGATATGTGAAATCATGTTGTTAGTAGTGCAAGAGATATCAGGAGTGTGACAAGTGATTTTTTTATAGTTGTAGGTTTATATGAAGGGTCACCTCTAAATCCTTATCTTTTTATATCACTATTTGATGAATTAACAATGCATATTCAAGATAAACCTCTTTGATGTCCTTTGGGGGACTTATGGTCAACTCTAACTCTAAGTCTCTTCGTCCAAGGGAGTTTTTTTTTTTTGGAAAACCACAAAAATATTTTTCTAGTTTTGGTTTCCTTGTAGGAAGGAAAGAATTAGAGTTTCCCTTCTGCCTATTTCCTTGTAGGGAATGATAGAGTAGAGGAAACTTAAATTTCAAAAGCTTATTTGTTAATTTCTTTTAGAAAACATAATTATTTTTTAAAAAAATCTTAGGATTAGATTTGATGATTTGAGCCCCATGGCATGTGAACATGTCTTTTCCGCCCAAATTGGGTAGAAGTAAATTTGAATTAAATTAGGAAAAGATTTTCTAGTCCTTTCCTTACCTCTTTCCATTTTTGCTGAAGTAAATGACCACTGTATTTCATTCACATTTTTACCCATCACAGCAAACATAAACTAAAAGGGGTACTATCTTCTGTAAAAAGGTGGAATCTGCCACCTTAGCAGCCCCACACGGTCGGCCCCACGACCATCTGTGAGGAGGTAAATCAAGAGAAACTGCAGTTGGTCACGACGCAGGAGGGTATTGCCTGGCTTTGCCAGGATTCGAACCCTTGCCATGTTAAGCTTGGATGAAATGAATATTCTATTAGATTGACAAAGCATTCCTATTACATATAGAATTTATAATAAAATTCTAAACTTAATAACTCACTGCACCTAATAACCTTAATAACTCTACCTCTTTCCATTTTTGCTGAAGTAAATGACCACTGTATTTCATTCACATTTTTACCCATCACAGCAAACATAGACTAAAAGGGGTACTATCTTCTGTAAAAAGGTGGAATCTGCCACCTTAGCGGCCCCACACGGTCGGCCCCACGACCATCTGTGAGGAGGTAAATCAAGAGAAACTGCAGTTGGTCACGACGCAGGAGGGTATTGCCTGGCTTTGCCAGGATTCGAACCCTTGCCATGTTAAGCTAGGATGAAATGAATATTCTATTAGATTGACAAAACATTCCTATTACATATAGAATTTATAATAAAATTCTAAACTTAATAACTCACTGCACCTAATAACCTTAATAACTCTACCTCTTTCCATTTTTGCTGAAGTAAATGACCACTGTATTTCATTCACATTTTTACCCATCACAGCAAACATAGACTAAAAGGGGTACTATCTTCTGCAAAAAGGTGGAATATGCCACCTTAGCGGCCCCACACGATCGGCCCCACGACCATCTGTGAGGAGGTAAATCAAGAGAAACTGCAATTGGTCACAACGCAGGAGGGTATTGCCTGGCTTTGCCAGGATTCGAACCCTTGCCATGTTAAGCTTGGATGAAATGAATATTCTATTAGATTGACAAAACATTCCTATTACATATAGAATTTATAATAAAATTCTAAACTTAATAACTCACTGCACCTAATAACCTTAATAACTCTACTACACTTAAAATTGTTAGGAAGGTCATTGTATTGCTAAATTGTTTGTTTGTTGATTTGCTTCCATGTAGGATTAAAAGAATGGAAAAGTATTTGGTTTAAGGAAGAGTCTCGAAAATCATACCAATTGACTCTGACAATATATTAGTCTAGAGCATCCTAGATTCCCAACGCTACAAATGATGGTCCCTAATTTGTCCAACCTTTATGATGCTTGAATGTAGTCTTACCAATTAGGAAATATATTCAATCTTCATTTTCTCTGTGTATTCATAATCATACTTTTTCCCTTAATACATTATAAAATTTAATGTCCAAGTGATGCCTACATGGTAAGTCTCAATTAGCAGTTAGCACCACCTTATATTGACAGTATGTTGATCAACACTAAAACGTACCATTCTGCATACCCAGACTAAAAGCAAATTGGAACAAATAATTTAAACCTCGAGTGTACATTATTTGTGTGATTCTTTAATCACTATACTTGCTGAAAATAAGAATAATTGGATGATATGTTAACCTTTAAATTTGGATATGAAGATTCGAATGAAATATGTATCATGATTGACTATAACTAAAGCATCAGTTTAAGGAGCAAATGGCATATTTCAAATAAAATAGAAAATGGACATCCTTAGTTTCATGTAAATGCATTATAAGCATCAGCATATGAATATATTATAAAAGTTAAGAAAGGAAAAATGTGTTTTCTCGAGTTCTCTAATTTAGAAAGTAGATAGAAGAGTAACAATAAGAAAAGAGGCAGAAGAAGCATGAAAGAGTTGAAGTTAAGGCTAAGAGATGAAGACGATAAAAGGGTGACAAAAGTGAAGTAAGAGATCCTATTCCAACCAAGAAAACATGGAGAGATTATCAGTAAAGAGAGATTGGAAACATATGGTAGAGAGAGAGAAAATGTTATAGTATTGCTGAAAACATTCACTTTTCCATATAGAAATAGATTTCTTTCATAGAAGGCTACCAATTAAGTGAGCAGGCACTGCTTAGCACTTTCCTTGTGGCTCTTGCCTAAGTGATGTGTAATTAATTCTTATGGCTGGCATATTGGTGCTTGCATAAGCAACTATGTAAGGCATTGTGTCTAACCCAACAATTGTTAGAGCAGACCTAGTCACATGCAGTTAAATCATTAAGTTACTACCCAAATCTGGCCTGTTAGCATTCTGTTGGAAACAAATATCTAAGATGCATAAATAAACATGCCCATGCAAATATAACATTAGTTTATCTGCTTGCTACTTGGATATATTCTTTGTATTTCCTCAATGGGTGTGTGCTGCAGTAATGCAGCTAAGAGGTAATTGAGGCTCCACAAATAAATAGCAGAACAGAAGAAACTTACAGGAAGATCAGCAAGAGACTGACTAATTGCACTACAAACTGCAGCAGTTGCACCTGTTTGTACAGCATTCACTGAAACGTCAACAAGGAAGAAAAAGACAGCAGGCATGGGATCACGGACCTGACACAAGGTGATAATACAGAAATTAGCACAACTCAAAAGACCATATGATAGCTTAATAAACATTGAGTTCGAAATGATCTTTCTTTTATCTTGTGATTGACACCCATGAAAATTAGAATTTCTTGCAAAAACAAAAATGCGACAACAAAAGAAGTGTTCCCCAAAGGTTCTCATAGAGAAACAAAACAAGAGAATTAATGTTTTCAGAAATGATTTTGTTGTTTAACATAGCTGAATTTACAATCAATCATGGTTATCTTATTCTTTCATTCTCTTTCATTTGCTTCCTTCTTCCCTTTCCCTCCTGTGCAAAGTTTATGTCCATTCTTGCTAATTAAGTTAAGTTCTTCCAAATAAAAGAGGTTGAGAAACCACTAGAAATTCTTGTCATTTTGTTGATGTTGTTGTGGTGGTGCCAGTTGATAAAAAGCCCCACTGAGAAGGTTCGTGCATTATGGATGATAAATGAGAAAATAAATAAATAAGAAGGAAAAAAGTGCATTAGAGAGGTAATAGAGGTTAAACAGTGCAGGGAGGGCTTGTCTCTATCCCTGAATCAATGGAACCAATGATGAGCTGATTCTCCACTGTGGAACTTATCATGACTCCTCTTCCAAGGAACTAAATCATATGGCTTAGAGAATGATTTCACTTACACCAGATATACAAACTGTTTCCACCTATACAAATCACAATCTACTAACATTGTGTCAGTCAATCATTCAGATGCAAGCAAAGAATATATTTACTGGATATCCAAAATGTTGCGCCCCCAAAAGAACAACCTTTGTGGAATAACACTTATTTCACAGGAATTATCTTTCATTAAATTATTCTATCTGTGTGATGGAGACAAATGGCAAACTCTATTAAAAGTCTATAAACGCAGAAAATAATTACTAAGATGTTGCTGGAGATATCACAAAGAAGGTTCGAACTGAGGTGCTAGATTTCGAAGGAAAAGTGAACCACACTTTATTTGTTGATTGGCTTGCAGCAATAGAAGAATATTTTGATTGGCACGACATGTTAGATGATCAAAGAGTAAGGTTTGCTCGAATATAGCTTGTGGGTTTAGCAAAGATATGGTAGATATGGTGGATTGGTGTTGAAGCAGACATAAGAAGATTAGGGCAACCACTAATCAACTCATGGCAGGAGATGAAAGCTAAACTATGAGAGAAGTATTTGCCTACAAATTACTATGACAAATTATATGATCAGCTTATCTATTTAAAGCAGAATCATTCATTTATCTATAGCTGAGTATGTGCAGAAATTTGATGAGTTAAAGACTAGGAGCCAAATTGTTGAAGATCCTAGATAGACTTTTGCAAGGTTTAAAGCTGGATTAAGGTCTGAAATCCAAAGAGAATTATTAAGACGACCAATTTACAACCTAGAACAAGCTTTCCAAGTTGCCTTGGATATGGAGGAGTATCTAAGTTATTCATTTGGTAAGAAGCTTGGAGTTTCAACGATGAATAAAAGAAGTCATGAAACCAACCAACAAGCAAGAGGTGGATTTGCCAACTCATTTAATCAGCAAGTGACTCTAAACCACCTTTGAAACCAACTGAGTTAAAGAACAAGGGCAGCATATGTTTCAAGTGTCAACAACCGGGTCATATGGCTTATAATTGTCCTAAAAAGAACTTACATATTGGGGTAGAGCATGAAGATGTTACAAAAAATCAAAGAGAAGGAGATGAAAATTCATTTGATTATGGAGTTTATATTGAAGATGATTTGGAGGAAGATGAAGGCACTTCTTTGGCAACTATTGTTAGGCGTATTCTTACTACTCCAAAAGTCAAAGATGAAGATTGGCGACGAACATTTATTTTTTAGATGTTGGTTCGTTGTGGGAATCAAGCACATAAGATTATCATTGATGGAGGAAGCTATAGGAATGTTGTCTCGACATCTATGGTAGAGCGCCTCAAGCTTCCTACACAATCACATCCCCAACCATACAAGGTTGGATGGATAGATAGCACATCTATACTGGTAACACAGCATTGTCTTATTTCTTTTTCTTGTGAAAATTATAGTGACTCTATTTGGTGCGACATTATCCCTATGAAAGTAACTCATATACTTCTTGGGAGACCTTGGTTATACGATGGAGATGTGCATCATTATGGCATGGAGAACACATACACTTTCAAGTTCAACGATAAGAAAGTATTATTGAAACCAATGCAAACTGCTGAAATGAAAAAATACAAGCAAGAAAGGCAAAGAATGCTATTAATAGTGGAAGTTCTCTTCATGTTTTGTCCAAGAAAAATTTTCAACAGGAGAGTAAAGAAAGTTCTACTATATATGCTCTTATAATCAAAGAAGTTAAAGAAGTATCTACTCCTGAAGCTTCCTTATTTCCTCTGGAAATCACTATGCTATTAAATGACTTTTTTGATGTGGTTTCAAAAGAATTACCTAGTGAGCTTCCACCAATGCGTAAAATTCAACATGCTATTGATTTTGTGCTAGGTTCACAACTACCCAATCTACAAGCCTATAGAATGAATCCAAGTGGTCATGCAAAATTAAAGAAGCAAGTGGAAGAGTTGTTGTCCAAGGGTTTCATCCAAGAAAGTCTAAGCCCATGTGCTATCCCTGCATTGTTAACACAATAAAAAGATGGTAGCTGGAGCATGTGTATTGACAGTCATATGATCAATAAGATAGCATGTGTATTGATAGTCATGTGATCAATAAGATCACTATTAAATATTGATTCTCAATTCCTCGCCTTGATGATATGCTGGATATGTTGGCTGGTTCTTATATCTTTTCAAAAATTGATTTGAAAAGTGGGTATCATCAAATATGCATAAGGCTCAGAGATGAATGGAAGACAACTTTCAAGACTGAAGATGGCCTTTATGAATGATTTGTCATGCCTTTTGGCCTTTCTAATGCTCCTAGTACATTTATGCGCTTTATGAATCAAGTACTACAACCATTTATTGGAAAGTTTCTTGTTATTTATTTCGATAATATCTTACTTTTCAGCAAGAATAAAGAAGATCATCTTATTCATTTGCAACAAGTCATGAGAATTCTTCGCATAGAGAACCTCTATATAAATTTAAAGAAATGCTCCTTTATAACTTTGGTATTCTTGGGCTTTGTGGTGTCATCTAGAGGATTAAAGGCAGATCCGGATAAGATAAAAGCCATCCAAGAGTGGCCATTGACTAGGACACTTCAAGAAATCAGAAGTTTTCATGGCCTAGCAACATTTGATAGGCGTTTCATAAAAAATTCCAACACTATTATGGCCCCTATAACTAATTGTATGAAGAAAGATTCCTTTGTTTGGACAAACAACTTTACAAGCTTTTCAAGAAGTAAGAAAAAGATTGGTTGAAGCATCTATTCTTCGACTACCAGATTTTTCAAAGATCTTTGAAGTGGCATGTGATGCATCTAATGCCGGAATCGGAGGCGTATTAAGTCAAGAAGGGCATCCTATTGCATATTTTAGTGAGAAGTTGAATGAGTCGAAACAACAATATTCCACTTATTATAAAGAATTTTATGCCGTAGTTCAAGCTTTGCGTTATTGGCATCACTACCTCCTTCCACAAGAGTTTATTCTATATTCTGATCACCAAACTCTTCAATATATCAATTCTCAGCAAAAACTAAGTCATCGATATGAGAAGTGGGTCTCTTTCTTACAAGAATATACTTTTGTAATCAAACACAAATTTGGTGTTGAAAACAAAGCAGCTAATGTGCTTAGCAGAGTGGTATGTATTCTTTCTTCTATGGCTATTCAATGGTGGGATTTGAACTACTTAAGACTATCCTTTGGGAAAAGATTTCAGCAATATATTTGTTGTTTTAATTACGAGACAACGTGGAGATTTCTTAGATTTTTCGTTGCATGGTGATTATCTCTTTAAGAGGACTCAACTTTGTTTGCTAATACTTCTCTTCGTGAACAAACATGGGAGTTACATACTGGAGGGGAAGCAGTTCATTTTGGAAGGGATAAAACAATTACAATGGTTGAGGACCGTTTCTATTGGCCCAGCCTTAAGAAGGATGTGGCCACACAAATCATAGCAAGATCTAAGCATGGATTTTATGCTTGGTTTGCCTAAAACCATTAGAAGACATGACTCTATATTTGTGGTGGTGGATCGGTTTTCAAAAATGGCTCATTTCATCCCATGCTCAAAGACGTCAAATGTTGTTCACGTTGCTAAACTTTTCTTCAAGGAAGTTGTTCGCCTTCATGGGTTACCATTAACAATTGTTTCTGATCAAGATGTGAAGTTCACAAGTTACTTCTGGCGAACCTTATGGAAATTGATGAATACAAAGTTGAAGTTTTCTTCTTCTTTTCACCCTCAGACAATGGTCAGATAGAGGTCGTTAATAGAAGTTTGGGCGATTTACTTCATTGTTTGGTTGGAGATCATGTTACCACATGGGATCAAATTATTCCTATGGCTAAGTTTGCATATAATAGTTCAGTGAATGGATCTACTGGATGCAACCCATTTGAAATTGTTACAGGTATGCTCCCTAGAAAGCCAATTGATTTGGTTCCTTTATCATTGGAGGCAAGACCAAGTGTCGAAGCTGACGTTTAGCAAACACATACAAGATATATATGATGATGTCAAGCGAAAAATTGCTCTAAGCAATGAAAGATATAAAACACATGCTAATTTGAAAAGAAAGTTTGCTGAATTTCAAGAAGGCGATATGGTTATGGTTTGTATAAGGCCAAAACGATATCCGAGAGGGGTTTATAAGAAACTTCATTGAAGGAATGTTGGATCCCATAAAGTTTTAAAGAAAAATAGCTCTAATGCTCATGTCCTTGAGCTACCAGCAGATATAGGTATCAACAATGTCTTCAACATTGAGGATCTCACTTTATATTCTGGACATTAAGATGTTATGGCAAGTACTGCACATGATGCTCGTTTGCCATCAATTCAAACAATGAAAATGACATTGAAAATATAATTGATCATCAGATTGTGTCTAAAAGAGAAGCAGTTATCAAAAGTATCTTATCAAATGAAAGACACGATCCCTTTCTGAATGCACATGGATTACTAATTGTTACCAAAATAACTTAAGAAATCTTATTCCAATTGCAACATATAAGGCCCTATTTATAGTTAGAGTATAGGGCCTATTCTAGAAAATATCTATAAAAAAATAACAGATATTTAACAGATATTTATAGATATTTATAACCAACACTCCCCCTCAAGTTGGAGCATAAATGTTAATCATGCCCAACTTGTTACAAAGATAATCAACTCGAATCCCATTTAAAGCTTTTGTGAAGATGTCCCCCAATTGTTCTCCAGTTTTTACATATCCTGTAGTGATCAAACCTTGTTGAATTTTCTCACGAACAAAATGACAATCAATTTCAATGTGCTTAGTCCTCTCATGGAACACGGGATTCGATGCAATATGAATAGCAGCTTGATTATCACACCATAGTTTTGCTGGTATTGAAATTTTAAGTCCTACTTCAGTCAACAATTGATATATCCACATTACTTCACACACAGATTGTGCCATAGCCCTGTATTCTGATTCTGCACTGGATCGCGACACAACCTTTTGCTTTTTACTTTTCCATGATACTAAATTTCCTCCAACAAAGATACAATAACCTGAAGTAGACCTCCTATCCATTTTCGAACCTGCCCAATCTGCATCTGAGAAACATTCAATATGAGTGTGCCCATGATTTTTATATACAATACCTCGTCCAGGTGCACCCTTCAAGTAACGCAAAATTTGCTCTAATGCTGCCCAATGATGAACCGTTGGAGATGACATATACTGACTAACAACACTAACCGAATATGCAATATCTGGACGAGTCAAGGTAAGATAATTCAACTTTCCAACTAATCTTCGATATCTCTCTGGATGTTCAAATAATTCTCCATCTGCAGTAAGATCCCCGTTCTGAGTCATTGGAGTACTACAAGGTTTTGCCCCTAACTTTCCCGTTTCAGTTAATAAATCAAGAACATATTTCCTCTGAGATAGAAATATACCATTTTTACTCCTCATTACTTCAACACCTAAGAAATACTTTAACACCCCTAAATCTTTTGTATGAAATTGAGTGAGAATGAAAGATTTGAGAGATGAAATTCCCGTAGTATCACTACCAGTAATCACAATATCATCCACATACACAACTAACAGAATAATACCAGCTCCTGACTGCTTGTAGAACACAGAATGATCAGACTCGCTTTTCTTCATACCAAACTTTTCAATAACCTGACTAAATTTTCCAAACCAAGCACGAGGACTTTGTTTCAAACCATACAAAGTCTTTCGAAGACGACAGACTCGCCCTATCTCCCCCTGAGCAACGAAACCAGGAGGTTGCTCCATATACACCTCCTCTTGAAGATTACCATGAAGAAAAGCATTCTTGATATCAAGTTGATGTAAAGGCCAATGATGAGTAGCAGCAAGAGAAATAAATAACCGAACAGATGTCAATTTTGCAACAGGAGAAAAAGTATCAGAATAATCCACACCATATGTTTGAGCATAACCCTTAGCAACAAGACGAGCTTTTAGTCTGGCAACTGATCCATCTGGATTGACTTTAACATTAAATATCCATTTGCATCCAATAGCTTGTTTTCCTGGAGGTAAATCAACCAAGTCCCATGTATCATTCTCATCCAAGGCTTTCATTTCCTCTATCATTGCATCTCTCCAACCATGATGAGATAAGGCCTCACGGATAGTTTTAGGAATAGAAATAGAGTCAAGTGAAGCAATAAAAGAACAGGAGGAGGATGACAAGCCATTATTAGACACAAACGAAGAGATAGGATAAGTACACTGGCGTTTACCTTTTCGTAATGCAATAGGAAGATCATCATTCGGAATTGGATCTGATGACGAAGTAGTAGGTGCAGGACATGAATCAGGAGGTCGACGCCTAGAGTATATTTCAATAATAGGAGGCTTGACAAGAGCTGGTTCTGAGACAGGTGTAGAGGATGTAACAGAATATACCAATAAATCATCATCTTCCTTTTGAGAAGTCGGGATATGTGAGGATGAAAAATAAGGTTTGTCTTCCATGAAAGTAACATCGATTGAAACAAGATATTTATTAATACTAGGACAATAACACCTATAACCCTTTTGAAGACGAGGATAACCAAGGAAAATACATTTCAAAGATTTGGGGTCTAATTTAGTAACTTGTGGACGAACATCCCGAACAAAACAAGTGCTACCAAATATCCTAGGATTAATAGGAAACAATGACTTGTTAGGAAACAAAATTTTGTAAGGAATCTCACCATGAAGAACAGAGGATGGCATACGGTTAATAAGAAAACATGCAGTAGAAACCGCGTCTGCCCAAAAAGACTTAGGAACATTCATTTGAAATAAAAGAGCTCGTGCTGTTTCAAGAAGATGTCTATTCTTCCGTTCAGCCACACCATTCTGGGATGGAGTATCAACACAAGAGGTTTCATGAAGTATACCATTCTGACTCATATAAGATTGAAATATACTGGATGTATATTCTTTGGCATTGTCACTTCGTAAAGTACGGATGGACATATTGAACTGAGTTTTGATTTCAGCACAAAAAGCAGAAAATAGAGAAAATAACTCAGAACGATTTTTCATTAAGTATAACCAAGTTACACGAGAATAATCATCCACAAAAGTGACAAAATACCTAAAACCAGGTTTAGATATAATAGGACAAGGACCCCAAATATCAGAATGAACTAACTCAAAAGGACTAATAGCACGCTTATTTATCCTTGGACTTGAACTAAGACGGTGATGCTTTGCAAACTGACATGACTCACAATTTAATGAAGATATGCTACTATATTGTGGACAGAGTTTCTTGAGTGATAGAAGAGATGGATGTCCTAACCTACAATGAGCCTCAAATGGAGAATTTTCACCTGAACAAACGAGAGATCTTGGGGAAGGTGAATCAAGAATATAGAGACCTCCATTTTCATGTCCTTTACCAATAATCTTCTTTGTCAAAAGATCCTGAACTAAACAATGATCGGGAAAAAATGTGATGCAACAATTAAGATTGCGAGTTAATTGACTAACAGAGAGCAAATTAAAGGATAAATTAGGTAAATGTAGGACAGAGGATAAGGAAAGCAAAGGAGTGGGATTGACAGTGCCAGACCCACGAACGCAAGATGAAGACCCATCAGCTAAGGTAACAATCGGAGTGTTGGATTTGTGTGTGAAAGTAGAAAAGAGATTAGAATTACCTGTCATATGATCCGTGGCACCAGAATCAATGACCCATTTAGAGGATGAGGAAAGAAGACATGTATTGTGGTTACCTGAATCAGCAATAGCAATGATAGAGGAAGATGAAGACTTAAGTGATTCTTGATATTGAGAGAATTTGGCAAATTCTTCTGCAGAGACAAGCACCATATCCATCACGATAGAATGAAGTCCAAAGATATGTAACTCTCAAACACCGAACTTGGTGCTGTTGTGAGACGAAGAACTAGAATGTTCCAAATTCAAGAAAATGTCTGTATCTAAGTTCTGTATAGGTTTCTGGACTCCTGAATATTGTGGATCCCCAAATTTGAAGAAAAATTCCAAAGAATAAGCCAAATTGATGTAATCTGTGGATGAACTGTCCACTGGGTAGAGCACAAATTCAAGCAGAAGAAACCAATCGGTGCTGACAGAAACCTATGTCCTGTGATTAGCTGCTCCAAATTCAGGATAACGGCCAAAATTGCGATCCAGACAATGCAGCCAAGAGCCTTTCTTTGGCGGCGGCGCTTGTAAGGACTAACAGACGGCAGTTGCACACGATCGCGAGCAGGTCGTCAGAATGACGAACACCCAGCGAACCTGTGCGTTCCCTCGAAGACGCTGTGGTGAAGGTGACCACGAGCGCGTTCGCAGCGAAGCAGGGCGCGGCGCGGAGGGGAAAAGTCGATGAACTGAACCAAGAAAACCTAGCACTGGAGGCGAAGAAGGTTAATTAGGGGAGGAAAACCTGGAATTGTCGATCGGCGTCCTCTGCCGCTGAGCAGGGAGGGCGGCAGGGCGACGACTGCTGGTCCTCTTCACGCGACGGGCGGTGAAGACGCGACGGAGAATTGCTGGTCTTCACGCAGCATGACGATGGCAGGGCGACGGCAAGCAGAGGAAGAAGGCGACGGAGAAGACGTCGCAGCGATGACGGTGCCCACAGTTTGACGAGAGGGAGCCGCTTGATTTGATGCTTTCCGCCGGTGATAGGCGAGCGCAGCGAGCGGCGAGAAAAGTCGGAGCGAAAGCGAACTCGGAGCGGCGCTTGAAGCCGGGAAGAAAATCGCGAAAGAGGAAATCGCGAGTTAGGGAGAAAAGTCGGCGCGAAGGCGCAAAAGAAAAAAAACCTAATTTTCTAAGGCTCTGATACCATGTTACCAAAATAACTTAAGAAATCTTATTCCAATTGCAACATATAAGGCCCTATTTATAGTTAGAGTATAGGGCCTATTCTAGAAAATATCTATAAAAAAATAACAGATATTTAACAGATAATTAACAGATATTTATAACCAACACTAATGATGAATTTCAATAGCTAAATAGAGACCTTTATGAAAGATTCCACATTTTTAACTCGTCAAGGACAAGTTTTTCTCACTCGGGGAGAGTTGATGGAGACAAGTGGCAAACTCCATTAAAAGTCTATAAACGTAGAAATAAAGATTCTAAAACTCCACTATTAATTCGGCATGTCTTGGAAGATGATAAACCTACTTGGGAAATGATATAAAGTTCATCAATTCCAAAGGGTTGAAGTCAAAAGTCAGTATTAAATGTCCAACAATTCCAATATGCTTTAATTTCCCATGCTTGGAAAATTGTAGCATATTTATGAGGCATTTATGTTGTTTGAGTCCTAGTATAAATATTTGTACTGTTGTAATGCTGGGATATGGAATAAATATCAATGTTTAGTTATCTTTGGTTATGTGATACAATCTCCCTATGGTGTGATGCCTAGCTCTTAGGCGTGATACCTAAGTTTCTATATTCCTTTACCACTTTATTCCAGATTTCTACTTTTGAAACTGTCCAACACTCAATCTCCTCTTGTGCTACATCACTGTGGCTGCACCTTTATCAATAGTTAAATGAGAATAAAGAAATCTAGAATTAGATCAAAGACAGCCAAAAGATAGACTCACCATATATTGCCTAGTAGCAACAAATTCAACTGTTCCTCTACACAGTTCAGGCCTTTCGTGAGCATCATGTCTCCTTCCATTTTGCCCAAGATTAGAATAGTAGTCCTGTGGCATGTCATTAGTAGAACCTAAAAGATATCCATATCTAGAAGTTAGAAACCTCAAAAAAAATTAATGAAGGTGTACTGTAAAAAGTCAATGCTTCAGAAACCTCCTAAGAGTAAAATTGATAAGCAGCACATTCACAGTAAGAAGATTGAGTTGTATAACTTTTGTATAAATGGAAATGAAAAAAACAAAAGCAAAACCCAAAGAAATAGACTAGAATTTTGGTGTCGTAGCCGAATATTACAAGTTAAAACTTACCACATAAGTTGCAGATGAACTTTTCCCCATGATCAATAAATTTAAAAAAAGGGTTTATGTAACCCCCGCATCCCGAACACCGGATAGGCCCGTTTTCACCAAAGTCCACAGTCTATATTTCTCCAAAGAAAAGGCATAAGAAGAGTATAGATGGTACAAACCACATCTATGAGAGAACATAGCAGATGAATAACAATTAATTAAAGAATTTCAATAATCATTTTAACTTGTGTATAGATGAAAGATAGTCAATTTAAGCTTGTATGTTAAACATTTCACAGACAAAAATGAAGCTAAACATCAACCTTTTGTTCATGACAAATAAAATTATTAGAGTGAC
Source organism: Curcuma longa (assembly GCF_044706935.1). Taxonomy (NCBI): domain Eukaryota; kingdom Viridiplantae; phylum Streptophyta; class Magnoliopsida; order Zingiberales; family Zingiberaceae; genus Curcuma; species Curcuma longa. The sequence continues at coordinate 5,255,345 of NC_133863.1, forward strand.
AATAGTACAAATGAAAATCAGTAGCCACAATCCAATGTTCATTATAAACACCAGATGATACATCAAGATAAGAAAATGAATTTCAAAACATACTAGAAAGCAATCAAATGCTAATGAAAGAGTAAATGATCAATGCCTGATGGTGATATAATATCCTGGAAGAAATCTACAGCAAAGAGGTTATTTCTGGGAGCAACCTCTTGGTGATGCTACGGCTCATGCTCTAACTATAAATGCAAAGGAAAACAATGTCAAAGTCCATACTTAGCAAATGGTGACACTAATTACAAGTCATTTTATTCTAGCAGTTTTGTAATACTTCACCATTCCTTATTTCTTCCCATTCCCTTACAAAAAACTGATCAGTCGCAACTATATTAACAATGGCACTATCCAGCAGTGTTCTTATTTTCTAAGTGTTGAAGTACTCTTCTTATACTAATTTTCCCTCCAAGTTTGGTAGTTGTTGATGGTGAGGATTTTTCATTGATTGGATGCATCAACAGTTATCAAGGAATGTCCCCATGTATTTGAACCTTGAATATGCATATTTAACCATTTTGATAGAGGACCAAAATTGATTACGGTACTAATATTTTGAACCTTATGCTAATGTATCTGTGCATGTTGCATGACTAAATTCTTGATGGCCAGTACTTAAGCTTGTTTTAACGATGGGATTAACAAGTTGACAGAGATGATCGTGGATCAGTCTTTGTTAGTGTCATGCCCTCAATAGGTGTGGATGCCATTCCTTGAAGAGCAAGGTGGATTCTACTTCGTAAGTGTTGGGGTTTGCATTCACATCATGGTATCGGCATATGGAACTAATGATTAGTAGATCATAGTATGTTTGTGTACAGTTAGTTTGTTATGCATTCATTCTCATATATTTTTCATCTTATAAGTCTACTATGATCTTAGCTTGTTGAGACTAAAATGCTTCACGCCCATTAATCCCCTATATGGACAAGTGTGGTGGTCCATTATATGAATTAGTCTCTTTCCTAACTGCTCGAGCTTTTAGCATAAGTTTACAATAAACCATGGAACTTTTATAGTACAAATGGTTGATTCTTGATTGATTAAGTTTTGCATAAGATGATGCAAAAGTCAAGGCTACAACTTGTAGTTTCTTCATTCGCAATAACCAACAAATGCTCATCATGACCAAAAGAGAGAGATATGTTACTTCAATAGGCTCCTCGGATGGATGCAGTAGTGCCAACGGTTGAACCAGTAAAGCTAAAGGCATGTTAGATGTAGATAGAAGATCTCCTGTGCATGGTATCTATCAAATAATGAGCTTGGTTAAACTTAAAGGAATTTATTCTGAGCAACCTGCATAAAGAATACGCCTAGAAACCATACCTTGTTCATGGTGCACCTCATTAAACGAGGACTGCAATTACCATTGTCATTGGCAATAAAATTGCTATTGGCAGGCTATAATCAGAAACAATCAGAAAAAACAGAATCATTCGAGGAAATGCATTGACGAAGATAGGAGATCTAGTAAGCAGATATGAGGAAAATATGACAAAAGCAGACATATGCTTTACAAGTAAAGATAGCAGATGAGTGTCTACCGGAGGAAAGTTTGCTTGATTTCCTTGTCGAGTCTCATAGTATATGATTGATGAACTAGACATGGGTCGTGGAATTTGGTTAGGATTGACCTTCTGTGACATTGATACTTGTGACCCTGCAAGAGATAAGTGCCCCATAGCAGAAGGAACAGAAGGTAGAGTCTGGCCTGGTGCATGAGGTGGCATGCTGAACATTCTAGGAGGTGTTTGACCAAAACCAGGCACGGAACCAGCCACCTAACACCAAGTTTAAGGACATATTGCATCAACTCTTATTCTATTAATTCAGTACATAATGCTACCGACTGAGAGCAACAAAATTGCACGGTGCTAACCAAAACGACATAGAAGGAAGAACATCAAGTTAAATTGACGCTTAATGACCAGTAAGAGAAAACAACAAAATAACTTCCTGATAATGTATTTAGATCGACGTTGGAGGCGGATAACTTAATTTATAAGAAATCAAATTCACCAACCTCCTGTGGTTGTGATGACCAAGTTGGTGCCTCAAAAGGAGCACCTGTGGTCGGAGGCCCTGAGAATGGCTGTGTAGGTGATGGACCTCCATACACTGGTGAAGAAGACCTTCCAGCATGTGGCTGAGAGGTTGGGATTCCCATGTACGGCTGTGGGATCGGTGGCCTACAAAGTGGTTGAGAGGTTGATGATCCGGCGAAGGTTGGCTTTGATGCTGGCGGCCCGGCTAAGGTGGGTTGTGAAGGCGGGATTCCAGCTAAGGGTGGCTGCACGGTCGACCCGGCAAATGTTGGTTGTGAAGGCGGCTTTCCAACTAAGGGCGGCTTTCCAACTAAGGGCGGCTGCAAGGTCGACGACGTACTGAAGGGCTGCAAACTCGGCGATCCGCCAAATGGCTGTGAGGTTGGCGGTCCTGCAGCAGGCTGTTGAGGAATAGATGGCCGGGAAGAGGAGGCTGCGATGGTGGCGGTCTAGCAAAAGGTGGCTGCATCGGTGGCGGTCTAGCAAAAGGTGGCTGCATCGGAGGCGGGCTAGATAAGGGCGTCTGCAAAGTCTGTCGTCTAGCAAACGGAAGCGACGACGGTGCAGACACAGGCGCAGCAGCTGCATTCGTGCTACTTCCAATCGAATGAACACGAGGAAGGGCGACAGAAGGAGGCGCTGTGGCCAACGTCGGGGCGCTCTCTGGCGGAGTTTGCTGCGCCGGAGTGGTTTGGGAAATCCGAGGCGCATCCAGGTTGTCAAACGAATGCCCATTGCTGTTAGTGATCGCAGCCGCAAAAGCCGCTGATGGCGGCTGTTGAGACACTAAGGCTGGAGGGGGGCCTGGGTGGGAGGACGCTGGGGGAGGAGCGGAAAACGGAGGCGGCCCGGAGGCGCCCGGTGCGGGAAGAGGTATATGGGACCCTGCGAACTGGGTGGCGGCCGCGGCGGCGACGACGACGTTGGGGTTGGCGGCGGGGGAGGAGCCAGGCCTCAGGCCGGAAGGCCCCGACACGAAGGGCGACGCCATGATTTAGGGTTAGGAAAACGGGTGGGGTAGAAGAGACAGCAGAGGCGCGGTCCTCTGGTGTGGAAGAGAGACGGGGTAGAGGGATCTGAGAGAGACGAAAGAAGACGACGGAGAGGGGATTATAAGAGGGGATCAAGTGAAAGGGACAGGGGAAGCGAAGCTTCCAGAAAACGGCGTGTCAAATGACCAAAAATGTCCTAGGTGGCGAGAGGAGATCGGTGGGGCAACGTGGGACAGCGGCGTGCGTCATCGGGTGGGACCCGGTGCGGATACGTTACGAGGTTGGAAGGCTTTGCGGCTCCAGCGCAAAGGGAAGAAGTACGGACCGGGGCGGCTCGGATCATGGACCTATCGAGAAAATAAAAGAAAAATATTGACCCCATCACGGCTGAACGGTCGAACCCTCTAAAAAAAAAAATGGAAAGCAAAAAACGGTAAACAGCCAAACAATTTTTTTACAAGAATTAAAATATCACTCTTTTTTTTAAGGCAAATATCAAGGACGCCATCTTTATTAAAATCATTTTTATTTTTATTTTTAAAAAATGGACTGAACTTGCTGATTAATATTTTAGTCAAAATCCAACTTAAAATTACTGTTTATTTTATTCATATGGTAATATTTATAAATTATATCTACAATTATAGTAATTTTGATTAAATTAGTATTATAATAAACATATCCATAACCGATGTAACAGTTACAGTATTTTAAATTTTTTGATAAATTTAAGTAATTATGATTAAATTAATAAATAATATTTTAATATAGTAATATTTATATATAATAAGTTTAATTAAATAAATTGATCCATTTTAATACAGTAGTAACTGCTTATAAAAATAATAATGGTTCGATGACGATGAAGATCAAGATGGGATATTATTTTAAATATATATATATTTTTTTAAAATGCGATTAAGGTAGGTGTGTCAAGGTTTACTCAATCACAATCACCCATTAAAAAAATTAAGAGAAGTGTCTTTTATTATTATTAGTGTCTTTTTTTATTATTATTTTTTTTAAAATTAATAATAATAATAATAATAATAATAAAAAATATATTTGCGCAAATTGAGGGTATACCACCCGTTTCCACCACAAACGAAAACCCAAGTTTTGCACGGTGTATGAATCAAGAAAGGAATTGTAATAAATGACATCGCCATTTTTTTTTCCTTTTCCCTCCTTGCTGTTCTTCGGATCTCCTCATCTTCAAATTGCGATGCGGCAAGTAATCCCTCATTCCTTGCTCTCGATCTCCTCCTCCTCCTCCCTTTGATCCCTCGATTTGTCGATGTTTGCTTTTAATATTGCTTCTGTTTTCCGGATTTGTTAGACAATATCGTTGATATTTCCGATCCTGCGGGAGGGGCATGGTGGAAGAGGCCGCCGCGTCGGAGTTCGAGGTTAAGATCCAGATGCGACCAGGGGACGTCGAGCACAGCTGGGCCTCTTCGCCGGTCCCTCCGCCGCAGCTGTCAGATCACCGACGCTCGCTCCCGGCCGATAGCCTGCCATTTCGGCGGTGGACTCCCTGGTTGGTGCCGACTATCGTCCTGGCTAACATCGTCGTGTTCGGCGTCATAATGTACGTGAACGACTGTCCCGAGAATACCCCCGGGTTTTGTGTTGGCTTATTTCTCGGCAGGTTCGCCTTCCAATCCCTTAAGGAGAATCCCTTGTTGGGGCCATCGTCCTTCACGTAGGTTGCCCTCTTCTCCTTCTTAAGTTGTATAAATTACATGATATTTTTCATATTGTTAGTTTTTGTCGCATTTGTTGCCTGCTTAATCTTGGAAAAGAGGATAAAAGATAGTCCTTTTGAGCTATTTGGAATTGCAATTTTTTTACAGTGCATGGCGACTTATGATTCCCAGAAATGTGAATTAATCCTGATTGGAAGTACATCTATAACATGAAATCAGGTCACTAATGTTGTCTTGGTTCCTCAACTCTTTAAGGTTCTTTTCTTACAAGCAGGAATCTCGATATGTACTCTGTTTGTGCATGAACTTGTTGCTCCTTCAAAATGTAAAACCATTTTGACTATCCAATTTCCTACATTTGAAGCATTCTGGCAATTGGCTTTCTAGTTTAAATCCAATTCTAGTGCTGATGTTATTGTTTAGCAAAGGTCATACTTGTGCTTCTCATTTGAGATCCTTGTAATTTGTCTTGAATGATTGCAATATATGGATGGATAGTAGATTTTAGCAGGGGAACCTTCTCATATTAGTTCCGTCCATTCTCTAGTATTCTCGTCTTAATCTTAGTTTGCACCTTTTGTCAGTAGATGCATCTGCTAGACTGCAACTCCTAAAGCCTCTTCGAAAGTGAAGAAATGTTCAATATTTTAACTTTCAATATTTTCTGAAATGGGTTAAAATAGTTGTCAATGATGAATTATTTACTGTTTTTACCATAATGTGTCTAGTTGAAAACAAATGAATGCTTGTTAGTTCATACTTCTTTTTAACATATTTAATTAATTTGAAATTATCAGGTTGAAGAAGATGGGGGCTTTAGATGTGCAGAAAGTGGTCCAGGAGCACCAAGGATGGCGCCTACTTGTATGCATTTGGCTACACGCTGGACTTGTTCATGTGCTTGCTAATATGTTGAGCCTTGTCTTAATAGGAATACGACTTGAGCAAGAATTTGGATTTGGTACGAAGTAACCTACTAGCATTTTGTGTTTTCTTTCTGATAGGCCAACAGTAGTCTACCAAATGATGGTGAATCTTGATTTTTTGCATAAAACTTTATTCCCTTGTAGCTTAGTAGAGGATATCAGAAGAAATCTCACACAGAACCTGGGCTCCTTCATTTTTAGTTGCTTATGCTTTTATATCATTGTCAAATGGTTCTTCATCCTCTATTGAGTTTGGGATCAATTTCTTAGACCTATAATCTGCTACAGAATGTTGATTTTGAATCTCAATTTTTTCTTCTTTCTCTGCAGCGAAAATTGGTGTGTTATACATTGTGTCAGGATTTGGTGGAAGTTTGTTGTCTGCTCTCTTCCTCAAAGCAACTGTCTCAGTAGGTGCCTCTGGTGCACTGTTTGGTTTGCTGGGTGCCATGCTTTCTGAACTATTAACCAATTGGACAATCTACACAAATAAGGTAATCTTGGAGATTTAGTATTTAATTAAAATGAGTTCTGCTGGTAATATTGTCTGGGTACCTATACTGTCCTAGCTTATTTTAAAAGTTTTGATTTTCTTTTTCAGTTAACCGCATTGTTGACTCTTGTGGTGATTATTGTACTTAACTTGGCTGTTGGAATCCTCCCACACGTGGACAATTTTGCTCATATTGGTGGATTTATATCCGGATTTTTTCTTGGATTTGTGCTCTTAATTCGACCCCAATATGGCTGGGTCAACAAAAAGAAGATTCCACATGGATATATTGCAACTCAAGTGAAACCCAAGTATACTGCTTATCAGTATGCATTGTGGATTTTTGCTACCATGTTTCTAATTGTTGGGTAAGAAATAAAGCTATGCTTTACTGTTGATTATTTACCATACGTAATTAAAATTTAAGGTTAAAATAGAGGGAACTAGGATGATCTTTTTATTATTAATTAGTGTTTTCCTTCATTTTGTATTGAACTATTGTTTTCATTAGTTTATCAGTTGGTAATTTTTGGTTTTTGTCAGTTGATTGTTACTTCTCAATATGAGCTTCCAATTTGACTCAAAGTGAAATGTGATGAAGTAGTAGCATTTTGAATCTGGTTATATTAACCTTCGAACGAATGGAAGCCTAGTATTTTAGCTTGTGTTCAGAATTCTTGACAGTCAAAATGGAAAAATGCAAGGCATGTGCCCAATGGAGTCTTAATATAGCAATTGATTCAGTAGAATATTCACGCAGGAGAATAAATGATAGTTTGGACTTGGAAGAGAATTTGTTGTCGAAAAGAGAGCTGAGGTATCATAAGAGCTGTAGTTGGGATATAGCGGCCGACTAGGTTGTTGATTCTTAACATGTGCATTCCACAGAAGCTGTTGGTTAGATCTTTGAATTAAATGGGTTGTTTACAATTTAATTTGCTTGTCATCGTTGAGCAGTTGATGCCCAATCTGACAGTTTGTAGTTGAACTCTGATTGTAGCTGTAGGTGCAAGTGCGGTAGTTGCATGAAGACAAAATGATTACCTTAGCCTGTCGTTGCTTTGAAATAGAGTAACAAGGTTATGCTGTGGGCTGCCCATAAAAGTTTGGAATTCCTAAGCCGTGCCTATTTGTTGAGTCTGCTTCAATCAACCCCCTAATCATTGGGTTACCTTTTATTAAACATTGTGAGGTCAAGTAGCTTCTCGGAAGACTCAAGTACCTCCTGATGTGTGTTGAAGTACATTTAGATGTTCCCACGTAATGATAATCCACTTCCAGTGATGACCCAAAATGGTCGACTCCTTTTGCTATTACTTTTGAGGGTGATTGGACATTTAACCAGTCTCAAGAATCCAGTTAAAACCACATTGGAATTCCACATCAGCTACTCAATAATGATAATTTCACTTGGACGTGTAAAGGATCCACTTATTGCAAGGTTTGACTTATAGATTTGATGGATGTACCTGTTAAAATTTGGTTGTTACATTTTGAGTTCGGCACCTATAGAACTCAAAAAATCGTCATGCCACATGACATTTTTTTTTTTTAGAAAACGATTAGCGGACCAAGTAGGTTTGTGTGTATGTGTGTGTATAACCAGAACAACTGCTCCCAGGTTTGAAAACAATCTATAGGGTCTGATTCAAAAATAGTTGAGCACCTCCTCCAAACCACAAGCAGCAGCCTTGAACAAGGATACAGTAGACATCTTCTTACATATGCGTAGGGATGTAGCGACCTGAAGCCAGGTTCTAGCTGCCACCCTGTTGAAGTTGCTCCCAGGTCTGGACATGACATTTATTTATTAGGTTACCATGCTTTATTTTTCTTGAATTTTCTAACGGCTTATTATAAGGATAACACTGTCGCACATGCCTAGCACATTAAGTCTTTTCTGGTTCAACTCTAATAGTGAACTTGGAACTTACCATCTGATCCAAGCTTCCACCTACCTAGCCTCATTGAACCGATTTGACAAGTAGTTACTTCATTAGAATTATAATGAGCGCTTTTCTGAAGTCAAAGATGGATCAATATGACTATAGCAATACACAATTCAGCTAACCAACTGGCCTTGGAAATAGAGTTGTATAATGTCCACAAGGATTTTATTGCTTGCAGAGACACTGCAGATCGCTCCACCAAATTGTCACTTTGAAGGCTTTTGCCTAATTTTTCATGACTAGTTCAAGCTTTGGATGGATTTTGAGAGGCTATTCCTAACATACTACAAGGAGTTCTTGCAGTTTAGACCATTCTAGCATATCAACATTTGTGCCATCCCTGCCAGCGTTGGAGGTTCAACTTGAAGCTATGGCCGAACAATACGGAGGTCAGGGATACGGAAGTGAGGGTATCTCTCCAAATGACACTGAAAACTGGAAGAGAATCCATTTACTCTGAGAATTTAATATGAATGTAAGGTAGCATAGAAGCCACCATGATATACATTGGCAGGAGTGAAAGAGGATAGTTGCGCCTTAGGAAATAAAACCTCCAGCCGGCTTTCAGTAATCTATCACTTACCTCTGCCACCGATCCACTTAGACTTATTGATCATCTAGTAAATTATAGACGTATATGTGCTTTTTACATCTTTGAAAACATTCTTACAAAAATTTCAATTAAATTGGGATTCATGGGACCTAATTCAAAGACACTTGTGCGCATCCATTTTATTGTATTCATATATTAGAAAGTATTTGTCCCACAGCATACTAATGCACCTAACTTTAGGTCATCTTTGTCCTTCCCACATTATCCATTGCTTGGCAATTTGTAGTTCTTGTGGCTTTTTTTTCTCAATTGAACTGTTACATCTATCAAGATCTACAGAGGTAATAAATGAATCATGCAGGTTCACATTAGGTCTCGTGATGTTGCTTCGTGGGGTTGATGCAAATGAATATTGTTCTTGGTGCCATTATATACATTGCATGCCCACACGAATTTCGAGTTGTACGGAGTCAACCATTTCTTGCTTGGTATGATTTCTGTAATTTTCCCCCCTCTATATTTAATCATCCTAACGACAGTTTCATATCTCACTCTATCTTACTGATTTTTTATTCTTTTTGACTTGGTAGAAAAAATTGCCTAACGAAGATATTGAGATAAAAAAATGTTGCATACAATCAATTATAATCTAAACTCATCAATTTATGGTTATTTGCAGTCATCTCAAGATGGGATCACTTTGAACTTAAAATGTGGAGGATCCCAAAGAACACAAAGCTACATCCTCCCTAATGCAACCGAGCTTCGGATAGATGAGTTATGCCTCGAACTCTGTAGTTGACACATGCTCATTCTGTGTATGTTTTTTTTACCAAAGGGTTTGATAGGCATTGCTTAATTAAAAAAAATGTAAATCCATTTGTTAATTTGTTGTTTTGCTCTAATTTGATAATGTACACCTTTTAGAGTTGTTTGTTGTGAATTTATGCTGTGTATTGCTCAAGAAGTAAGATTTTAAATTTGGCCTTCTCAGGAATAAACTTTAGTTTGAATTTGTTTCTACCAATTGCAGGATGAATGAACTAACAATAGAGTGCCTGTGTGCAGAATGTATGATGACAGTAGTAAAAGAATTTCAAGAGGAACCGAATCGAAAATAAATATTTATGTTTGTTTTTTATTTTTTTATTTTTTTTGTTTAGCTTGAAATTAAAATGAAAAATAAGTACTTTTCATGGAATAGCCATAAAAAGAACTGTAAGCAATAGCTTTCATAATGCTAAAATAATAAACTAGTTTAGTTTGTCAACTGGCTTAATTGACTCACTTTGATTAGCCAGCCACTTAACGTGCTATGTTATCGCCTAGCATCAGCTCCTGTCGATCCGCTTGTTCTACTCCAGGTATATAAATTTTTTTTTGAAAAATCAAATAATTAATTCGGTTTATTCGATTTAACCGAAAAAAATATATATTCTGAAATTAAAGAATATAATAAATAAAGAAAAGAAATAATTATTAACGAACCATAGTTTTTTCCAAGTATATAAAAAAAACATTTTAAATTTATAAATTTTGTTTTTTTTTAAAAAAACATTTTAAATATTTTTGATATAAAAAAACATATTCCAACTGCCTGCCTCGGTGCACTTATTTGCTCCAGGGAAGATAATCAAGTAGCAGAAAAATTTTCATAATTGGTAGTTTCACAACCAACAGCATTTTTATCTGGGGGAATCTGCTAATGCATTGTTTTTTTTTCACTTTTTTCTGCAGTTACAAATTTAAAATTCCCCAAATAAGAAAAAAAAATGGGACCTAACTTCTTATTTCTTAACTTTACAACAAGATCCTCATAAATTAAATAAACAGGAAAACTGCTGCTAGGTAAGAGCAATTCTTCCAAACCCAACAGAATTGCTGGTCTATATTTCACCATTGCTCTTTTTGAGTTAACTTAGCTCTGTATCTTCAAGACAGGAAAGGGGATAACATCTCTTATACTGGCAGAGTTTGTTAGGAGCATCACTAGTCTGTCTATTCCAAGCCCCTGCAACATGATATTAACGACTTGCTAATCATAGATTATAAGGTACAAGTACACTGATATGAACGAGATTCACGAATCTAATTTTATTCAACTAATCTTCAATGTATTCATTTTTTGTTTTTCATCAAGTTAGGATGTGTTTGGAAGTGCTTTAAGGGGTGCATGAGTACAAGCTCAATGTATTTTCCAAATAATGCATCAAAATTGTTACACACAGGAAAAAAAAAACAAAGTCGTGTTCCAAGTTCGTTAAGATTATCTTTTGATGGAAAATGAGAACTATGCACCATGCTAACTAGGTTAGGAAGGATTTTATAGAATAACTTGAAAATAAGAAAGTTCATCATACCATTCCTGAAGCTGGGGGCATGCCATATTCTAAAGAAGTTATGAAGTCTTCATCAAGTGAAACTTCATAAGAGTAATCATCATTATCCACTTGGCCTTCAACAGATTTTGAACCAATTGCTGCTCGCTTGTTGTTATGCTGCTTTATCTGGTCTTCAAAGCGAATCCTCTGCTCCATTTGCACACAGAATTTAGACATTTAGCAATAAACATAACAGTTTGTCAACCAAAAACAGTCTGTGAATAACTGCTGCAGTGATTTAGCAAAAGATGAAGCCTGAACAAATATATCCTTCATGTTCAAATATGCAGCAACACACCAGAAAATACTGGAGGAGTTCTGGAAAAATTTGAGCTAGACATATTACCTTCAGCATTGATCAATATGAATTAGCAAGGGATGATAAGCGGCGAATTCTCACTTGCGAAATTTGATAAACTGATTTGAGCTAAGACTACTTTGTTTATATACATACAGAAAGAAAGGTTCCTTAGCGGTCACCCTTGAACAAAATTATCTTGATTATCAAAACATGTGAATCACAACCAACCAGTTTCTTATCTAAGCTTTGACATCCATAAGGTGATGGAGACAACACAGCTAAGCCAGTGACACGGTAATAATAGCAACTTTTCCTGTTCTTGATAAATCAACCCGTGCGACATTGTTTTAATATCTATTTCTCCTTCCTGATATTTTTGTTAATTTTTTTCTAAATATAAAATATGTTTACTACTGGCAGATCATTAATCTATTTTATCATTAAATCTAGGGCATCCTATGATGTCATAATTGACATAAAAGGATGAAATTGGTATGTTCATAAAATATATATTTTGTTCAAAGGATTAAGGATGATGGTTCTTTGTTCCAGACAATAATTTCCATTTTTGGAAAGGAAAAATTCATTTTTCCAAATTTAAACTATGTTTTAGAACATATTTCCATAGCCTAGCCTTTTATGCTAACCAAACACCATAAGAAACCATTTTTCCTAGAAATAACCTTTGATTAAATACGGAAGTAGAGCTTCCAAAGGATCAAAAAGAAAAACATTGATTAATTACCTGATCCACAGGATCTGTAAGTTCTGAGAAAGCATTAGCAATTTCACGGCCACAAACATAAAGTTCAAATCGCTCAGTCAACCCTTTGTGCCTGCATCAGAATAAAAAATGCATTGCATATTTAGTGCAAAATAATACAAATTCACATACCCACTATTTTCTGATCTTATGATGTAATATCATGAAACATTATTTGAAATCTAATACCATGTGAGGCGGCACTGTCACAAAATATATTGTTTGGATAAATTTTTTAATCTTGATACTACTCAACATACGAGATGTATCTTGTGTAGTGTCAATTATGGCAATAAGTATCATGTCATGCTGACATTTAACACCCATAAATATATGAGCTCTAGATTGTGCATTCGATGCAACAAACTATTCAGAGATACTGGAGCTTCTCATGGAAGGTGGAAGATGCTGATAAACAAAGCATCTCACAATAAACTCACAAAGGCAACCATTAAGTTCCGCTCGCATAGCATGGATTTCGTAGTTTCTTATGTGTCAAGCAATGAGCATAATGAAAATTTTTCACTCATACCAACTAACACGGCTCAAGATTTTAATCCTGCTAATAATAGCATTGTCAAGCGACTAAATGATTCACAACATAATTTTGCACACTTTATAGCCTTAAAGTTAAAGCAACATCAAGTGAACAATCAGGTTCTTATTTCCTTTGATTCTGAATATAAGATGCTTGTTATAATGTATCAACTTCTTGTCTATAAATAGCATTGTCAGGCTAGTAAATAACTCAGTTAAAGCAACATCAAGTAAAGAATCAGGTCTTTCTTCCATGTGTTTCTGAACATGATATCTTTGTTATAACTAGTACATCCTTAAGACATTTCGTTCTCAAAATCACTTGACCTATTAGCTGCAACCATGTCAAAAGATCACTTATGCTAGTCTTGAGGCAATGGTTAAATTTAGAAGATCTACAATGATTGTCTCAACTCCTAAAAAGGGGAAACAAACTGGAAAAAACACATAAGCAAGATGTTCTGTACAACAAACATTATTAAAATCAGAGTGTCAAATACATCAATAAACCAATAGCAGAAAGAAATATTTAGTGAGGAAGACAACCAGGAAGATAAAATATTCCACATTTAAATAGCATATAAAAATGGCATAAAGAATATTATACCTTGAGAAAAGTTAGAAACTATACCTTCTATGCGGTTTAGCCAATGGTGATATTTCAATTGGATAGTCAAGTACAAATGTTGGCTGTACAAGAGTTGGCTCAACAATTGTCTCAAAAATCTGAATCAATATGAAAATGTTATCTGCAGAATATTTACATGTTTAAACACAAAAAGGGGTCACCCTTCAAGAATATTACACAATTCATTTTTTTAAAAGATAAGTTTCTCAAGTAAAGTTCATCTATCATTTTAGCTCTGTCGTAAGCCCATTATCACCGTTTAAGGTTACTGGGAATGCACTATCTAACATGAACATTTTCCTGCCAATGCCCTAACTTGTCTCAACCTCACTATTACACTGATTTAACATCAGTATATTTAAGCTCACAGCCTCTCACTCTCAACTTCCAATTATAACAAATATTTGTTATTACCATTAATCCATTACCATCTGCTATGTCAATTAAAACATATTCAGAAAAGTCATTTGTTACTAAAATAATGATCATGTTAACCTATATCATTACTAAATTTAAATAGTTTACTCAATATTTCTATAGCCACAACATGAGAAGGAAACGATCTAAGGCAAGTCTTGAAATAGCACTAAACTACTACTTTGGGGAACCTATTCTCAGTAGTTTTAGATGCTTTATCATACAGGATCGCAACTAATGAGCCTCACCACAATCTACCACCATGGCATTGGCAATTGAGGTGCAGATTCTTTGTTAATAAGTGGTGGGATCTATCCCAGTAGTGCACAAGGTGTTCTTTCGAGATTAAGAAATTTGTAGCAGTGCTCACTGTAATTGATACACAAATATCCTCAATCAGGCCAGCAAAGGAGTTTAATTTAAGTACAGAGCCTTTTATGATTTTTCTACATCGATCCCTATAAATATTTTATTTGATGAAGTCATACTTATCAATGGAAATAAAATGTTAATTAACAAAGCAAAAAGAAACTACAATCCTTCATAGCTTTTCACAAATTCCCTAAGTTTCTCGTAATCATGATTATATTTCAAATGAAGAAATGAATAAATTTGCTGGCGATGGAGACATGCTAATCTATAGGAAACTGAAATTTAGCATAAAACAAATCTGATAAAATTCACATAATCATAATAGCTACCTTTAAAAAGATAAACAGGACATTTTTAGAATAAAAATAATGATATAATCAATAGGTGAACAGAAACTAACATAAAAATCTTAAAATCCAAGCATTATTGGTTAAGATGGACACTGGTGAAATGAGACAAAACTTACATCAGTTGGTAGACTCCATTGTTAACATTCAAAACCAGCTATCACAGTGATCAATAGATGAAGAAAGAGATGCTAAACATTTTGTAGTGTATGTGAAAACTGAAAACATAGGCACTACCTCATTGAGAACATGTCCAACAGATGGACATGTTTCAATCAGATGGCCATCCTTGCTTTCTGTTCTGCTCTCTAATATCTCTCTTGCAATCTTTTTTGCAGCATCTAGGTTGTTCTCATATTCATAGAAGTCAATACCAGTGGCTTGTTTCACTAGATTATGCATAGTTTCCCTCCTCCATGGCCGCTGCAGAGATATTAGAATTCCCTGTATAGCACCAGACAAACTTTATGACTCGTTTACTGGTAAAATGCCAGCTGTTGTGAATAGGAAGTATACAGAATTATGAACGAAGAAATATGACCAGATCTAAGAACACAATTTTATACAAATTCATTTAGATATCAACGTCTGAAACTGAAACTAGAAACTAGATCCAAATTCCATAAATTTCTACATTTTGTTGGAAAAACTTTGTATATAGCATCATAGATGCATCACATGTAGGACAACCTGATAACTAACACAACTTCCAGATGATTACTACTGAACATTCAAACAAAAAATGGTGCTAAGTTATGATGAACCCATACCAACTATATCATATGAATAGGCATTTTACAGTCTATCAAGACACATATTTTGAGACATTAGATATAACTTAATCAAACATTAGACATCATGATAGGAAGATAAACAATTTTCTTTCCGCTATCAATCAGAGATAACCAATAGTGAGAGCATCTTATGGTTGAGTAAGAACAAATGTTTTCCATTGTCTGTCAAGTATCATGAGACAGTAAAGCTGAATATGTACAGAGTAGCACAAACAAAGCACAATTGTTTTTTTATTCACGAAGTAACTAAAGGTTTCATCATTTCAAACAAGTTCCATGAGTGAGTAGCGGGCTGAACAAAATATTTCTCTAGTGCCAACTGGCATGCATGGATTAGGTATTTAATCCTTGATCTCAACCACATAAGGCAACATACCAACCAAAGTAGGAGGCTGCAGAAATGACTGCACTTTAACAAACTTAGCATATATTTTAAGGGAGCAGCATAACATGGGAGCACAGACACATCAGCCAAGGCATATGCATCATGCACAACAGTACCTAGGAATTTCATTTTCACAATATAAGAATTTCAGAAAGCAGCATGCTTGAGTTCACCTGATAATCCTGAAGTGAAGACATAGTTATAGTCTTACAGTTACATTATATCTGCTTGTGCCTACTTTGTCTATGAGGCAAGAATTGTCATGAAGAATGCATCTATGACAAGTTTACCTGATAATCAATGTCAAGCTTCCCATGAACCACAAGAGCACACTGAGTAACAATTTCTTCAGCCATGTTCATCATGCTTTGGTAGTCAGAATATGCTTCATACATCTACCACAAAAAGCTAGCGTCAAGAAAACTCACTGTTTGCACAAATTAATATATGACAAAGCTAACAATGTTATACACATAACACATTACTAGAAGCTACACCAGCAAAACAGAATTTCTTAAAGAAATGTAGCAAGCTTAATAAGAACATCCTCATTTTAATTGTATGACCTCAATAGTGGTGAATTCAGGATTGTGACGGGTTGAGATGCCTTCATTTCTGAATATTCTCCCTATCTCGAATACCTTCTCAAGCCCCCCTACCTGGAGGCATTTTCCATGAACAGAAATGTTACTTAGCTTAAACATGAAAAGAATATAATTACAAAGAATTTACATCTCAGATCACCAAAGAAGAAATTTGTTGAAAACAACCTTTAAAGGGACTAACTCAAGTCTTTTCATACATTAGAATTCAGAACATCAATACCATCAACTATAATTTTAGACAGAAGTTCATGCATAGAACAGGCAAGTGTGAGGTGAAATCTTTCTAGGTCATGCAACACCCATTACTAACAGCCAACAGTAATCAGTAAGCCACCTTCATCAGTCTACCAAACCATCAAGTGCAGTCCTAATCCACCATTCACAGCAGGTATAAAGGATATGAAGCTGAAGTACCATCACAGATCACCACTAGCACAAGATCAACCTGTATAAACTACTGCAACTAGCACAGTGTTGATCTGCAATTATGCACTGATGATCGCTCTACTTATCCCAAGAATCTCACCACCCCTCTCTCCTGGATCATCAGGTCTCCTTTTGAAATTTTGCTAAAATAAAATAATTAGTGTAATTGTTATTAAGACATTAGAAGAACTTACTGGGTTTTACTAACAGTCAGCTATGTTCTAGAAACATTTAAGAGCCTGCGACTCCATAGACCAAAAACCATAAAACTAAAGTGTCAATAAAAACATGTGGAGGAAATTACAAAAGAAAGCTCAGTTTCAAGAACTAGAACAAACAATTGAGAATAAGAATGCATCATAAACTCACCAGCATTCTCTTTAAATGAAGCTCTGTTGCAATTCTCAAATAAAGATTTCTACCAAGTGAATTATGGTATGTAACAAATGGTCTAGCTTCAGCACCCCCAACTTCTCCCTATTCAAGATTTTCAAATACGAGAGTAACCAAATAGTCCATCAAGAAAGGATACAAAATCATGAAGTACAGATTTATCAAAAAAAAAACGAACATGATATGATCAGCTATCAAATAGGTCATTACGACAGGATACAATATGACACATGGCTAATTAAGAAAACAACAGCAAATCATTTTGTGAGACAATTCACATTCTATCAAAAATAAGTACGATCAAGTGCTACATGCTAGGGATATGATTGCTACTGCGCAACAAAAAATGAATTTGCAAAAGACTGAGGGAATTTGCTGAACCATATTTCAAAAGGATAATGCTTGAGAAACAAGCTGACAATTAAACAAGCAAAATAATAGGTGGTATGCAATACCTGTAATACAGGAGTCTCAACTTCAATGAAGCCTAAAGATTCCATTGTTTTGCGGATCTGAGAAACAATCTGCATTCTCATGGTAGAAATTCAGTGAGAAAGTAACTCAACAGGGAACAAAAAGGTCAATCAAATCATTTGTATCCATCTAAACTCAAGTTTTATTGAGATTTTTTAATTTTGATATGGTAAAATTATAACAACAAATGGAAAAAAGGTTTCAAGATGCTGATTCTCCATAAGTAATTTGTACAAGCTATTTGAAAACATTGATGGTGAAACCATTATGCAAAAGATGGAAGTGTAGATTCAAGCACAACACTAATAGTTAATTTTCTAATATCAAACAAACGAAAAAAAAGAACACAAAGCACCAATGAATAATTTTCTAATTTCAAATAAAACAAGCAAAATACACTAGTGTAATAAAGATGAGAATGTTCAGACTATCATGTGGAGCTTCTAAGAGAAAAGATCAAAGGAAGATGCAATTTTCAAGAAGTTAGGAGCAACCTTAAGATGATAAAATGCAAGAAAATAGATCAAATATGATATGACTGTGCCTAAAAATTGATAAATTGTAAATAGACAAGTCCAATCTATTTGAATTGTAAGTGAGAGGGACAAAGGGAGGAGAAAGCTTTCCAAAAGAATAGATCTAATTGAAAGTGTCATCGACAGTTTAGCATGCTAAAATGATGTTGACAAATAACTAGTGATGGAAAATTCACCAAACATCATTGTTGTTGCAATTAATACACACACAAAAAAAATCAATAATTGCACAACACATTTGACCAATTATAGTGTGATAGAAGTATAAAAAATAATATTATCATAGGCAGACATCCTTCACATTGTTCAAGGAGGATGGTAGAAACAAAAGAAACAGTCTTTAAGAAAATCAACAAAGGAGCAATTAAAATCTCTAGTTCATTGCAACTTGCAACAAATCATTTCTTAACATATTAATCTCAATAAGAAAAAATTGCAAAATTAGCACCTTAGATCGTAGTTTAAAAATTTCAGCAACCTCAGGATTGGCAATCATATCCACATACCTAGAACAAAAGTTAAAGTTACAGAACAGTCACAAGAAACAATTTAAGTCAAGTTAGCATTAACTCATTAAGGCATTTGAAATCACCAAAATACAATTTAATCGCAAAACTAGAGTCAGAAAAATAAGTGTGTTTGGGGCTGGCTACATAAATAGTATCCCTCCATTGATATATAACAGATATAGTAATGAAATAGGCTGTTGTGACCTAGTCCTTCTACAATGTAGTAGAAGATATAAAGCAAAATACACACAAAAGGGAGAAAGCGAGCGGGCCATGGGTGTAAAATGAATTTAATATGTACTATAAAAAGAGGCATCTTTTGTTGGAATTGTGTTGGGTTGTTCATGGTAAGTACTCCACAATTAAGTGTGTGCTCAGTGTGGAGCAACTGGCCGACCATTAGGGAAGCTTCTGTTCTTGAAGTCAAATTCCACCATGGGACAAAACCAAGACCTACCATTGCAGATCAGTTAAAGCAGACCATACCTTGATGTTTTTGAGTAAATTGTCTGTTACATATGCTCATAAGATTTTTTATATTATTACATTGGCTGCCAAGATTAATGAGGCCCTCAACCTTTTACATTCGAGCTTGGTATCAGTATTATGATTATATCCTAGACTCTAGTGTATAGCAATAAAATGTTCCAAGAAATTGCCAAGAAACAACACATAACAGGACTGTGTAAGGAATATCACATTGTTGTTATAGCAAAAACCTGAAAGTTACTCATCACAAATATCTCATCTACTGAAATGAATAGCCATTTCCAAACTACTTCAAAAAAAAAAAAACTAATATTGTCCTCAAACTACACCAATATGTTTTGTGATTTATATTAATTTTGAAGCTAGGTCTTGTTTAAATTAATCAGAAGGAGAATCTGGAAAGTTCATGAAACCTATCAAAAAATTATTATATGTTGGAATTTAGAAGGAGAATGTGGAGCAGTTCATGAAACCCTTCGAAACATTATTATATGTTGGAATTTAGTACAGAGAACAATTTTTAAACAAGTATGTAGATTTTAAACACGACATAAAGAAGCTCACCGTTGACGGTATCGCTTATCCACATCAGTTAGACCATGATATTTATCAGGTAGAGGCAAGAGAGACTTTGTAAGAATATAAAAATCCTTTACATAAATAGACAATTCCCCTGTGAAGAGAAAAAAAAATAAAGTGAAAATTTAAGAATGAGAGATTTTTATTTGAGACTTAAATTGGGTTCAGAATCATTTTCCACAAATATAATAAAGATTGCCATAATAACATGTAAGATCAATCTTTGCCTACAGAAAGTTCAAAGAAAAATATGGATTATAAGATGTGCAGCTTGTTTTTCAGGCAAAAAACCAACAACATTTTCCGATATAAAAGCAAGACAATCTAACCTTTTTCTGTCTTCTTTATGAACCCTTTCACTCCAACAATATCACCAATATCAACAAATGTCTTCAGCTGCTCAAACTGATCTTGTAGGCATTCTTTCTCACAATAAAGCTGAAACAGGTGCAAGAATTAAAATGAAGCCACATACATACCCAATGCAGAAAATTAGAAAGTAAAGCAACACCTAGAAAAGATTAAGGCTAATGGTGAACACATTGAGGATGTGCCCATGTTTGATTATAGGTAGAATCTCAGACACCTGGTCTATTTCAAATTGATCAAGATAACAATCATCTAGTTCAGATCTAGCCATCATCATAATTGTATTATGGATAAAATAGGTAATGTAGTGGAGATGAGAATTAGGCCATGAACCAAATACTCAAAGGTCTATTGCATTAACAAGAATCTTCACCATTGAGCTTCAGATGGCCTTCATAAGGGAAAAAACATCAACTAATAAATTCAAATCAAAATCTGAATTTAGCATTGTACATATGACAAATATATATATAGAATTTGCATGTGTGACTAAAGTAATTCAATAATGGTATAACTAACAAACCTGGATTGTCCCAGAATCATCTCGTAAAGTCAGGAAAGCCAATTTACCAAATGCCCTACGAGCAATAATCCTTCCTGCGATGGAGACAAAATCTTCCTTACATTCTTCACCATCCGCCAAGTGACTATACATATCTTGTAGTTGAGATGCTGTGTGGCTTCTACTCCATTTATATGCATATGGATCATGGCCCTTGCCTCTTAATTCCTCAACCTGATCAAACAGTTCATCAGTTTGCATTTTTTTTTTTTTTTGTGTGCGTGTGTGTACATATTCACATGGAAATGTTCCTTCTGGCTCACAGAAAACCGACCCACCCATGTACTTTCTGGATGCCAGCACTTAAAACCTTGGTTTACAAACAGCAAAAGAAGAGCTCCAAAGACAGCAAAAAAAAAAAAACACCTTTTTAAGACGGATGGCGCGGATGGATTCCCGGTCGGAGGTTGTGGAGGAGCTCCGGCGGCGTCGGTCATTGTTCGTCGGAGCAGCGGTTGAAGAAGGTGAGTCTGTTGACGCAGAGGCGGCAACGGCTGCGGATGAGGAGCAACAACGGACACGAACCCTAACCTTTTCCCTAGAGGAAGCAGCCACCCTGGACGCGAAGCTAACGAAATGCGATGAAACTCTCCAAACCCTCAGGGCGTCCATAGATGGCTTCTCCCAAGGTCGAGCGAGGGCGCAAGGGAATCCCTAGCGCAATCCAATTCAATTATCAGAATACTTATCCTAATAACAGACTAAAAATAGAATAGAAAAAAGTGTCGAGTCACTGGTTCAATGCCAAATATGAACCAGAAATCAGCCGAGTCATTTAAAATCAATTGAAACATGTACAATCTTTACCTGCGATAATAAAATCGATTATCAGTCTTTCATAAAGACAATAAAATCAATCAATAATCTTCATAAAATTATTGAATATTTAGCAGTCATTTAAAATTTTAAAAATAAAATTTACACTGATATGAAAAATATCTGAAATGTTTTATGATGTAAAATAAGGCTACATATCATCTATTCTTCATATTCTTCATTTTTTGTTGGCCTTTCTCATAAATGTGATTTAATCTTCAGTAGTTTCTTCATCTATATCAGTCATTTTTTCCTGTCAAGAGTTGTAAGGGGAATAAAATTTGAAAGCAAATACAAACAAAGTGAAATAGCTGTATTGGAAATTCCTTGAGAAAAGGAAAACATTTAGAACAGCAACAATTGGATTCATTACTATATTTGGAAAATAGTTTCACTTGCTCAGAACAATAAAACTTGATGTACCATGTCCAATGGTGGAATAGCTACAAGCCACTGAAACAAATGGTAGAAGGCAAGGCTAAAAATTCAGCCGTAGGAATAGATACATTTGGCTTTTAGATTGACAGAGAGAAAGTACTGCCAAAAGCTTATTTCTTCTGTCTCCAACTAAAACTGTTCCTTCAAAGAGAAATGTTTTGGGTCTTTTTCAACTTCTCCACTTCCAAATAAGCTGTAGAATATGGAAGGAACTCCGAGAAGTGGCTTTGCATGAGGTTATTAATTGCCACAGCTAGTTTGGGAATCTCGACTATTTCTTCATGAGTCAACTTTCGAACAAAACGAGCTGGATTGCCGGCCCAAAGTTCACCCGTTGGAATCCTACAGTTAGGGGGGAGGGCAGACCCAGGTTCGAGGATTGAATTAGTCTCCACTAGTGAACCTTCCATGAGAACGGAGTGCTGACCGATTATGCATTCTGGCTCAATTGTGCATGAGCGAAGGAGACAGTAAGCACCGACCGTTACATAACGGTCAACTGATGTTTCAGCTGGGAGTCCTGCCACACAAACATATCGGAGATGAGGTCGTTCAATATAGTCAACATGTTCATCAGTAAAGAAGAACAAGAAGACAGAATAGAAATGAACTATATCTGCACTTGGTTAGAACGGAGTAGAAATTCAACAAAAGATAATATAAAATTATCACAACACTTGGAAGTCCTATCAGCAGAATCCAGTTACATCTAGCAATAGCATATCTAAAGAAAGAGAGAAACAAACAATCTTCAGGTAGACAATCCATTAGAAATTCAGTTGTGCTATTCCTTTCTAAAAACCTGTGAGTGAGAGGATTTCAGACTGTGTATTGGAACATTTGTCATTAACAAACAAGTATATGTTTTGTTCATCTAACGGGCTTGCCAGCTATGTAGGGTTCAACAAAGTCCATGTACAGGGAATGATGAAAATTATCATCATCTTCATCAAGTCATACCCAAACTATTTGGGGTTTGACTAAATGAATTTCATCCATCCTTCCAACTCTATGCAAGGCAAATCATTAATAACATTCAAATTAATTAAAACATAATGTTTTCTTTGGTTGTCCTGTAGCCCTTACATCTTCTAACTAAAGAATCTATGGTCATCTTTCAATGTCTATATTGTTTCAATCTATTGTCTCATTTTTCTTATTTATTGGAGATGTACCTAATTTCTTTAAACATTAATATTTTTTATTTTATATTTTTTTAGTAATGCACACAACCATTTTAACATTCTCGGATCTACTTCATTAACTTTTTGTACATATTGTTACATAATCTAATACTCTGATCCATAATCTACGATGGATCATACCACATCTTATAAGATATTCTTTTTAGCCAAAGGGGGACACAATGATCAAACAAACTGCATAAGTTTTTCTGTAACTTTGATAACCCATTCTTTGTCCTATAAATTATATTATCATTAATATTTGAGATACCTAAAACTCTTACGAGGATCTAATGTCCATCGATCTTAACTTAACTATTCTGAATGATGAAAATTATGTTTCACAAAATACTCTTAGCGACCTTGACATCATTAGACTGTGTTTTTGCATTTGGATCTACCTAAAATACTCTTAGCAACTTTTCCTTATGCATCTTAACTATTCCGAATGGTGAAAATAATAGCTAACAAAATGATCTTATCAATCTAGACACGACCAGATTATGTTTGTGCATTACATTTTGTAGTTGTGTTTTTTGAGCATACAACATCTGACAGAATTGTAATATAAGAAAGCTAAAAATTTTTGATCCCGAAGGAAACTTTTATTTGAGTTTAATTTCACAAACCCCAAGCTCCTCCAATGTAGATATCCTGGCTTCATCAATCACTGAATACCAATAGATTATAGCAAATAACCATTAAAACACTTCACAATCAGCATAAGCAAACATTATAAGGATCTGAAAATTTTATATATGAATTTCCATTCTTCTTAACTCTTCTTTAATGCCAACAAACATTTATTTAATTTGATCTCATACTAGTGTCTACTAAATCTACTTGAGGATCAGTTCTCTTTTAATCTTGGATTCTTAGAAAATGTTATGTATGATCATGAGTATTATTATGTAACAAGACACAAACAGCTATTCAAAAACCCAATTTTGGCTCCTCAATCAATTAAATCAATTCTAAAATCCATGACTTGTAGCAAAATTTTCTAGATTTCAATCAGGTTTGACTATAGTATCCAACCTCTCATTGAGAGATTTATTATGCTGCTCACGCCATAATTAGGGCATACCTATGTCCCCTCAACTTCATGCACAAACCTTATCTTGACTGCACTAGAATTAACAATTTTATGAACCTCAAACAAGGAAAAAGGAATTAACTTGAGGGGAAATCATGGAAAATATCGTTCAATACATGTATAGTTTCCTTTGCAGAATGTGATCCCCCCTATAGTTAATAAAATTTATGAATCTATTGAATACATTCTTAGTATAACAGTTCTTTTGGGTCATACAAAGGATGTAGTAATTTTGGTTCATATTTAAAAGAAGGTGAAAATCCCAAGCAAATCATCCTACTTAAAAGACTGAACAAAATTCGACCTTTAATGGGTAAAACATATTTAAATTGATCAAAAACATTAATCTGAAAGATTCTGGGAAGCTAGCACATTCAAAAGATATTACTTAAATCAATAAGAATTTCATATGGGAAATCGATCAAAAATTCAGAAAAATACCAAACGAGAGTTGCAGTCATCCAATTTCAGAAAATAATTTGAAATTCAAGATCCCTACACTATGGTAGTATCCTCTTCTTTTGTGAGGATAGCTCATGGGTGGAAATTTAATGGGAATCTGCATCTTACCAATCAGCAGTAGCTCACTGAAGACGCGGTCCCAAACATAGATCCGAGTGGCTATCTTTATAATGTTCAGTATTAGACACTAAAATTATTTGATTATAGTTTAGAGCATTATTGGTTAGAATTCTTGAACATAATTGTCTCAAAAATCTCCAAAAAAAATCAAATCTTAATTTGGATATTTCATGGTTACTAAATTGTCAGGCGTAAGCTTTCAAGGAGGGAGCCGAATTGGGAAGAAAAGAAGAATGCGTCATAGAGAACATACGAATACAAGCGTAGGGTGCCAAAGAATTAAAACTAAAACTAGTCAATCAAGGTCATGGGAACGAGGGAACCTGTGGGGATATTCCAGGCCTCGTGGAGGACGCACCGTTCCTGGATGTTGGAGCAAAATCCGACTGTGATCTTATTAAGGTCGCCTCGGAGGACGGAGCCATTCCAAACGGAGGCGCCGTCATAGACAGTGACCTGCCCGGCGAGAAGCGTCGACAGCAATCTTGGGTAGCCACTGCCCCAAGGGAATGATCCGTCGCTGCCCTCGATAGTCCCACCCCACGCGATCCGATGCAGCAGGCGGCGGCGCCACCGGCGAAACAGCCGGAGATGGCACGGCGTCAGTGGAAAGGGAACGTAGGAGGGGGAGGATGGGGGTTAGAGAAGCAAGGGTTCTTCGCGAGAGACGGGCAAGCAACGCCGCCATTTCCAATCTAGAAAAGGGAGGGAGGGCAGGGAGGGAAGGCGGCGCCGCAAAAGAGACCGGCGGAGAACGGCGACACTGGTTTGTGATTGTCCATAAATTATTTTATTTTATTTTTTTTTCAAATAAAAGAATAATATTTTTTACTTA
Organism: Curcuma longa; assembly: GCF_044706935.1. Taxonomy (NCBI): domain Eukaryota; kingdom Viridiplantae; phylum Streptophyta; class Magnoliopsida; order Zingiberales; family Zingiberaceae; genus Curcuma; species Curcuma longa. The sequence goes on from NC_133863.1 coordinate 5,280,875, forward strand.
AAATACTTTTTTATTTTTAACTAATAAATAAAAAAAACTATAGATAGAATGCTATTTTGATTATTTATAAAATAGATTATTTTGATAATTAACGATGTTATTTTTTTATTTTCTAAAAAAAAGTCAAGTGCACAAAAGAGATAAGACCAACTATAAAGTCGTTTTCCATCTAATAACACAGCAGCTTCGATCGACCATTCATCGCTACTACACATTTCACCACCGGAGATCCGCTGCTAAGCTAACGGATGTGTATGTGGACGCCGACGGCGATGAGGAGGACGGTGAGGAGAGCGAAGTAGATGGCGGCGTGGACGATGATGGCGAAGCCGCTGGTCTTGAGGTTGCCGAACTCCACCGCCCGCTCGTTTCCGGGCAACTGAAACAGGACGCCCGGCGACAGCAACACGAAGAGCAGCACCGCCACCGCCACCGGCCCCCAGTCCGCCATCTCCGCTACTGTAGATGCACGCTCCCTGCTCTTCTTATACTCACTTCGATGCTCTCTGATCCGTGATCTCTACTAACTCAAGCGTCACTGAAGGAAGAAGAAGAAGAAGAAGAAGAAGATGATGATGATGATAAGGGCTTCTGCCCTAATCTGGAAGAGGGAATGGACCATGTCGCGATAAGGATTGCCATTAATTTGATGGCGACTCCGATCCGAAGAGAGGGAGCGAAGAAATGGCTGGTGTAGTTAACGAGGAGGAACCCTAATGACATTGGAAAATTCGGACATTTCAATTGGTTCACATGATGGGGGCCTGCTATCCTCTAGGGCGCGACCAAGTTTGAGGATCCGGACCGGTCGAGTAAATTCATTTTGTCGAACAGGAAGAGTGCGCAACGAAAGCTCATGCTGAGACGAACAGTTCGTCGCTTCTCCACGCTCGCGAAGGCTTTCTCCTCCTCCTCCTCCGGGGCCGCCGCCTCCACCACCACCTCCGCTGCAGATGAGATCCCCACGCTCTACTCCTTCCTTCAGCCCTCCATATTTGCCCTCCGCACCACCTATCCGCACCAGACCCCCACGCCGCGGCCGCCCGCCGCTGACTCCTCCCCTCCCATCCGCAAATCCCTAACCCCAGAAGACGCCTCCGCCCTGGAATCCTCCCTTCTGTGCGCTGTCCAGTCCCAGCGCACCGATGACGCTTGGAAGGCCTTCAAGGAACTTGCCTCCCTCCCCCGCCCTGTCCGCCCCGACGCCGCCGACGCTCTCGTTGCCCACCTCGCCTCGCTTCGAGACCGCCACAACCTGAAGCGCGCCTTTACCGCCGCCATCTTCCTTCTCGAGCGCCACCCTGGAGCGCTGTCCCTTTCATCCGTGGAGCCTCTGCTCCTTGCGATGGAATCAGCCAACGTAGCCGCTCCTGCTGTAGCCTTCGTCCGATCGATGCTCAAGAGCCGTTTTTTCCCTCCCTTCACCGCCTGGGGGCCCTTCCTGATCCGAATCACCAAGAGGAACGGCTGTTTCGATGCTTTCTTGCGTCTGTTCGAAGAAAGCTGCCGTCTTGCGCAGGATGAGCACATGGAGTCAATGAAGCCCGACATGGAGTCCTGCAACGAGGTTCTGGATGGTTGCTGCCGGGAACTTGGATCTGTCGCTGATGCGGAGAGGGTGATCGAGATGATGTCCTCCATGGGCCTGTCGCCGAATTCTCAGAGCTTTGGGTCGCTGGCTTTTTTGTATGCCTCCAAGGGTCTTAGTGACAGAATCGATGAACTGGATAAGTTGATTGATGCATTGGGTTTCTCTGATAAGATGCCATTTTTCCAAAATCTGATAACTGGATATATGAAAGCCGACTCTCTTGAATTAGTTCCTTCTATAATATTGCGTGCTCTGAAGGAGAGGCATGATAGGAATTCACATCTTTTGGATCAAGAAACTTACAGAGAGATTGTGAGGGGTTTTGCAAATACTGGCAGAATCAGAGATTTGGCAGGGTTGATTATTGAAGCTCAAGAATTGGAGTCAATACAAAAGTTAGTTGAAATTGATTGGTCCGTTGGGTTTGGAATTGTTAATGCCTGCGTTGCTCTGGATCTTTTGGATAAGGCACATAACATTCTTGATGAAATGAATGTTAAAGGTGCTTCAGTAGGGATTGGTGTGTATTCACCAATCCTGAAAGCATACTGCAAAGAACAAAGAACAGCAGAAGCTGCTCAATTAGTGACAGAGATCAATGCTGTTGGTCTCCAGTTGGATACAAGCAGCTATGATGCTCTTATTGATTCTTCTATGTCAGCTCAGGATTTCCAATCAGCATTTTCTCTTTTTAGAGAAATGAGAGAAGCGAGGATACCTGATCTTAAAACGAGTTATCTCACTATTATGACAGGGTTGACAGAGAACAATCGGCCGGAGCTCATGGCTTCCTTCTTAGACACTGTGGTTGATGATCCAAGAATTGAGATTGCTACCCATGACTGGAATTCCATTATACATGCTTTATGTAAGGTTGGTCGTCTTGAGGATGCTCGAAGGACATATAGAAGAATGCTTTTCCTGAGATTTGAGCCCAATAACCAGACTTATCTGTCACTCATTAGTGGCTACATGTCTGCAGAGAAGTACTTCAATGTGTTGATACTTTGGACAGACATCAGAAAAAAATACTGTGTAAAATTTGATCATGATCTGGTGGATGCTTTTTTGTATGCCATGGTCAAGGGTGGATTTTTCGATACAGCAATGCAGGTGGTCGAGAAGGCGCAGGAGCTCAAGATTTTCATTGATAAGTGGAGGCATAAGCAAGCTTTCATGGAGAAACACAAAAAATTGAAGGTAGCAAATCTCCGTAGGAGAAATTTTAGGAAGATGGAAGCGCTAATTGCTTTCAAGAATTGGGCTGGCCTTAATGCATAAAGTTGTTCCATGGGTTGAACAGCTTCAAGCAATGAACAGGTAAGATGAATCTAGTTCACAGATTATTCCTATTGCTTTGTAAGCACTTTTGCATATCTTGTGTATTATTCACCAATTTTCGTTTCCAAACAAAATAATTTTGTTCAGTCTATTAATTGTGACAAAAGGTGATATCCTCACCCCAGGGAGCCCTCCAGTACTGCCCCAAGCAATCTGGAAGAGAGGTAAATCATGGGGGCTTCACTCTGGCCCAATGGCCCACTGTATGAGGGGGTGAGGCATTGTCAGTCTGTTAATGAACATTATGAACAGGGTCAATTGACACACACTGATTTGGTAGGGCATACTAACTGATTTTATGGTGTGATCTATAACTTGTGCTTATGTAAACTTTTGAAGTATTATTATCTGTATTGTGGAATGAAAGAGTTTGCATTAAATAATTTATATTTATTGCTTTCATTGAACTCAATTTGATCCATCTTAATGTCAGCAAATTTCCTGACAACTTTGAAACCATTAAGAATTGATTTGCTGGTTCGATTGAAGACGTCAGTATTTGGATGTACACATCATATTCATCCTCTACAGTTTAAATTTTAGCATATACTGTTTTCTCTGTTTACTGTGGTTGAAAATTTATATACATGATTTGAAGGGCCATGTTTGAGACCACCATGTCAATCATATAATCAACTGTTCATGCTGCCAATTTTAGTACGTGTCTTAAAATAATCTCCTAGAGTAGAGAAGGGATATGGTAAACAAAATTCCAACCAAGAAAGTTGTCTGGATAATGTCAATATCATGAGATTTTGTCCAACTGTTGTTTGGTCTTGCTATTCATCATAGTAGCTAAATGTAATCATTCTGGTATCTTTCTTGGACCATTGCTGAACGTATTATTTGAATTTTTCTCAACAGCTTAGCACAAAACTAGTTTTTGTTTATGATCGCCAAAAAACTATTTTGTTATCTTTTAATTTGCCTAGTTGAGAAAATTGAGTTTCTTTATAACTTCTTTCTTGACGCAATTTGTCTGTCTTCATAAGATATTCTTACTTCCAGTAGAAAACATCAGATGATATCTAAATTAATCCGTGCATTTGTTTGTACTTGTTGAGAATCTTGGCACTCTTGCTTCATTGAGATGCTGCAGATGAGTAATTAAAGCTGCAAAGGGCTTTGACATCCTGCAAATGATTTGTGTCGCAGCATGCAACACTTAGATCTACTGCAAATGATCGAACTATTTATTTAGATGGAGGTAAATCCTTGGTTTTAGATCTGCCTATGGATGATGTTTCTGATCCGTCTCATTACCAGCATGTATTGGAATGATGATATGCAAACAAATTTGGTGCTTTGGACATTTGAGTTCATTTTTGGGCATCTATTATGGATTTAAAAGATTATGAATGGCAATTTCTAGTTACAGAAACACAAAAACAAAAGTCCATGTTTTTAGCTGGGTAAGATTGGGCCAACGATTCTAAAGAATACTTCAACTGAAATGATTCAGTCATAATCTGAAGCATCAACAAGCATGTATTGGTTTTGTTCCTTGCATTGTCTGAAATCTCATAGAACTGAAATGTTTTTGATGATAGCATTTATCATCAAAATTCATCATGAATAATTTAATATTTATGAAGTTGAGCAATTTCAAAAACCCAAACTGGAAATTTTACGAATTACTTTCTTGTAACCTCAATTGAACTGATTAAAAGAAAAACATTCACTCTCCTAGTACACGGTCAGAGTCGAGAGCGTTTGTAAACTGCATTTGCACAAGGGATAAGGCCTAATGTTGCATTGGAGTTACATTCCTCGTGAACTTGATCCCAAACAGAACCTTTTAGATTACAGAATTTGCATCAATCAACTGAATGATCAGCAACCAATTCGAATGAACTATCTGAACAAGATACACAACACATTGTTGCTGAAATCATTGTTACATCATAAGACTTTAGCTGCCAATTGTAAAGCTCAAGTAATGAATTTTTTACTCTGGCAAGCAAAGAGGGAATCCTAATATTCAAGTTCATTTGAATTGAGAAATAAGCGACCATACTAACTCTCCCCTGCTTGAAAAAGGAAGCAAGGCCTAACTTTCTTCATCTTCAATGATATACAAAGATCTATACTTTATACTTCACGAAAGATTGGACGATAACAGTGGGTGGGATTCAATAGCCATAAACCCCTATGAGGTTGGTTGTATCAACATCATGATGACGCTACTACCCTTTGATTCTTGTTCAACTGTCTTTGTTCATCAATGTATGTTGTTTGTACTCTCTTAAGCTTACCTCTGGAGGAGTATTTAAATGGCCACCAAAAATTGATACGGACCAGTGGCAGTTTAGACTAGTGGAAAAATGATCAAGGATCTAAAGTGACAAACTCATGACCCCTTCTGGAAGATTTGCTGGCATGGAAATTGCAGTAATCTGTCTCTGCACAAAGGTTCTGTGATGAACTGCTCTGGCTGCAGAAACTTCAACTAGATCGGCATGAGTTCTACCATGAAACTTGCCTAATCGATTGACAATGGAGAACCTTTCCAATTCTTGGCATTCCATCCGCAGTTCTAATAAGGAGGTGCCAGTCTCTAACCTGCAATATATTTGTCAAATGGCAAAAGACAAAATTAAGCAACCTAAATATGTGCAGAAATTCGAGACAGCAAATACTTGATATTCAACAGTAAGAAGACTTGAAAAACCAATCTAACTTCCAAAAGAAGCATCACCACAGAGATTCAATCCAATCTAAGAGGACACTATAATCGTAAATCACCTGTGAAGGCTTGAGCCCACATCAGACACTGCTTTCAGTGATTCACTTTTTTAATAAATTTATTGATATGTATTTATCAGAGATGTAGTATTGGTGATGGATTTATAGTTGGTAGTTAAATTATCATAATTAAAATTATATTAACATATGATAAAAAAAAATAATGGAGAGTAACAATAGCGATCGTAAATGTTGATAAAAAATTGAAAGAAAAGAAATAAAAATAGTTAACTAAATATGTATACATAAAAATTAAAGAACTCGAAGAATAATTTAAAATTGTAATATAAAATTATGACTTACCTAATATTTTCTTAATCTCTTAATCTAAATTAAAATATGCACATTTTCCTTGATTATCCACTAAGTAAATTTGTACTTACATTTTAAGGTACCCTTTTGAGACTATAATTGATTTCAAGTAGTACTTGAGATGCTCTGACCTGCTCATCTCTGGTTTTGTTTTTATTTGGTTGTATTCTTTTATTCTGTCCATATGACATTTTTACACTATAGAGTTTCATTGTATTTCTAGAAAATAATATAGTTTGTTGAAGGTCTTGATTATCTGAAGTTGGTAATTTATTGCATGGCTCTTAGTTCCCTTTTATCACATTGAGGTACCTCCTGTAAAGTGGGAATTACACTCTGAGGCATGACAACCTAGGCAGGCCACTTTTTGAAACAAGCACCCATAAGGACCGTTGTGAAGCGGTCACCTTCTATTTCGACCTAGGGGGCCACTTAGACAGCTTTTAAGAACCATGCTATTGATAATTGGCATAGTTTCATTTGTTAACTTGATTAGTTGAATCAGTTGTAAAATTATTTCCAACAATATTATCACTAATGAACTAAAAAAGAAAATATAGTCACATTTCAAACATTCCCCTCAATTTGAAGCATAAATATCTCTATACCTGCTTGTTAAATAAGTATGAAAACTCAATACAAGCGTACATGAGAAATTTGGTGCTGACATTCTAGACTAATCTTATGAAGACTTGAAAATTGGACAAAGTTAATGCCGATCTCCAAAGGAAATATGTTCGAAAGAATAGGTAATGATCTTCAAAGGCATTGTTGATAATGATATTCAAAAGACGACATGATCTTCATGAACTTACCCTCAAATTCAAGGTACTATAAGAATCTGAAGTGTACAAATGGGTGAAGGATTGCAGTGAAAGATAAACTGAATATGTACTATTGCAACTAGGAATATATAGAGAGAGACAGTAATGTCTGATATCAAATAGTATTGTACAGACAACAAGAAGATGTTAGAGAAGAAACTTGAATAAAATTAAAACTAGTTTAATTTTTAGGTTATAATTGACAGAGTCTACTGAAAATGTGTGCAGGCAAAATGGTACTAGGATTCAAACATCTATTCGAGAGGAGAGATGTCAAGTGACTAGTCTTTGGTCATTTTACTATGACAGAGGGAGGAGATATTAGGAGAGACATTGACTGCCGGAAGGGACAAATAATACCAAATATCAGTGTTACTCTAACTTGAGTGCGGAAGTGGATTTAAGTGCTTGATATGGTTGTTTCCAAAAAGTTTTGCATTATGTAACTACAGTGCTAGTATTTGACACAGGTACTAAGGGGTAAACAAAAAAACTAAATATCAAAGCTTAGTCTCATCTTAAATCATGCATACGAGATGTGCAAGACGGATAAAAAATAAAATATGATGCTGGCAATATTTAAGCTTAAGAAAAAAGGAGAAGGAAATACATAGTCATTCCACAATTGGGACATAAACATTTTAGAGGATAGATGGAAGAATGTAAGCATACATTACTCCAAAGAATGTAAATATTTTAGAGATGTAGGAATATTATAGCCTATTATTACCAACAACAAAAATTTCCTTAAATTTTGCTTTCTTGTCAAGGAAATTGGACTTGAATAGAATTATATTCATATAAAAAATTTAATACAAGTTCTCTTCTGGCAGCATAACTTAAATACCAATGTCAGTAAAAAAGCAAAATAAGCATTAATAAGAAAAACGAGCTATGTACAGGGCAAAAGTAGTGCACCTAACAAAAAGAAATCAAGTTTTATAGATCTAGTTAGATAACTGATGTTAAAGAGTGCCCTAACTGATACTCAAGAAACACCTATAGGAAAAGATATGAGCAATTCCACATTAATATGGAAGAATCAAACTTCTACAAAAATAAAGAGTGGTGAAAAAAATGTTCTGACTACTTGTATACCAATAGTGACATTCTAATCTTAAATCTCATTACTGTAAGAACTTGAGCACAAGCAAGTTTGCTTAGACTAGATGGCTTCTACTACTGTGAAATAAGTTTGCACTCACAATCATTGCCCATGAAATCAAATCATAAAACTTTCATCAGATGTTATTATAAAACAAAGCAACTGCCAAACTCAAGTTATAGTCTGCTGCAGAACAGAAATGCCAGTTGTCAAAACAATCCAAAGCCATAATCGTGCTGTAATCGTTCATAATGTACTATTTTTTTTTTACTGCTTGTACATTAACTATTAACTGTTGCTTAGGTAACACCATGATTAAACACATAATAAGTTATGCAAATTTCAGGACAAACTTGAATAAAATGGTAAAATATAGTTATGATGAAAATAAAGTCCATAAAAATTAATATTTAGTACACACCTTGAGAAATTTGCACCTAGTTTCTTGGATCTACCAATGAAATTCTCCACCAACTTTGAGTAAGTGTCATCTCCCACCTTTGAAATCCTAAGGTCATCAAGTGTCCTAGAGAATCGAGAAAAATAATATCAGAAATTTCAGTATTAAAAATAAACAAAGGATAACCAGCAGGCAACATGGCACCAATAAAAACATAATAGTGGCATGCTGGACTTTGGTCGACAACTTAATATCATATGGCAAGGTCTTGAACAAATTTAAATTTGGTACTTACATATTTTCATTTCCCACAGGCTCATGTGAATCACTTCTTGTCAAAGAAACAAGGTTGCATGCATGTGCAAGTACTGATTTAGCAACAGCAAAGGACACACTTTCATAGGCTGAAGCTGCCTCTTCTTTAAGCAATGCAGATGGTACAGCTGGAACTAGTTGATGCATCAACTGAGTTGTCTGGATAAGCCTTCTTCGTGAGTTAGGAATCAATGGGTCATCTTCTAGAGCTTCAGCATCATCATCTACCTACTCAATAGAAAATAACAAGTCTGAAACTCACTCTAAAAGATCTGGAGGAAAAAATGCAACAAATTGATTAAAACATGTCATATTGGTTCCTGAACAAACCTTCTCTATTAATCTGTTGGCAACCAAATTCCAGTCCAAATCTGCCATACTAAATGGGGAAAATACCACATTTATCAGATTGATGCAAACTCAATCATGCTCCTAGAACAAGAAAATACACTGTAGGAAATTACTAAAGAAGCACTATAAGAAAGCTACCTGATGCTTTCCAAGCTTTGTGGACACTCAGTGACAATCTTATGCCAAGGCAGATCCACTGCCACGCTTTTACGTTTCTTTGGTCTTAAAATTGCAGGTTGATAAATGGTGTCGGATACCAATAAAGGCGATGATTCATTTGGTGATATCTTGGTGGACAAAGCACCTTGCTCATAACCACCAGACTGAATGCTCTCGAGTCTTTGATCAATTGAAGTGCTACCCTCCATCCTTGCAGGAACTTCTTCTCGAAAATACTGGTGCGTGGAAGCTTTTCCACTCATTTGAGCATCATAGGGAGGAACCATAGTGCCGTTTTGGTAGGTTGCATGCTGCTCAACCCAGGAATCCATCTGAGGGCTAATTCCTGTGCAGTCAGTACCTCCTAATGCAGTAGCTATTGAACTTGTACTGAGGGGATGCATATGAGTTTGTAGGATGCCCTGCCCTGCTGTTGATGTGCTAACATTTTTTTCTTCATTGTCATTTGACGCAAAGCTTAACATTTTGGCATCTGACGGATATAATATCTGAGAAGTTGCTCCAACTTTAATGTCAGGATATTTGGAGATTGAATTCTGCCCGTGATCAAATGTCTGATTCACATTCAAGTTCATCTGAGTATTGGAACCCAAAGATGCTCCTCTCGGCATGTTTCCTGTTAACTTGTTTATATCAGAGTCAGAAGCCTTCAGGGACTGTATTTGATGAAGTAAGGAATAGTTTTGTGGTTGATGATCTGAAGGTTTTGATATGCCTCCAGGGCTGACAATAACACTGCCAGAAGATATATCAGTTGTTGGAGGAGAATGCAAGTCCTTCAGGTTAACAGCTGGAAGCTGTTCATTATTAGCCTTGTTAACATCATGCTGATGCAGATGGACCAGAGATGAAACTGGAAAGGTAGAGCCGCTATCAAAAGCAGGCTTTGGCACTGTTTCTTCCCCATGGAACACATTTTTTGCATTAGAAACATCCATCTGGTCTGCAAGTAGATTTGAGAACTTGACTTGAGCTGCATTTTCATCTTTCTGCGAATTAGAACTAGTGCCAACTTCATGAGGACCTTCTTTCTTGTTGATCTGACCTCCAGACTTTGGCATGCTCCATGAAATTCTCTCTCTTCCATGATTTATTAAGGAATGAAGTACATTAGGAGTGAGTAGAGGATTGATGCTGGCCTGACGTTGAACTGATATATTTGTCCACACATTGTGCAGCATCGTTGAGACACCAGCTTGCTGAGACATACCTGATATAGAAGATTGAGAAACTGATCTCGTGTCCAAAGCAGGTAACTGGTGGCCAGAACTTGTAATTTGAGAAAATCCTGCAAATGTTGGTTTTGTGTGATCTCCCTTCCCAGAGAAAGATTGTGAATCACCAGGTCCATGATTTTCAGCATGGGAAGCAACTCCTGAAGTGGAAATTCTACTAGGCAAAGTAGAGAAGGATGACTGAACAGATTGGTTTGCTACAGCAACATAATTAGAATCATGTGCTTGCTTCATGAGTGAAGTACTTTTAGTGAGTGTACCTACATTAGCTTGGCTTGTGTTAGAATTCTGATGTCCTGGATGCTGTTCCAGGTGAAGTTTTGCACCAGAATGGTCTTGTCGTTGAAGTACTAACTGCTCCTGCATCTGCTTTTGAACCAAAGGAAAATCAGAAGCAGTTGCCGCTGATGAGTTAAAATACTTATTTGCTTCCAAGTGTTTGATCTGTTGTTGTCCAGATGAGTTGGATATCTTATCCCAATTCTGTGTTTCAGATGCTTCACGAAGAAGAGACAAAGGTCGGCCTAAAGAAGTATAATTTGACTGTGTCTGATCCTGATAACTTGCCTCTCCTTGATGGCTTGATTCAACAATCATACGATCATTTATATGGTTCTGAGAAATTGGGCTTTTGGTTGATACTAATTGTGGAGATGGAGGGGCTAACTGCAATCCAAATCCTCTGGAGTTAGAATACCAATCAACATGAGGTTTGGGGGCGGGAACATCATCAGCAACTTGTGGAGATCTATCAGAAGCATTCACAAAATTCCCATCTCTTGATTGATCAACCTTATGGAGAAGCTCAAGCATATTGCTGCCATCAATTAAATAACAATTCCCAAGGATTAGAAAGATCCTGATGTATGGATCATAATACAAAATGATCGAGAAAGATGCGAAAGTACAGATTCAATATTAGGTGTTCTAGAAGTGAAGACTAAACCAAATAAGCAATATAGATGACTATTTTGTCCACACATTGTCCTAGAAATTATTGATAAGACTATAGTACAGAATAAAGCCTAATCAGCCTACCAACTATCCCATTAGGTATGGGATGTATGCATTGATGACTATTTTGCCAGGTCGTGTCTAGCACATAGGAACACATGGAACATGTATCATGATGGAGATAAATATATGCTTGTGATAAAAAAGCATACCTTGCTTGAGAAATTGTTTCAAGCTGCACATTTTGAGGAGTTGATCCATTAAAAGAACTATTAGAGGGACCCAATCCAAACTTCTGCAGATTACAAAAAAGTTAATTATATGAACAGTAGTCAGGAATTAAATATCTAAACTTCAGATAAAGATTTGGGTAGAAATTAAAGTGGTTCCAGGACTGACTAAATTACCTCGGTAGCATCCATAGGATTGCTGCTCACAACATGACCAGCAAAATGTGGCCGCCTACTAAGTGATTCATCTATATTTGATCTATTGCAAACTGAGTTGGAGAAACCCTGCATGCTTAGTTGGTGATAGAATGCAGACGAAGGCTCTGCATTATTCTTCAAATTACCTAGTGAGTTCTGAACCATGTTAGGTCCCACAGTATGTTGACCATGACAAATAGAGTTCAGACCTCCACTTGCAACAATATCTTTCAATGCATCTCCAACATAACCTTTTCCTGAAAGAACCGCCACACACTCTTTTTCTCTCTCAAAGGTTTGACCCAGCCTTTCGGTTGCAGGAATTCTTGACAACTCCCAACTTTGTAATTTTGGATTTGGCTGATTCTGATTTTCTTGGGCATCTTTGTCAACTTCAGAATTCCCACATGTGTCAGCAACAAACTTTGTCCCCAAAACAGATTTCTGTTCACTAGTAATCTGCTGGGGCATATTCTGGTTCCATTTTAAGAAATTTGGGTTCGACCCCATATTAGCAGCTAAGTAATCTTCAAATTGCATCTTAGGACTAGCAATATCTGATTTGACTTGTGTTCCAGAACTCAGATTAGCATGATTACCATGAATTTCATGATAATCTGAAGTGCTGTCACCTCTAAATGCCATTGCACGATTAGCACTCCAGCCACCTAGGTTGTTAACAGGCAGAATTGGAGCATTGGATAACTGCAAATTCTCTTGGCCAGTCCAGCTACTTCCATTGTCCTGTGACTTTAACTGATTGTTCCTGGACCTACTCTGGCACTGCTCAATGCTCTGCCCAGTTCTCGTTTCACTACGCAAAGGAATTTTATCTTTAAGATCACTTTCTACTAGTTTGGTTTGATTCTGACTACTTGAAAACTCTTTGCCATTGATTCCTTGCAAGGATGACCTCGAAGGTACACAGGAAGCTTCAATTAATGGCACATTGTTTTCTTCGTGAGCAGACTTCAGAAGACGACTGTTATTACCGGCAATGAAGGAGTTTGGGGTTGCATTTGGGTCAGTGAATAAAGAAAAGGATTCGGCAGTCATAGAAGCTTTGTTCTGTAAGTTGTCATTGACCCATACAGTTGGTTGTTTCCCGTTGGCAACACGTAAAGGTGCTCTTACAGGTTCCATATTCTGAGAACTCAAGCCACTCCACTCTTCCTGGACCCCTTTGTCACTAGTAGATGCTTGAACAGCCTCTTGCATAAGAGCACTCCAGCTCCCACTATGTATGGAAGGCAATGTGCCATAGTGATCAACTTCTAGAGGATGCCCATGCATCTCTCCACCAATGCCAGATGTAAGGTACCCCCCAATTAAACCCCAATTATCATCTTCATCTGTGCCAAACAACAGCTTCTGTTCGATAGGATCTAGACCAGCCGCATCTCTTGAATCCCCTATGGCTGATACTGGCTTTCCATGTAAATTGCCCAATGTATCATCTTGTTCTTGCCTAGACTGGAGTTCCCTAAACTGATCATGGAATTGCAGATTGCTAGCTTCTAGAAAGTTTCCAGCTGCAACATCATTACCAAGAACTTGCATAGGAGGATTGTCCAATGTATTTCTGCCTTGGAGATTCTGCAAAAGTAATATTTTATCCTGTGAGCGACCTTGAGCAGCTGATTGCTGATCGTTTGTAGTAAATGGGTATGATGACTTCACTGCAAGGGTTGCATCAGGTCCAGTCATCAAGTTGTTGAAATTACCAGATATTCCCAAAAAGTGAGGGTATTGGTCTACAGTGCCAGAAACAGGCATGCCATGAATAAAGTGATCATTCTGCTGTGGCATAAATCCCATAGATAGCATTGCCCGATTCTGGTCATTCAGAATAAAACTACCATTAGCAAGGTTCTGCAAAGCTGTTGAGTAATTTGACTGTGCCAAATTCATGTTGCCAGGAATAAACATCTGAGAGTTAATGGGTAAGTTGGAGACATCCCCCATAAAATTATTCGACCACATATAGTTATGTGCATCATTAATAGGCATGTCATTTAGTGTTGCAGGTAATTGATCTCTTGTTGCAGGTTTTCCTAGAACAGATGATTGGCTATGCGAAATGAGTTGTCTTGTTTCTTGATCTAACTGCTGAAGTTGCTGCTGTCTCTGCTCTTGGAACTGTCTGTACAATAGTTGTTGTTGCCGAAGTTGCATAATGCTAAAGATGGTATTGGGAATTATGAAGTGTCACTTAATGCAGTTAACTCCTAGGAACCACTGATATATCACTAGGAAACTGTTAGAAGTCCAGAACCTAGTGTTTTTAAAAAAGTCGATGGGATTGAACTGCTATCTTCCAGACTCTCATAGACAGCAAAACATCAATTCCACTCGAGGAAAGCTTTGAATGAGTTTTCACAAGAATGAATTGCTTATACTTTCTCTCTCAGAATGTCCACAAATCTCAAAAGTAAAAGATATTAAGCATAAGAATCTTCCGGAGATTTAAACAACAGTGCCTTGTGATCATGGACCCTCCATTTTTTTACAAACCTGCTTAAAATCAAAGATAGGGAGAGATGTTATGGAAAAATTGATAGCAATATTTACAAATTCTGAGAATGAATTGTTAAATCCTCCAAATTTTATGTGCTCTTGATGGAGTATAACACAGTCATGTTTCTTCCTCAAAACATAGGCATGGTATACCTTCTCTAAAACTTCAGTGCAAGAACGACATTCATCCTACAAAACCAGAATAAAAAACTACAAATTATTGCTGCCTTGATGAACTAAGTTCCTACCAATCCCTTTCCATGTAGTAGCCTGATTGACTGATAGTACCATAATAAATACAGGAACAAGGGACTCAAATATATCAAAATTAAAAAAGAGGGGGAAAAGAAGAAAAAAGAACTCTGAAACAGACATGTTTCTCGTGTTTATAAATGAAGTGTGGCTTAAACTATTAAAAGCACCAAAACACTAAATGATAAGGTGCAACCAACGCAAAACTTTTTAATCACTGAATAAACAACTCGGTTTGTGGTTTTTAATTATATCCAAGCAGCATTAGAGTCAGAAGCTCTCTTGGAGTGTGAAAGTTTATGTATTCTATACAAATTAGCTAAGTCTTTAAACTAAATGTCATGTTTCCAATGAAATCATTTAAACAAATAACATTTGAAGCACAAGTGAAGTTGAGTATATCACTGAAACATGTGGATGGTCAGAGTAAACATGAAGCAATGAAGATACACTGTGACTGATATATGTCCCCTTAGGTGCACCATATCACTATTCCAGAATCAAGTGGTAAGAGTTCAAGAAACGCCTTTTGTCTATACATTAGAGAGTTAGCACATTTCTTTTGCTTGTTCATTAACATAATAAAAGGCCAGCTTCCTTTTCTACAAATAATTCGGCCTAAAGAAGGATGGAGTAAATAAGTTAAGCAAGCAACCAAATGATAAATATGGTAAGTAAAGAATTTAATTTATGAACCAGTTCTAAATTTTGCCACGCCTTTGATCTCAAAGGAGAATCTAATATTTCCTAGCTCCAAGTAGGTAAAATAGTCCAAAAAGGTAAGAAGATAATAAAAGCCTTAATTGCAACATAAAGAAACCAAGAAATCGGAATCCTCTATCTTGCCTAGAAATGATACCGGAAGGAGCAAAAATGCCAAAATCCGCTCAATAACCACGGAATAACAACACCACACACCCAACTCCCAGCATTTCAAACGGACACCCGGCTCCAGCGAAAAGGAAAGGAACCCCAGTTAACGTATGTTTCCCGCATCAAATTGGGGACAAACGAGTGGAATTGCCACGCATAACCGGAAAATCCAAGAAAAATCAGCACAAAGAAACCCAGGGGAAGGAGAATCAGGCACCAACCGTAGCACACGGCCGCAGATCGACGGATCTATCCGTGGCGGAAAGCTAGGTAAGCTGGCACAGATTGGAAATAGCGACGAACTCGATTGTCCTCGAGCTAGGGTTAGGGTTCCTGAGCAGCTCCCTCGGGCGCTAGGGTTAGCGTCCCACGATCAACAACGGCGCGGCGATCCTGGACTTTGTCCCCTCTCTCTTCAGTCTCTCCATTGCTCCGTGCGAGAAAAGGATTTCTTTTTTTTTTTGGCGAAAAAGATAAGAGAGAGAGAAGGGGGGGATGTTTTGTGAATTTTCCAAAGAAGGGGCGAGGGGAAGAAGACCCCGGCTCGGTACCGAAGCTCCTGGTTCGGACGACGAGCCGGGTGGTCAAGCGTCCGAGCGGGGAGCACGGCTCATCCTTCAGCTCAAAAAGTTACGGCGCATCTCATCCGTTGGTTTGTCGGCGGAGGCAGTGCCCGCGGATCTAGAGCGTCCGACGGGAGATTTAATCGGGAGATTGGCGGGAATCGTCGAATTGGGGCTGGTTCTTTCGTATACGAGTATATTTGTGTATTCTGAAGATGACGTGGAAGGTAAGGAACATAGATAGATGAGTTCCGTACGAATTAGTTATGGCAGTTGAGTTGTCAGAATGGCAACAACATTCTATAGTTTTCTCGCTGTTAATCATATCTCAGGATATAATTTATTAGGAAGGATAATAAATAAGATCTAGTTAAGTGAGTAGTTTATTAGAAACACAATTATCACATTAATTGTCCATAATTGAAGTAACACTGTGCTAGCATATATATATAATTGCCCAATGAACTGAACTTTGCTAGCATATGCATGCATTTACGTACCACACTGCATGTTCTTGTAGAATGCCTTAAAAGTTCGATGGCAAAAGGTCCCTCCTCCTCTTGTCTTTTCTATCATGGAGCCAAAAAGGAGATCGATCACACTAATAATCTAATACTGAGACTAATAGTCTATGATCATGGTTTCTAATAAGAAGAGTTCATTCCACATGCATATAAATATATATGGACACTGAAACAGATGGCAATTGGACCACTCATCAATTCTCTCACTTCATTGCTTGAATTTGATTGCCCCTTTCAAGTCCTAAAAGTGACTGAGTTGACTTAAATCATTTTCGAGGGGAGTTATAGTAATAAGCCATTGAAGCATATATGAGAATGGTCCCCAAAGGTTGACATTGTCAAATCATATAAAGTGACAAGGATATATATACTTATAAAGTTCATTCAAGTGATCAATGGAGAGTGACCTATGATTTAATTTTGCCACTCACTTTGATGGGAAATTCATACTATTTCTTCCTTCCACTGCAGCAACTTCCAAACACTAAATGTTAGTCCACAACTGCAAGTTGCAACTTCATTTACTGTGACTGCTAATTCCCACTAGAAACAATTGACAGCATGCAGCAAACCTGACAATGGCATGGCACAGAAAGCCACAAGACAAGAAAGAGAGCCCAAACTGAGCTCCCTATCTCTAAAGGCAAATTTTAAGGTTGCACACAGTGCATGCATTGGTCCAAAATGGTGACAAAGTATCTGCCAAGGCCTTTGCTTGACAGAATCCAATATTTAATGATCTCAGTGGAATGTTCTGGGGGTACCTTAAAAGGCTAGCACAGCTCAACAACAAGGATGATTTGGCATTGATGTCAGTGCTAAAGGGCCAAAAGTTAAGCTTGTCTTTTATTGTTGTTGTACAATGGAGCCAAAAGGGAGATACTGCAAGGATGATGCAATATTGGCTGCAACTTGTTATCCACTGAATTCCTCGACTCCTGTTGGTGTTAGAAAAGGATGGAATGATGAGACAGTGAGTGAAGGGGACATGTGGGGTGGCATGATATATAGAAGTTAATTAACTCCAATCATGTTGGAGACTGTGCTATTTTAATGAGAATATTAAATTGGGAAGAAAGTGAAGGATGATGATGCATTTAGTTCACTGTTCTTTTTGCTCATCTTTCTATTCTTCTCCTTCTTCATTTAATGTTAAAACAAACTATCAATTGTGCTTTCTCATTGAAGATTTTCTATTGTGCTTTCCTAAAGGTGGCTTAGATATCTCATTCATATCAAGTTTTCAATATAATGCTCAATCTACTGAGATAAAAAGATCTTTTTAAGGAATGAATTAGAAGGAAAAATTACTTGAAATTATATGAGACACATTAATTATAATTTATCAATTAATAAGAGATCAAATTAGTGGATCAGCATTAATTAGGATGGACTAAGGAGAAAAACTACTTAGAACAATATTGAATTAATCTTTCGCTAACCCTTGGCTAAAACATATCCATTTGACATATTTAACAATCATATTAATAATATGAAAATGTTGATAGTTCATTAATATTTTATTAATTAATTTATTTCTTAGGAAAGGTAGTTAAATTCCGTGTAGTAAAGGTGAAAGATTAATCTAGTCCGGCACATGTGTGAAGGGTAGTACATATCCATTCCCTTTAAACCGGTTGTATTTTTTTTAATAAAATTTATTCCATTCCATGTTTGAAAACTTTGCTTTTTTGACTGAAAAATGTTATAAAATAGTGGCATGCACAAAACCACATGATGGTTAATTTATTCCAATAATTAAAACGAATTCCTTTGCCAAAATGAAAATCCAACTAGTTTATTAGTTTGTCTATGCCAAACATTAATCATGCACAAGAAGAATAAAAATGAAAATAAATGAGATGCAAATCTATTGGTTATAATCTAGTAATTAGATTAAATTTAATTCTTAAAACAAGAAAATGTGGTTTATAAGTTTAACCTTTTGGACTGTCATCTAGAAAAGCTAAGGATACAAGAAACAGATGGGGGCCATTTGAAGGCAAAAACTTAAAGACTCAAAACACCAACTTGCTCTTGTTTCTGTGAATGCTTTGCCAGAACGCAAGACTTTGTCTTAAAACTACATGCAAGCATGATGACAAGAGTACTTATCTCTTGCTATGGCTTTCCTATATCAAGAAAAGCTGCATTCTGATTTAAGATAACTCATACACAATCATCGATCATTTTGGTTTCCTGGATAAATATGTTTCTGATGAAGTTGATTTTGGTTCTCGAGACTCTCTTGGTGGTTCTTTGGATGGTTGAATCTTTGGCACAGAAACAAGAGCTAAGCAGAGGGAGCTTTCCGAAAGGGTTTGTCTTCGGCACTGCCTCCTCATCTTATCAGGTGATTATTTTCTTTGATCAAGCTAAACAATTTCTGTATTGAATTCTTCAAGTTCTCCTTTTTTTTTTTTCTTTAAAAGAAAATTGAGATCCTTTCAGTATGAAGGAGCAGTGGAGGAAGATGGTAGAGGGAAAACAATTTGGGACAAGTTTGCTCACTCTTTCGGTATGGTACTACATTAATTGGCAATTAAATGCAAATTTTTTGGAAAAAAATGATTATTATTAGTTTTACAAGTTTAAGAAAAAAAGAAATATTATGTGGAGCCTTCACAACTCATCACCTTGAGATTTGCAGGGAAGGTGATTGATTTTAGCAATGCAGATGTTGCTGTTGATCATTACCATCTGTTTCATGTAATTTTTATTTTTATTTTTAAAGAAAGTAAAAAAAAACAGTAGTATTCATAATTCTGAAGTCTTAGTTTTTTTTTTTCTGTAGGATGATATACAACTTATGGAAGACACTGGAATGGATGCTTTTAGGTTTTCAATCGCCTGGTCGCGCATATTTCCTGGTATTTATCCTTATATGGATGATTACATAGTTTTCTTTTCATTGAAAAACATGAAATTCAATGGTTTTACTTCAAGGAAAATGGAAGAAGTTCCTAAAATTTATTTTAAATTTACAACAAATTTGCTTCAGATATGTTCTTCCTGGTTTTGCAGATGGTGGTGGAGAAGTTAATCAGGCAGGGATTGACCATTACAATGAAGTGATCGATGCATTGCTTACCAAAGGTTGGTTGCTTGGTTTGACAACATTAACTATCTCAATCATCTAAATCAAGAAAAGAGACTATTTCAGTCATTTTGAAAACAAAAACAGAACACAGATTGTTGCTGTTATTGCAGGAATTCAACCCTATGTTACACTGTACCACTGGGATCTTCCTCAGGCTCTAGAGGATAGATACAACGGCTGGCTCGATCGTCGAATCATGTAATCATATTTTATAGACTTACAATATGCCTAGAATAATCAGGAGCTCTCCTATTTAGTATGAATTTCACTACATAATCAGAGAGGACTTTGCAACCTATGCTGAGACATGCTTTAAAGAGTTTGGAGATCGAGTCAAGCACTGGATTACCTTCAACGAGCCTCACTCATTCGCGATCCAAGGCTACGATGTTGGACTTCATGCCCCCGGTCGATGCTCCACTCTCCTCCATTTACTGTGCAAGGCAGGAAACTCAGCCAGTGAGCCTTACATTGTTGCTCATAATGTTCTTTTATCCCATGCAATTGTGTCTGACATTTACAGAAGAAAGTATCAGGTACACATATATATCTCACAAAAATACCATTAGTTCTTTTACAGATTTGTTTATCTGCTGAAACTAATAAAAACTACTCCTTTAAAAGAAAACTCAACAAGGTTCAATTGGCATAGCATTCAATGTCATGTGGTTTGAACCGATGACAGAGTCAGCTGACGATAAAGACGCAGCACAAAGAGCACAAGATTTTCAGTTTGGATGGTAAGAAAGTTTCATTCTATACATACATGTATAGATAGATAGATAGATAGATTTTGAGCTCTGAATATATTGGAATCAAATGGCAGGTTCATGGATCCATTGTTCTTTGGGGACTACCCGAGTTCCATGAGGACTAGAGTAGGAGAAAGGCTGCCAAAGTTTTCAGAAGCTGAAGGTGCCCTTGTTAAGGGGTCCCTTGATTTTGTGGGAGTAAATCATTATACCACATATTACGCAAAGCACAACTCTACAAACTTAGCTCAGTTCTTGCTTAACGATGCTTTGGCAGATTCTGGTGCTATAACACTTCGTATGTCAAAATATTTTCTTCTTCTTTTTAGCAAAAGAAAATAACTCACTGTACTTCTTTCTTCATGATCCATATAGCCTTCAAGGGTTGGAAGGCAATTGGAGACAAGGTACTCTATTTTTTTCTTTAATTCCTTTTTGTTTATTTTTTACCAAATATTTACCTTGCAATGTAGGCATTTTCGATATGGCTATATATTGTACCCCAAGGGATCAGAAGCCTGATGAACTACATCAAAGATAAATATGGCAATCCTTTGGTGATCATTACAGAGAATGGTAAGCAATTTTAGATTCACTATTCAATTCATGCAAACTAAGTATTAAACTGAGTATACGAAGGAATGGATGATTTCAACAACCAATTCATCTCCACTAAGCATGCTCTTAAGGATAAGAAGAGGATCAAATACCATAGCGATTACCTTTCCAACTTGGCAGCCTCAATAAGGTTAATCTTTAGCCCCTAGTTCTGATTACCTTTCCAACTTGGTAATTCGATTTGTTTTGAACTTGGCATTGCAGAGAAGATGGCTGCAATGTGCAGGGTTACTTCGTGTGGTCTCTGCTTGACAATTGGGAATGGACTTCAGGGTACACTTCGAGATTTGGTTTGTACTTTGTGGATTACAAAGACAGGCTTAAGAGGTACCCAAAAAGCTCTGCACTTTGGTTCAAGAACTTACTGAGAACTGGATGATATGAAATATTGAATTCATGGTAAGATGGAATTATGGAGAGGGAAAAAACAAAAATAGAAAGCATGTATGGTGATTATTTGTTGAGATTACTAAACAGTAGACTTCGTTATTGGCTTGAAATAAATTCTCACTGAATTCGTAATCACTTATTTCATGAAGCTCAATCAGATATATTTTGCAATTGTTATGCGCACCTCAAAGTTTTGATTCTGCCATCATTTTTATTGCTTTCGTATTCTTCTGAATGTTCTTAACACTCTTCATCTGACTTCTGACTGCTGATGGGTGATGTAGCAATTGATCCTCCAAATGCACGAGCTAAGTTCTAATGCTTAGTGAAGAACAGAGTAATCAACAAACTACACACCCGCTTGAGTTGAAATTGAATGTGAGCCCATTAGTCCAAGTTCACTGTTTATTCACAAAGGAGTTAATAGTTTAATGTTTCATATGACCAAAATACTAGTTCAAAAAGCTCTAATTATGTAATTCCAAATTACCAATGCTTTTGATAAAAACACATTTACTAATCAATAGTTGACACTTTAATTTTCATCAGTAAAACAAAAATCATAGCCTCAATAAATGAGAATCACCCAAGCAGAAGAATGAAGATTTTCATATTAGCTACAAATTGTTCCATGATCAAAGAAAGAAAATAGCAGTGATTACCAGAGTTCTTACGGTACAAATGCCTTGGAATCGACCAAATGAAATCAAGAAGACACAAGTAACTACCCATAGATTTGCAAGACCAGCCATTGATTGGTGAATATAGAAAGTGTTATATATTACAATACCATAATTTAACATTTCTAGGAAGCAAGGTATTACCTTTCCCTGATTTGGAAAAAAAATGCATAGCCTCAATAAATGAGAATCACCCTAGCAGAAGAACGAAAATTTTCATATTAGCTACAAATTGTTCCGTGATCCAAGAAAGAAAATTACACTAATTATCAGAGATCTTACGCTACAAATGTCTTGGAACTGACCAAATGGAATCAAGGAGACGCAAGCAACTACCCGAATTGATTAGTGAAATATAGAAACTGTTATGCATTGCAATACCACAACCAAACATGTCTGAGAAGCGAGATGTTGCTTTCCTTGACTAGGAAAAACATAGCTAGGTGTTCCACCGCATAAATGGCAATCATAAGCAGAACAGTATAAAGAAATTTCTTGAAAACATAAAGATCAAACAGCTCCAGTCCCGAAACATGAATCTTTTGAGCAAAACAAGGATAAGAGACACTAATTTTGGCAATTCGTTCATTTTAGCATTCGTAGGAATAACTTTCGTGTTTTGATCCAAATGAGCATTGTGACAGAAAACAGATTAGGTATCATTTTAGATCAGAGCAAATAATAATAATAATAATAATAATAATAATAAAGGCTCTGGAACATTCAGGTCGCCATATTCATCAACAGAAAACAGATCAAAACAATCGACAATAAGGAGCTATCATTGATCGATCGAGTGCTTACGCCATAGGAAACAGGCGAGACCCGAGGGGAGTAACCGCCTCCCCTCCGAATGCTGCCATCCCCAACTTCGATCACCAAATAGCTTCGCCCGCCTCGAAACCCTAGGATCGCCTCTCTCGTTCGCTCGAATTAGGAAGGAGCGATACCCTCGCACCCCCATTTGATAGGGTGATTAAGAGCAGATCACCGTGACAATGCCTCCAGCGATCTTGTAGACGTCCAAGGCTTATCCTCATTTATTAAAAATTAATTTCTTTGAAATTATTCGTTTTCCATTAATCTTTTTTGCACATGTAAAAAAAAAGCAGTGACAGTTTACGAGGGTATTTTTGTCATTCAAATATTTAGTTAGAAAAATCCTAACTCTAAATATTAATATCAATGTACAAAAAAAGGTCTAAACCTGATCGAAACATAACTACAACAGAATTCAAATTTCAATTCAAAATGATATCTTACAAATTACGACGAAATAAAATTATTAAAAAAATAAAAATTTAAATAGATATCACTGTCCCCACGCAATAACTTTTCAATTTATCTCTGATAAATAATCGTAAAATTGACCATATAAAATCGCTAGGTGGTCCACTTTTTACATCATAAAGATTTAAACCTCAGCTTTGAAAAGTCCATGTACATTTCACATGCATCTTTAATAAAGCGTCGAGCTAACAAAGAGAATTCAAACTCTACGCTGAAAAAACAACAACAAAAAAAAAAACAAGGCAAAGAAGCAGAAGGTAGATTCAAATGCAGCATGCCTCACAGACACTCTCGCGGATGAGGGCAGACGACGATGTGCTTCAGAGGATGGTCGACGTCGGTGCCTCCTGCGTGCGTGACAAACTCAGCTGGGGTGAAAAAGTTGCCGTGGCAGACGCAAACTATCCTTATCTCTTCCCCCTTCTTGTACTTGTAGAGGAACCCCTCGATCCTTCTTCCGTTCGGACCATCGCCCCTGGTAAACACGCATGGCATCTCTCCCATCATGTTCCTCTCCAGAGTCACAACGTTAGTTGCTACTTCGACCTTCTTCGAGGACTCCTGCACCTTTTTGCCTTCCGCAGCGAGAGTAGTAGAGGCTGACCGAATTACTGAGGTGATTGTGCTTTCTGCGTTTGTTAAAAAACATAAATAAAGTTGGAATGCAGGGAAAGCTCTGTTTTAGCCTCTGAAACTTAATTAATCAACACTGTATTTATGTAAACAGACTAAACAAATGACAAACAAGTAAAACGAATATGGTGAAATGCAAACACAAAACCAGCAACATCACTTAACTAGCAACGCCGATTATACCAATTTCTTTCAAAGGAAACGCAATTAGCAATATTCTAGCAAATTGAAACAGGCATTACAGATGATGCCTATGCTGATAGTTTGACTTTAATACTTGATCGTGTTACACTACGATCAAAGAATTGAAGCTGATTGCCAACAATGCTTGCTATTTAAAATAGCTTCGACCATTCAAAAGAACTAAAATAGCACAATAGACATTATGTTTCGCATGATGGTCATGTAAGCAAGTCCAAGAAAAAAAGATCAACGTTGCCATCACTGGTGTTGTCTACAATTTATCATTTGTCGTCATTAGTATAAGTATCTACAACCAATCAATCGAACAAAATACTTGAAATAGGTATTATGTTGCCCGCAATGAACACGCAAGCAAATCTAGTAGGAAAAAGGTCTAACTTGTCGTGGACGATGATATGTATAATGAAGTTGTCACCATTTGTACCCACTAGTTTAAGCATCTTCAAATTGCAAACAAAAGTCTAAGAAAAAGATCTAACTTGTCACTGGTAATGATGTGTGCAATGACTACCTGCGTCGTATATCTTTAACCAATCAAAAGAACCAAGATACTATAACAGATGTTGTTGGTATTGCTCATGGAAGCAAATCTATAAAAAAGATCTCAATTTGTCGTTAATGAGTATAAGCACATGAAGTCATTACGATTTGTCGTCATTGATTACTGTTAGTAAACATTAATAACTAGTTTCAATATCCTCAACCAATCAAAATAACCAAAAAATTAAAAGATATTATGTTGCCCACAAGAGGCATGAAAGCAAATGTATCAATAATACATTGATCATTTGAAGTGTTGTTGTTATTACATGCTAATCATATGAAGTGCCTTCAATATATTACTTTGCATATTGATCGATTAATGCCATGATTGAAACAATTTTAAACGAAACCATTTTTTTGTCCAACTTGAAACATATGAAAACCAAGCGAGCCTGGATATACTTCTAAGCTCAATAATAAAAACAAACAATTCAGAATACCTGAGCTTGTTCAAGCCTTGAACAATTGTAGATTTATATTGATTTTTCTAGGGCAAATTTATGTTTTTTTATGAAAAGTAAAATTCATATGATGCTCTATGTTTGCAAATATCATATATACATACATACACAGGCTTACTATTTACCATAGGTTCCAATAGCTTGTTGATCAAACAAGGAACTCGAACATTGGTTTCAAAAGTGAAGTAATAACTTGCTATTGAATTCGTAAGGTCCTGCTGGGATGGGCCTCATGGGGCTTTAAAGCTATACTCTTGTATTCTCCATCCAGTTAAATGGTACTTGCTAAATTATCAAAACTATCTAAAGATGAACGAGAAATCATTATTTTAGCTACGGCACAAACTACCTTCAATGTTTTTCAGATTGTAATAGAAGAGATCTTTGTAAGTAGTGCAACACAAATAAATAGCTCGATGATGAAAGCACTGAAAGTTCCTTGTTTGAACAGGAGCTAAATCGACAAGGATTGATTATGGCTAGTTAAGATAAATTTAGACAATTGTAGAGTATATACCTCGAGCCGGCGTTCGGTTGTCGGAGGAGCTACATCTTTGAGATCCAGCAGAGCCTTGTGCCCTTGCTCCCTCGGATTGACAACCCTGTTCAGACAGCCGTAGTGGAACAGCTATAGTGAAGACGCCTTGGAATTGGCTCCCAATCGGTAGATCGAGACGGCCATTGGTGGCCACCGGCGCTGCCAGAGTTCTCTTCCCTGAGTCCACCCCCTCGTCAGATCTTGCAGCGCCCGATTTAATCAAATTCCTTTTCTCCAATCTTTTTCTCTTCGCTTCCAGTCTCCTCAAGCTCTGCAACTGCTTCCTCTTCCTCCTCTCCTCCTCCGCCTCCGACGGCAAGGAATTCGTCCTCACGAGGCTCGTCAGTGGCAAGGCGTTAAACTCCGGCTCCCTCGACAGCGGAGAGAAGGAGGCGACTGAGGACGATCGGATCAGCTTCTTCGCATCCGGATCCAACTCGAAGCAACCTCCGAGGGAGAGACCGAGGTTGAGGTTGAGCTCGACCTCCTCAGACGCCTCACCCAGCAGGTCCGGATGCTCACCGGAGCATCTAGTTCCGTCCAATCTACGAAGCAAATCTCTCGGGAAACTCTCGATGGCCGAAGAATGGCGTTCCAGGTCCCCCTCCGCCGCTTCCGCTTCCGCTTCCACTTCCATCACGAAAACCAAAAACTCGAAATGGAAGATTAAAAGACGCGCAACATATTCAGATCAAAGGCGACAGTCTTAATTTCACAGTCAGAACCTGGTTTCGCAACCGATTCAAAATTTCCATGAAATTTCAAGGAAAAAATTTGCGCCAGAAATGCGGAGAACGCATCAGGCGAGAACAGAACGAAGATAATGCAGAAAAAAGATATCTTTAGGCTCAAAAATGGAACGAATCAAAGAAGAATCCAGGGGAAAAACCGAAACCTCCGAGATGAGAAGAGGAGGAGCCGCCTTGGAAGCGGAGAAGGGAGAGGTAGAAGGAACGAGAGAGTGAGAGGGCATTCCGTTGTTTGCTGGTGTTTAGCGCAGAGGATGCCCAAAATGCCCTTAAGGGTGGCGTGGGCTGCCGGCGAAGAGAGACACGCGTCGACCTAGGAGGAGTGTAACCGCTACACGTGTCGAGCGAGGAAAGAGGCGGCTCGACGGTCGGCGCTTCCTCGCCAAACCGGCTAGCCGCGGAGGAGCCGATGACGTGGCCTCCTGCTGTCCGGAACGTACGTGTCGTGACGGCGGTGTTTGAAGGACTGACTGACACGTGTGTTCCCGCCATCTGGCCGGCCAGCCCGTCAAGCCGCCGTCTCTTTATCCCTGCAGCCGTTTTGCGGCTGATGAATCCAATGGACCGATGACGTGGACTGCTCCCACTGTTGGGAGAAGTTAGCCGTAGGCTGATTGATTCTAGTAAACGAATAAAAAAAAGTTTCAGGAGAACATATTTATCATATATAGCATTGTAAATTTTATTAATTATATCACAACATTAAAATTATGGTCTATATATATCCATGCATATTAAATTTAATGTACATATATATATAAACATATATACGTTTGTTTTAATAGATAGATAATATTCTTTTAATTCATCATTAGATAAATTTAAAATATAATTTACATACGATCGATCATATGCTACCATTGATGGATGGGCCAGGTCACTTAATTTGATAGAACAAGGTCGAGGAAGACCAAACGCTAGCTGTTCATGCCTCAATAATTAAATCCATTGTTTAATGTGAAAGAACCACGTCACTTGGAATAATTTTGTGCGCATTGACTTAACCGAATTTTGGTAATTAAAATAATGATATTAATTGTGAGTGCGATTATGAAAGTTCTCATTAATTACTGCAACTTGCTAGAGGCTTTACAAATTTAATTAACGCTGCAGCAGATTACAAAGCATCTTCAATCTAATCGAACCATTAATTACTAAATTTTCCAAACATAATAATAATAATAGCCCGAGTTGATCCTGACACAGTCTGAACCAATAGAAACCAGAGAATGTCGACCAGAGAACTTTGATAGTTGTCGCAAAGTATTAGTTTGAAATTCATCTTTATCTCTTTATCCGAATACAAATGTATGGTTATCTTTCTTAAAATAAATGTACAAGTAAACACATTAATTAATTATAAGAGCATAGAATTTCACTGGAGTTCAGTTAAAGAAATGGGCCGCCGACGTTGTTTGTGCTAGATGGCCGCCTGAAGCCCATTAGTTTCATGGAAGCTTATGTATACGATATATGAAACTTTAAGATTACATGGAACTGAAAGAACTGAAGTACAAATGGATTTAGTTCGTTGTGAGATTTTAGAAACCAGTACTGGAGGAAAATCAATTGTACATACATATTTATGCTTGCACTTCACGAGCAATATCATGACTTGAGTCACTGTTATGGCACTGTTCGGGGAGACAGTATAGTGCATGCATGTTCTGCTCAGTTGCTTGCACTCTTCCTTTTCTTTAATTTTATCGCTGTTTCATGATCCTCCGATTTACATGTATCATCTGTTTGTTCTCAGGACCACGCCTCCTTACTCCTCGCCTTATAACTTGAGCCCTGCTCAGTACTCTCTCTACCTGTGCCCATCTACAACGGCTAAACCCTAATCTACGAAACCCTAATGCTCATGTGACGACAGCTGGATTTCAGGGTTTTCAGGTCTTTTCAGATCACCAGAGTCCTTCGTCCATAAGTCTATTAACCTACTTTTTTTATAAGGAAAAAATAAAAAAACAGTGGATTGTCTCAGTATCTATCTCTAGCTCTGTCTATATTAATGACGGGGTTTGATTTACTGTTCTATCAATTAGACGCCATGGAATGTTATATTTCCTTCTGAAACAAGGAGGAGGAGGTTACGACATTTACATATTCAGAATCATGAAGAGGCATTGATGCATTATAGAAAGCTTAGCTTGCAACCTTCCATGACTTAACTGGCTGCACACTACTGCATCCCTATAAATTGCTTTTGCACACAGAACTGTTGTCCAGCAAAAGAAGGCTGGCAAGCTTTGGTGGTCCTATTCAGGCATTGGTGTTGGTGGATGCATGCCTTAAAGAGCTTCTGAAATATTACATATATACTACATACATGGTCCCCTGGCCTAGCTAGCTATATACTAGTATATATACTACTACCTCCTTAATTAGGGTTTCAACTGTATAAGTAAGTGTGTCATAAATGTGTTTTAGCTTAATACTGAGTTATAATTAAGATTATTTGGATATTTGAATGCCATTAATTACATGATTCTTTCTAGTTTAAACTTCAAGAAATTAAATGTTCTTATAAGTATATGTATGTATATATATACAAGGCCTTCCACTTATTTAGCTTCAAAGGGTTTTATATATTAATTTAGAGTCTTTTCAGTTGTGGGCCTCTCCATTGAGCATGCTCGGCAATAAAGAAATTTTTTAAAAGATATGTCTTAATAATATAGTCATTATTTTGGATGGCTCAATCACTTTTGACCATTGAAAATAAGCATGCATCTATAGTTGACATGTTTTTCTTATTAATATTACTTGAACAAAAGTACAAGTATCTCCGTGCCTCTAATCATAAGAACTCAATACTTAATTTGCACACTAATAGGCATAACTTTATTGTGCCATATAGAAATTTAGTCTAAATAGATATTTATGATTTTTTTCTACTAGACCAAACTACCCTCATGCAATTATAGCATGTAGAGAGGGATGTATTATGACTGCTTGCCCTTTGAATAGGCACAAACCTCCACCACAAGTAAGCAAATGGACTGCCTTTTCTTCCTTCTTTTAGGGTTCCTGCTAAGCCAGCATCTCTCAAAGGCGTTGCTTGTGGTTTGAGATCGGCGATAAAACACAAATACTTCGAGGCGATCAAACTTGGAAAACCTTACAACTTCCCCCAAGTATTACTTTTTTTTTTCAGGTGTTGTATTTGCAAGTAAGTCAATCTCACTCCCCTTCATTTCTTCCAAGTTGCAGTTGAATTTTCAGGAGTATATATCTACAGTCACATAGCTATTGATGTTGAACTCTTTTGATCATGAGGTTGTTTTTATGTTTAATTGTGAATTAAAGATGGCAAATTTCTTGCTGCCTATATAGATATTAGTAGTTGATCATGGGGAAGATTGTGAATTTCCTTTCATTTGTTTTTTTTAAGATGCTTTTTCTTTTTTCGATCTGCTTGTTGCTTTTCTTTTCCAAAAAATTAACCTAAAAAACTCTATAAGAGCGATCTAAAACATTTCTAAGGATCATAGAAGTTTTTTCTTTTCTCCTAATTCAACTCAACAATCTTATGACCATGAATTAACTGTTTACATTTTAAGATGATCCAATCTTCAAGAGAAGGAGCTCTCACCAAGAGAGCTGCCGCCGGCACCAGAACTACTGCTGATGATCACAAGGGTCAGCCAAGTTCTCCGAGAGCGAATTGGTCGGCGCTCAAGAACCCTAGAATCGTGCGCGTGACACGCGCCTTCGGGGGCAAGGACCGGCACAGCAAGGTGAGAACGATCAGAGGGCTAAGGGATCGACGGGTGCGGCTATCGATGCCGACGGCCATCCAGTTGTACGACCTTCAAGATAAGCTAGGGTTTAACCAGCCCAGCAAAGTGGTGGACTGGCTCATCAATGCTGCTCAGCACGAGATCGACAAGCTCCCCCCACTCGAGATGCTGCAGGGGGACCCTACGATCTTCTCATGGGTTCCCCAAACGGCAAACCCTGACATGTCGAGCATCAGCACACATGACCATGAGCACAACAACAACTTGATTAGGATCAAAGAGAGAGAAGGGGGTTTGAGGGAGGCAAGCCTAAATTTAGGGTATCATGCTACTGTTGGATGGGAGAACAGTGAGGCCACATATAATAATCCCTACTTCCAATCGGAGAACAGCAGTGCCACTGGTAATGGTTACCTTCCTATGACAATCCTCGCTTCATATTTGGCTGCTGCATCAAACAATGTGGAAGGAAGCAAAGCAGTATGGCCACATTCTGAGCTCTTCAAATGATCATGATTTCAGAAGTCTACACAAGGACATTAGTACTGCTTCTGCAGCTGCTGCTTCAGGATTACACCATCAAGATCAGTAACTAGTTAATTGTCAATGATTGAATCAAGTATTTCGATATAAAGCTTTTGGCAGTGAACGGATGATGATATATATATGTTATCAGTTTGGAAGATATAGTTATATATATTTAATTAGTAGAAAACATGCATGGGACTAGTTTCGCATGCGTGCATATATATATATATCGCATTGAATTGATATGACAAGGTTGTCTCGCAAAATTTTATGCATAAAGAAATGTGTGGATTTTCAGTGTTTGTGTTGTTGATTGACTCTTGACATACAGGAAGTATTTATTTATTAAATAGTAGTTTTATTTTTGTTGATTGTATAATTTGGCCGGTGTTGTTACTTGTTGATCATATATGGTTGATTGTTTTTGGTAGTACATTAATTAATCAAATATAAATTCATATATATATATCGCCAGACATATCCGGCCGGATATCGGGGCCGGACTCCGGCCGCGGTCGACGCACCGGCGCCGGGCGCGTCGACCGCGGGTTTGCCGGTTTCGGCCGGAATTCGGCCGGAATCGGCCGGATTCCGGCCGAATCGGGGCCGGAATCCGGCACCCGCCGGACCGCCGGCGAGTTGCGGTTCCTACGGGCCCGGTCCGGCGGCAATCGGTGGTCGGACGGCGATGGTTGATTGTTTTTGGTAGTACATTAATTATATCATATCTATATATATATAGCCCTCTGCAGTATATAAAAAATTAACAATATTTTCAGCAATTAGTTCCATTATAAAAAAACAAATGTTCTGGAGTTGAATTAAAAGGAAAAGAAACAAACAAATAAACAAGAAAAGTATAATTTGTTTATTGTATGAAATATATGATATTGATTGTCAGTGTGAGTAATGCAATCTAACTTGACTATATAACAAATCAAAGATAAAGGAACTTTAAAATCTAATACATTAAAAAAAACAAAAAATGGGAGGCAAAATTATCCCCCCTAGATCATATATATATATATAAATTGACTTCATTCATAAATTTATTTGCAAAGTTAATTTTGACTCGTCAAGGGACTACAAAATCAAAACTTGAGATCATTACAAAAACTCAAAATCAAAGGAGATTCGATCGAATCGATAGCTTTAAAAGGTTGATGAAGGCGATGTGTATGGCAAGTGGAGGTCCAAATTAATGAAAAAGAAGTATATAATAGGTTCAAAAGATTGCCATTTCATGTCCTCTTCACTATGGACCACACTGTGGTAATTAACTAACTAGAAATGATTTATTAAAAAACCATTTTATCTTTTCGAGTTTTCCTTTTTTAAAAAAAATAATTGAAAATTAAATTAAAAAATAGTGGAGAAGCAGTGGCGAGCGGAAAAGGAAACCCTCTCGCGGTCTATCGCCCTCCGCTTTCGTTTTATTCGCACGAGGAGCGACGCGAAAGGAGAGACGATTCGACGCGATCGGCTAACGAAACAGACAAGCACGAAGGGTGGTGGAAAATTTTCATTTTGCCCCCCGCCCCCTGAAATTTACCATATTCAAACTATAGTCCGATGTGGTTTGGGGTGGGGAGTTCACCGCCGTCGATTATCCCCGACGATTTCTTCCCTCCCCGAGCTGCAATCCTACGCCAAGAGCGCCCGAAGATTCTCTCCCGAGTAAAGCGATTCTCAGGGCGGAAGATCTCTGACACGGATGCGGCCATCATCCAATCAGCATCCCATTCTCGTGAAAAAGCCTTAGGACCAAGCTCGAGCGCCCCAAACCCTAGCGTAAAGGAGACTTCTTCTCCAGGGCTCGTCAGGTATGCCTACGGAGATCTGTCGTGGAACGTACAAATGCTATCCAAGATCTCTTAGTTAACGAATTCAGTAACTAAAAGCATGTATGGAATAAGTTCGACTTAATGGTTGTTTATAATTGGAAAGCTGCTTCCTTTTCGAATTTTTTAACTTAAATGAAGTATATACATCATTCTTTTCATAAATTTACATTACTTAAATTTGTAGTCTAGTTTCCTGAACAGAGAATCTCACATCGCGATGCACATAATATGTATGTGGATATTACAATCATTATCGTCCACATAAGACATGTAGACATCTAGAGCATAAAATTGATAAAACTCTTCATTTAAAATAAAAACACTTAGAAAGTCATCAAGACTTTGTTACATAAGATAAACTAAAAGAAGATAACAGCTGACTTTCAAATGAACTTGCTCTTCTTTGCAGTGGACTTGCTAGGCCGCTCACTAAGATCGGCTAAAATGATTTAGTGAATTCTTATGGATGAACAAAATTAATTAATTAATTAAAACTTTTTAGGGGTAGATCTTACCCCAATGAAAAGCTCTGTGCTCTAGATACTGTATTGAAGCCAGCTTATGGTGAATGGTGAATATGCTTTTGCTCTGCCTTCTTTGAATTTGCCTACACATGTTTGTAATTTGCTTTTCCTTCTTAATTTCATCAATCATCTCATTTCAAAGTAAGCTTACACATGCATTGTTGGTAGGCCTTTGGCTTTCCACTGATATACCTTTCAGATTGTTGAGATATTTAGAGCATAACTATGCTCTGTAGTTTTTTTTCCACTTGTAGACATAGAAGAACTACTCGACAAATTAAAAAATGTTAGATTATATGTACTGATTTGATGAATTTTCATTTACATAAGATAGTTTGTTATACTAGAATTGAACCAAGGAATGGGCATTATTAAGTAGTAGGTTTTACTATTATTGGTTTTTGAGACGATAGGTAAAGTTAAGGTTCATCCCATGCTCCATTTTGCTCATTAAAGCAAAGCAATTGGAAACAACATGTTTTAAGCATTCAGAATTTGTTGTAGATTTAACAATGTATAGCACCCTACAGCTCTATTGCCTTTTACTCAACATCATATTTTATATAATTGTTCAACTTGCATAAGCTACATATTACCATCATTAATTATGCTTTGTTATCACTAAGTAAACGCAGCCTAATGATGGCAATTTTTTCTATAATTTTACAAGTAAAATGACCTTGAAATTCTTTTTAAATATAAGCAGAAGACAAATTTCTTGCATGCTAAATCACTAATTTCTAGGTTATGTTTTAGATTCGTGGAATATATTGTTTCACTTCATGAAACTGAACTGATTAGTTCTACCTGAACTAAATTATCCTGCAAAATCTACTCAAAATGTTTGCTCCTGAAGGAGCTTTCACTAATGTACATAATCACTGTTCTTGCTCTGCCGGCCTATTCTAAGTATTTGAGTCTGCCATCATTGATCTCAGTTTTTCATTATTATTGATCATTGATGCCTTTGATTCAATACTTTCTTCAGTTGCTTGTAATAAAGTTTTTCTTCTGTCTTTGTTTTGCAAACAAGGTTGCAATGCCTTAATAATAAATTAGCTTCTTCACCTATGCATGCATATTTTAGATTATGTTGTACTGTCTTATTTGTTCTCCTCCCAAACTTGTTGACATGATCATTTTTTAAGCCCAAAGATCATTATAGTTATTGCATACTTTCCAAATATTTGAAAGAATAAGAGCCTGCATTTGGCTGAATTATGCAACTCTTGCACATATAAGGATTAAATCAGACAGCGTAGTTTATAGATGCCACAATCAGGTTCACTAAGGTAACATAGTTACACTATCAAGCTTTCATCATGAGAAATCAAGGACGAGATTAGGCCTCCCATATCTCAAATTTGCCATCAACGAAATCATAGTGTGCACCAAACAACTTCAGGTTTCCCTTTAATATACCCTCTGTCACAAAGGGATACGTCTTGAGGTTGGCTAGGGAGGAGTTCACTGCTTCCTGCAATAAGTTGAAGGGAGAACTGTAAGCTAATAAATCCAGTAAAAAAGTGTCTCATTAGTCTTGAAATAATCCATAATTGTTGCTTTGTTATCAATTTTTTTGCAAAGTTTCACTGAGGTTACCTTCTCAGCAATGGTCAGCTTGTCTTCAAGTGGCAGTGCGGCGTGCTCCTCTTCCACCTTCTTCTTTGCCGGCAGACTAATCTTCATCCAATCCTCAATGAAGTCACTGCTCAAGCTCAGCCAAAAGAAATATATGATCATTAATTGGATTGGATGTTCATGAAGCAGTACACTGAACAACATGAACTGGAGTTTTTACGTGCTGGTGGAGCCATCATCCTTGGTGGCCAAGAGTGCCTTGATTCCACCGCACCGACTGTGACCAATCACTATTATGTTCTCCACCTGCACAACACCATCCAATTTGTATTGTGCATATCATGAGGGAAATAAAATGGCCAATTGGGTGGGCATCAGGTTTGTTACTAGTCTTCTTCTTCTTTACTATACTTTTTTTGTTGTAAGTTTCCATCTCTTCTTGAGCAACTCCATCTTGTGCAAAAGGACCACAAAAGGAGATACCCTTCCAAATACAAAAAGGTGGTCTGATACTTGCCCAATTGGAGGCCATGAATCAGGTTATGCGTAAAGTTCTTGCATTATTTTCGAGTGAACAACTATAGACTGATGAAACTTGATAGGAATATACACAGTGCAGACCTTGAGATGGACCACAGGATACTCAATGGCTGCTCCAATTCCTCCATACTTCACCTGAACAGAAGCATCAAACACATAAAAGAGGGCAGCTCTCGGCAATCACACATCTGAGCAAATAAAGAAAATAACCCTACTGGGTCATAGGGAGGGACTGTGTTGGCGATGTTGCGGATTGTGAAGGCCTCACCGGGTTGAAAATTGAGCACCACCGACGGGCACACGCGGGAGTCAGAGCATGCGAAAACAAGGTACTGATGTGCATCATTGCTGCTCGTGTTAGATCATGGATGAATATAAAAATTTAACTCGATGGCAGTTCATGAAGACTAACCTTGGGGCTTTGGCTCTCCTTGAGTGGACCAAACAGATCAGGCTTCTTTCTGCAGTCGATCGGTGTGATTTCAAAGCGACAAACTAAGCATGCAGGGGGAAGATATTGTAATTGGGACTTACTCATAGACCTCCTTCTTGAAGAGCTCGAAACCGGATTGGAAGCGCTCGATAGTTCCCATCTATGGCAGAAGATGAATTAAGAGCTCCTGGAGATCAAGAAGAAGAAGCAGAAGAAGAAGAAGAATAGGAACAACCCAAAGAGACGGAACGAATCTATGAAATATAAAGAGAATGGGAAAAAGAAAGGTTGACGATCTTGTGTTCTTTACGTCCTGAAATTGTGGAGGAGATTGAGGTGGGCGGGAGCATGATTGGTTCGTTATAAACTCAACACGACAAATAATGAGTTGTGCTTGGTCCACAACAAAAATTTTACTATGTTTAACATCTTCATTATTTCTTCGAGCAGGCTAGAAGTGGCAGTGGTGACCGGGGATGAAAACGATTGGAAATATAAAATTCGGCGACTAAGTCAAATGAAAATAATTGAAGCAGGGAAAATGAGGTGTGGGACAGACCTAGAAATGATCAGTGGGGACCATTACCCAAAATGGCCGCCTATATGAACTAACTAAAGAGTATCTAGTGTTATTTTAATTTCACCGAAATAAAGTTTTATTTCAAGAAAAGAAAACAGACGTGTTAAATACACAACACCTTTTCCCAGTCCATACATCAACATTGCATTAATCATCTAATCCACACGAAAATTACATATCAACTTCAAAGGTTGTAATTAATGACCATAAATTTCCAGTTTAATTATAATGTAGTGTTTAATTACCATTCGAGTCCGGAGAAGGACAACCTCCCAAACCCCCACTGCCCGATCTGGTACAGTTCGAACCAAACCCGGTCCGGTTCGAATTTCGAACCCATTCCTTCGACCAGCTCCAACGCTGCCTCCCAGTCGCTCCTCCTGGCCACCGCCTCCTCCACCACCCTCGGCGATGCCTTCTTCTTCGCCGCCTCATTACTCCGGTCATCATCCCCTACTCTGCGTCGGCGGAGAGACCTCCTCAGCATTCTCATGCAGCGCCGCGACGCCGCCCAGGGGACCTTCACCAGCGCCAGCCACCCCAGCGCCGCCGCCACCGCGCACGGGCAGCACCCCAGCGCCACGCAGTCCGCCACCACCACCGCCGTGCACGACCGGCTGCACTCCACCTTCTCAGCTGCCGCCGCCTCCTCGTCGCAGGCGGCGAAGCGGTAATTCTTACCTCCTCCCGTCGCCCTCACCATGCATCTGCAGTTCCGCACCACTCAAACCGATCGACCTGCGCGCACATGCAATAATCAAACAGCAACTTTCACTGTTAGTTAGTCTTATAGACGCACGAGCATTGAGCTAAAGTTTCACGCACTCTCCCAAAATCAAGAAAATTACATTCTACGTACCCCCAAAACAATTCGAAAACCGGACCGTAAATCATGTTTGTATTCTTGAAACAACTCGAGTTGAGAAGATAATTAAATTCTAAAAGCGCAGTGCAGTGACCGCTGGGCCATATTGATATGGCACAGTGCATGGCTTGAATTTTTAAAATATGTCAAGTGGTAGTGCTATATATGCTGTCCTGCAGTCGTCATCGACGTGCGTGTCAAATAGAAAGAAGGGAAACTGATCGAAGAGAGGTAGCATATATATTATTTAGCAAGGCCATGAATAAGTTTGTGCAACTAAAAATATGAAAAGGGAAATAGTGTAAAAGCGACAACACTGATGCAGGCATGCAGAAAGAAGACAGCAAAAAGATGTGAACTCCATTCTCTATTTGTTTTCCCAACAAATTAGAGTCGATCACTGTGCAAGGGGCCATGAAGGAGACGTGCATTTAAGTTTTTTTCCCCTTAAAGATGCCTCAGTATTTGATTTGCAGGTTCTTTTTCACTCAGATCTAATAGCCTGGCCTTCAGACTAAATCTATTTGTGATAAATAACAATTTAGAATTTAAAACTCTGCTGATTACATCGATACAAAATCTATGAATATATACACGAACGAATCGTGAGTCCAGAAACACTTAAAAGCAAAACTATGAATGAAAGGAGACTGACCTGCTCCAGTACTTGAATGCATGAGAAAGCTACCTACCATGGCGATCCAGCCTTCCTTGCATGATCAAGGACAAGATCCATTGAGATGGAAGAGAAAGAGAGAGTGATTCGTCGATATTGACAGAGTCTTATTGCTCCACACAAGAACGGACCGGAATTAAAACCACACTTTTGCAGTGTCTGTATTATATACATAAACCAGGGCATCTTGCAGAGTTTTTTGAGTTAAATTAATTATTAATGTATGGGGAACTGAAGGTTTGGAGAACAACAACAGCTCGTGATCCAATTCCCGAGGCCAGCCAGCGAGCAAGCAGTTGACTTGTTCGTCGTCTCTCTCTCTCTCTCTCTCTCTCTCCATATATGAACAGATCAGCAAGCATCTCTGATTTCATAACTCACAGGCGATCCAGGGACTAGATTTATTAAAGTATATAATTAAGGAACAAATCAAACATAATCGGAGATAGAAGATTTATTTATAGCAAATCAATGTTGGACGAGATTAATTAAGGAGCTAATCGAACTCGCAAAATTAAGTGCGTTTCCTAGGGGATAAAAAAATAATTAAAATAAAATAACAAAAAGAGTTTTTCGACAGCACGCGTAGCTGTCGCTTCTTTAATTGGGCTTTCCAATTGGGAAGCCCATCAATAGGAGCTCTACTTAGGCATGCCCTCAATTTGAAGCTCAGCAATTGGGATGAAGCCCAATAAAGACCCAATAAGGTTCATTCCAGCCCATCCGCCTAGTGATATCGGCCCAGGTAAGACTCCGTTTCTGCCACCGATAAAATATGAACGGATTCTGTTTTTACTATGATATCATAACTTTCTTCTGCAAAAAATGGAAATCCGCCATCTTACCGATCCCACACGGTCGACCCAACGACCATCTATGAGGAGATAAATTGAAAAACTACAGTTGGTCACGATACAGCAGGGTATTACCTGACTTCATCAGAATTCGAACCCTTACCATCTTCTACAAATCTGCTACATCCAACTCAGCTATGTCAGGTGATATCATAACTTTGGTTCATTACCACAAGAGTTACATATCGTGGCATCTTACCTTCCATCCCTCGAGGGCCCACTTACGATTCGAAGCGTTATCAAGCCGAGTGGTCCCCTCAAACAGAGACAGAGGCATGTGAGAGCTGTCTCGGCAGGACAACCAATTTATTTTTTTAATTATTATTTACATAAATTTTATTAAATATTATCTTTTGATAAAATAAATAATAAATAAATAAAATCATCGAATTTGAAAGAAAGATGTCGAACTAAAATCAAACTAATAGAATAAGAATAAATAAATAAATAAAAATAAAGCTAGCACAATGCAAATAAGTTAATCAGTTTAAAAAAATTTCAACTGCTTGAAGATAATAATAAAAAATTGAGGTTATAAAAAACTATAATAAAATTATTTGGACCATAAAAAATTTTAAAATTTTTATATGCATAATATTTTCAATCAAAAAAATTGACTTTCATCAAAAATATATTTTTATTAATTTTTTAATTTCATGAAATATAATTTTTTTATAATTATTAAAAAATATTACAATCCATGTAATTCGAATTTTTGAAATTAAATAGTTAAAAATAAATTTAAATTTAAAATTTTTGACTTTACCAGTCGATCCTCCAAACTATTCTCTTCAATATTTATTCAAGAACACCACTCAATTTCATATTATTAAAAAAATTAAAACATTCAAAAAAATCTAAAATTCCTATTCCATCGGCAACAGTGGAGTGAAAAATTAAATGCGGAGGATCCACTGATCAGGTAATTCAAGGAGACTGGCAAGTAGTGTGGGGACGACTCATGTTGATTATCAGAATGGATAAGAATGGCCAAGATGACGTGGCTTTCCTATGGACCAGGGGTAGGAGTCTTCTGACGGTCAAAGTATAGGCTGAAGTGTCCACGTGAGTCAACATGTGGCTGACTCCGTCTTGGCCACTTCTCGTCTAGGCTGACTCCGTCTCGGGCACCTCTTGTCTCAGCTAGTTTCGTCTCGACTACTTTTCGTCTCGGCTGACTCCATCTCGACTACCTCCTGTCTCAGCTATCTCCGTCTCGGTCACATCCTATCTCAACCAACTCTGTCTCGACCACTTTTCATCTCGGCTGACTCCGTCTCGGCCACCTCTCATCCTGGCTGACTCCGTCTCGACCACCTCTCGTCTCGGCTGACTTCGTCTCGACCACCTCCTATCCCGGCCAGATCTGTCTCGGCCACCTTAGTCTCGGCCAGTTCCGTCTCGGGCAGTTGTATTTTAGCTACCCTCGTCTCAACCAACCTCACCTCAGCAAGTCTACCGTCTCAGCTATTCCACCTCACTCGGGCTAATCACTAGCCTTAGCTGTGGGTCTATGACACACTAGCCCTATGCGTTGTCGTCCGAAGAAGAATTTGTCTGCTAGTAACACAAGTTTGGGTCCCTCTGACACCCCTCATTTATGCGCCACCGTACAGAGGGCGCGTATCAAGCCGTTAGACGTGATCTTTCTCTAGCCTCTTAGCCCGTCAAAAGGAAGATATTGGTGTCAGATCCGATCTCCTCCAATGCTTTTCCCCGGCATATGCAGCCAAAAGGGAAGGGGACAGAGAGGAGTTGCTTTCGATAGCGGATGCGACACGCGATGAGAGACGTCATCATATCCTATAGATAAAACCCTAATATAGGTTATAAAAAGAGTAATTCACTATCATGCAAGAGGTCTGATTTCTGAAACTCTTTCTACACTTACTACTATTTTGCTCTTCGTTCTCCATATCTTCATCGGAACTTTAACTTGATCGTCTGAGTGGTTCTCAGGACTCCTTGGCGCCAGTCTAACCACTCTCTTCCTGTGTATGCGTCTGGTCCAAGGATCGTCATTGTCAGATAATTCGTTGACTGATGACTTCCATCCACTGTATTGAGCCGGAACAAGAATCATTTGGGCAATCACGTGTATGCCAGTTCTGAGACGTTTGTTTCAGATCATCAACTAGCTTTGTTTTGAAGAAGCATACAGTTCGTTCTTAGTTTGCGTGCCTTTGGATGCATTTTCGATAAAGTACATGCATGTGATTGTAATGAATGCAACATGGATTCTAATTAACTGATAAAGTAAAATAATTAAGGCAACATGAATTCGAATAGATGTGCAAAGAAATTAGACTGTTGTTATTTCACTTCATCTTCATTCTCCCTGCACATTAATCCAACAGTTTTCAATCGAATTAACTCGTCTATCAGGCAAGTCATCGCTTCCTGAGAAGATCCACCTTCTTCCATTGCCCTTCTCGCCGTCTGTCCCAGCTCCCTCGCCCTCTTCCTCCTCTCTTCTGCTTCCTCTCCGCTACCCATCAGCTCATCCACTGCCTCCTTCAGTTGCTCACCGTTCACCACCGTCCGCTCCTCTGCTTTATCGCAGTTGGAAATCACACCGATCGAGATCCCCATCCTGTGCACGTCGACCAACAGCTTCTCGTTCAGGAATTGCTCGGCAAACAACGGCCAAGTGATCACCGGAACTCCGGCAGCAATCGCTTCTAGGCACGAGTTCCACCCGCAGTGCGTCACGAAGCCTCCCACCGCTTCGTGATTCAGTATGAGAAGCTGCGGCGCCCATCCTTGCACCAGCATCCCCTTCCCGCCGCCGACCACCCTGTTCTCGAACCCCTCCGGCTGCCATTCCGATATCTCTCCGGCGTTCCGCACGACCCAGATGAACGGCCGGTCGGACGCCTCGAGACCTCGCGCGATCTCGCGTAGCTGAGTGGCCGTGAACCGGGCCATGCTCCCGAAGCAGACGTAGAGGACCGACCTAGGCCTCTTGGTTTCCAGCCAACTCAAGAAATGATCGGCGCTCCCCGAAGCGGCGTCGCCGCTCCCTCGCACCATCTTCGTATCCATGCCTCGGTTCTGCAGCGAGACTGGGCCGACGAACCAGAACCTGAGGTCTCGCAAGTTGGGGGCTCGATCGACGTAGTCACGTTCCAGCTCGTAGAAGCTGTTCACGACCAGTGCCGTGGATCCGGTGAAGGCTTTCGGCCATCCGGTGGGAGAACTCCTTGGGATGAAGGACGGTGTCGGGGAGATTAGAGAGCTTGAGGTGGATCTTCTGCGGTAGGCCGGGAACCTCGATCAATCGCTCGGTCTCCAAGTCTCCCTGGATCAGCTCGCCGACTTGTAAGATTTTAATAACCGCGGAGCTGAAGAAGTTGCTTCCACTAAAGAGGAGCGAAGGAACGGAGGCTTCTTGGGCGACGCGGGTGGCCCAAGGATAGAAGAAATCGACGACGACGCAGTCAGGGCGGTGGGTTTTGAGCAGCAGCGAGAAGGAGGGCTCAAGCCTGTCGGTGGCGGCGACGAACCGAAACAAGTCGTCGGGGTTAGGGAAGGCGGCGAGGTTCTCGTAGCCCTCGGGGATTCCAGCTTCTGAGCAGGGGAGGCGGAGGGCGAGGAGTTGGATAGGGTGGCGGAGGGAAGCGTCGGTGTTGGCGAGATCAACGGTAGGTTTGACGAGAGGCACGTTGCCGGTGGTGATGACGACGGTGGCTTTGATTCCTTTACCTGCAAAAAGCCGTGCTAAGTCGACCATGGGGATGATGTGGCCTGGGGAGAGAAAGGGCAGGAAGAGTATATGCAGATCATCCGCCATGGTATTGAGCATGAGCTTGCAAACTGTGTGCGCTTCTATCCATTAAATACAGAGGACGGCGTAAGCATGGCAGTCACTGTAAGACTTGTGGACTAGGTTTGCGTTTCTTCTTCGATCTCCTTTGCAATCACGTCTGTTAAGCTAAAGACGTCTTTTTCCTTCCCTCGATTCATTACTGTCACCAGCTCACGAAAGGTAATTAATTAGCAAAAGCTAGCAGTGAGCAAAATGCAAAATGGGCATCTAGAAAGCCTCTCCACAGCTTTCCACAAGACGACACAATTCAATTATACAGTAGTGATTGAAAGGGAATCAAAGCTGGGTACAAGCAGAGAATGAAATATCTACTAGACCCACTAAGGTTTACTAGGGGATAAAATAAAATAACAAAAAGAGTTTTTTCAACAGCATCGCTGTTCACCACTGCTGGATCCGGTAGCACGCGTTCCTGTCCCTTACTTTAATTGGGCTTCCCAATTGGGAAGCCCATCAATAGGAGCTCCATTTAGGCATGGCCTCAATTTGAAGCTTAGCAATTGGGCCGCTGTTTCCAGCAGTATGGCAGACCATTTGAAGCCCAATAAAGACCCACTAAGGTTCATTCCAGCCCATCCACCTAGTGAAATCGGCCCAGGTAAGACACCGATTCTGCCAATTTCGGTTGGCCTATATCCAATTTTTTATACATTTAAATTTATTTTCATATTTATTGATCTGCTTACCGATCATAAATTCAGGTATATATATTATATTTGTACGGACTGACGTAGATGATTGGAATAATATGGATGGACATGTCTTAATTTTGAAATGCTACCTTTTTATTTACCTGTGCCAGGTTTATCGGTTATCACGTCACATCATATGTTCTTAGTGTTGGTATGGTAACCCTATTTTAACGTGTGGTAGGATGATGATTGCTATCATAATTCTCTTCCGTTATTATATTTCTGGCAAAAATAAAATTTATCGTCAAAAATCTCAACAATCTCACAGTCGATTCGATGATCATATATAAAAAATAAATTAAAAAATTATAATAAATTATTATGAAAAATATCTCTCTCTCCCTCGTTACCATAACAATTACATATCGTGGCATCTTTCCATCCATCCATGAAGGGTCACTTACTGTTCAAAGCATTATCGAACCGAATCATCCCCTCGGATAGAGCCAGAGCCATTTGAGGGCTGTGAGAGTTGTCTTGTCAGAACCATAATCCAATTTATTTTTTTATTATTATTTACATACATTTTATTAAATATTATTTTTTAATAAAAATAAAATAAATTAATTAAGCCATCGAATTTGAAAGGAAGATTGTCAGAATTAAAATCAAATTGAGATAAAACAAAATTTATGAGATAAACATGAAGATAGAAAATATATCTAAAATTAATTTAGATTTATTTTGAGCGATTTATTATTTTTATCAAATAATTTAATTAGATTA
The DNA here is from genome assembly GCF_044706935.1 of Curcuma longa. Lineage (NCBI taxonomy): Eukaryota > Viridiplantae > Streptophyta > Magnoliopsida > Zingiberales > Zingiberaceae > Curcuma > Curcuma longa. The sequence goes on from NC_133863.1 coordinate 5,324,761, forward strand.
AATATTCAATCGACTTTACCAAATTTTTTCTCATTTTTTTGTTATCTTCTCCGTACATAAATATGCTCCTATCGTCTCAGTACAAAGTTGGTTCCTATCGTCTCACATGTACAAAAAAAAAATTAAAATTTTAAAATTTTTAAATATTAGTATAAGTCAATTTTCACAATCCATAAACTTAAAATTTGAATTTAAAAAATTTAAAACGAATTTAAATTTAAATTTTACAATGTTAATCGTCGGAGCTCTTCTTTTCATATTTATTCAAGAAGACAACAAAGTTTAATCAATTAAAATTGAAAATTTTTTATCTTAAATATTTAAAAATCAAATTAATAATAAAAAAAATAAATTATGGTTTCACTTATCCTCATCATGCATTGTAACCTTCCAAAATCATACTCTAATTACTAAAATCGGATTTAAGTTTCTTCGTATCATAATTTTCGACAATAAAAATGAACGGCGATGGTAAAATATGTATCGGGCAAGGGCTCATGAGATAAATTATTTCCCATGTGAGTAAATCTCAACCGTAATATTGTGGCATTGTCATATTTTTCTTATGAAATATGATCACTCTTCAAACCATATAATGGTAATCTAGAACGGTAATAAAAATGTTTAAAAAAAAGAATTTTGACAATAAAATAAAAGAATCGATGGCCTCGTTCACTTTTTTTTTTAAATCTTTTAGTTGTTTTGTTATTTTTTCTCTCGATCAGGCAGCAGTATACGTAGTTCTTGCTATTTTATTTGATTTATTTTTTGATTTACTTTATTTTTCGTAGTATTAGTAAGAACAAAACAAGTCTCAAATTTTATTTTGTCCAACTTTTCTATCCTAGCCCTAACAAACAACAAGGAGGTAGATCTGTTTTCTTTCTTTTCAATAGATCCAACCACATGATAATAATAAACTTTTGTTAGTAACCAACTATTCTTGTTGTTTTTCAATAAATCCAACCACCTAATGATAATAAAACTTTTGTTAGCAACCAACTCTTGTTGTGGTTTTATTTCTTTTCAATAAATCCAACACCTAGCTAATAAAAAAACATTCGTTTGTAACCAACTATTCTTGTTGTTTTCTTTCTTTTCGGTAAATCCAATCACCTAATAATAATATATAAAAACGTTTGTCAGCAACCAACTATTCTTAGTTTTTCTTTAGCAAGACTAATATTTCAACTACTTGAACATCATCTTTACAGTACTTTCCCACTTTATTATTAGCTATCCAACACTAGTAAATAGCGTTATTATTGTTTCTCACTATTCAATATTACATTAAATGTTATTGTTTACTTAATCCCAGAGCTACAGTATCTACAAACAGTAACTAATATTTTAGCAAGAACAACTAATCAATAATATAAATAAAAGGTAATCAAGGCATGACCTCATAATCCTAGATTGTTAATCTAAGAACTATAAAAGCTCTCCTAAAATTTCTTCATAGGAAACGATCTGAAGACGGAGAAACCTCATACAACGGTTGAGCATAAAACTATGAAAACAAATTGAACAAGAATGAAAACCGAGCATGTATTTTTTCTTCTTCGAGCTTCAGTTTATTTATAATTTTCACCTCGATCTGACTATTGCACTAGCATGACATTTCTGGACACCTGAACTCATCGAAACTCTATCCACTTAATAACGATCTATATAATGATTATGGCCCTTCTGGAGCACCTGGAAGGGATTCAAGCACCTAAAACCTACTGACATGGACATCGCCTTCAACCATTTGACAATGACTTACGCTGACCTATAATGGGTATCCGAGCGCTTGGAATTAATCTGAGTGTCTAGAATAGATCTGGGAGCTTAGAACAAATCCATGCACAGGAATTGTAAACCTTGGGTTGATCATTCTCCTCCATTTTATTTTGGTTATCTTGTGCAGTCTTACTTTCAGCTTATCGTCACTCGGATGCATCGAACCCTTCCAGCTCCTTCATGTGCGTCTTTCTTGCTTTGCCGGAATACTCTTCTGCAGCTCGTCGTACCTCGGATGTACTGAGTCCATTGACGCCTTTCGTGTGTTATCCTTCTTATTTGTTTGTGTCTTCTGTCAAGGTTTGTCATCTAGAATAAGTGTATTATTCTAAGTCCTTGTACACACATGCATCAAACATAATTTCAAACTTATTTGATTACCTATCAAAATTTCACTTGGGCACTAACAATTTTTTTTTTTTTTTTGACGATGGTCAAACTAAATTTGAAATTAAGATAAATAAATAAAAAAATAAAGCTAACATGATGCAAATAAACTAACCAGTTAAAAAAAATCTAACTATCTCTACTTTTATGCCTAATTCTTTATTTTTCCTTTTCTTTCGACAACAAAAAAAAATTATAAAAAACTCAATAAGAATTAATTTGACTATAAAAAATTTTGAATTTTTTTTATAGACATAGAACTTTCAATTATAAAAAATTAATTTTCATCAAAAAAATTTAATTAATTTTTAAATTTTATAAAATATTTTTTGATAATTATTTAAAAAATATTAAAACGTTGAAAAATTCTGAAAGCTCCTAACTTTAATTCATATTCCATCGGCAACAGTGGAGTAAAAAAATAAATATGGAGGATTCACTGATCAGCTAATTCAAGGAGACTGACAAGTAGTGAGGATAACTTAAGTTAATGTGAGATCATTGGGATAACAGATACTATCTTTTGTTAAAGAAGAGAATGACTTAAGTTGATTATCAGAATCATCGGGGCAATCACTCGAGTATCCACTGATAAAATGGTCCAAATTTTTATAGTTTTTGGGATTACGACGCCATGATAAAAAATAGATGCATCCTTGGATAATGCTGATTTAAATCTTATATTATTAGAGAATTTAAATATATATAATATTGGATTATTCATTGTAATCTATCTACGCTTCCATTAATGGTTAAAATAGATGAATTTTAAAATTAATCAGATAATAAAAATTATATATTTAAATTTTTTAAAATAAATAATTAAATAATAGTGTGGCTAACTTTTGAGTCACGAGTGGCCGATAGTGCGTAGTGACGGATCAAAAAGGACGGGAGGGAGGGTGGCACGACTTTCCTCTTTCTCGAAATTTTTTAATAATATTATTACTATATAAATTTATTTATTTTCTTAATATATATAAATATTATTTGTTTTTTCAAAGATAATTATTATATATTAATATATAATAATTATCTTTATCAAGCAGTATACAAAATACATGGCTAACTTTTGGATTTATCTGAGCAATCAGTCGGGTCGGCAGCGACGGCTTACGGTGTCCGGGAGACACGTGAAGCGAGCGTCTTAAGTCTTAAGCCGACAGAGAGAGCCGCGTGTTCATCTTGTCCGGGAGTTTCGAGAAGCAAGTGTATATATATATATATATATATATATATCCTGCGCGCTCTGTTTACGCATCTGTCCGCGACATCTGACATGGCGAGGATTTTTACTGTTCATCCTCCTCCACCGTGGCCTGAACGAAATCCCGAAATAAAATGCCTCTCCCAAAATCGCGCGGTCGATTCTCAATTTGAGCTTCCACTATAAGCCGAGCAAGAGGACCAAGAAAAAAGAGGAAGAGGTTTTTAAGGCTAAGAGCCCCTTCTTAGAGCAAAAAACTGAGAGGCCGTTTAAGAAACAGAAGAAGGAAGAGGTTGAATTGCCTAAAGCTCTGCAGCGGTTTTCTCGGAAGAAGGCATAATTGTGAGACAAAGTAGACTTGTATGAACACATTAGTTGCTTGCTGTCCAGGTAGAGCTGACGATAGGGAGAAAAGCTCTACCTGTTTGGTTCTTTAAATTGATTTCTGTAAACATTAGCTTATTGTCTCGAGTCTTCGTGCCACCGCCGTGACTCAGGCAAAAGAGTGTTTAATCATGATTCATGCGCTGAAAATAGGAAAACCACTTGAGCACGAACTTGATTGTCAAAATCCCAAGTTCTCCAATAGAATTATGGAAATCAATGGGGAATTATAAACAAGGATGAATTATTGGATTGTTCCTTTTTGTTCGTGCCAGTTCAGTATCAATTTACCTGATTGAAAATGGTTAGATTTGCATATCTACTTGTCATGGTGGATTTAGGCATTCACTAATACTTACAAATAAAAAATAAAATATGTAATATTTGTTTAACTCTAATAGTAACAAATAAAAGGGTTTTCAAATGGTAGATTTGTTCCTCTCGACACGATCAATTGTGAGACTGACCATTTAAGGCAAGCGAAATTGTCCTCCCATTTGAAGACCTACTCGATATTTGATTTATGTATATATATCTTATTGTAGAACCGATGATACTGATTGTTTAAGACAAGCGAAATCGTCCTTTATGAATTAAAAGTATAAAATTTAAAAATCATATTAACTAAAAACACCTTACGAATTTACAGGATAGCTTCAAACTTTAAAGTCGGGTCATGCTTGACTACAAATTTTGAACGTAAAGAAATTCCATTCAATCAAAGAACACCTTACTCTTGAGAAGGTATGTATGACAGGTGTAGTATATAATGAATGATTCATGACCCGTGCGAGTTATCGCCGACATTAAGTCAATTTTTGACCCAAGTTTACAAACACAAGTGCAGAATTAATGAAATAATATCTAAGTGTAATTAATCAAACCAACAAAAAAACATCCTTGCAATTTCTACTCCCACACCCTCTCGGATACATGTGTAAATACAAACAAACACACTAGCTCTTTTCTTTGCAATTTCCTCAAAGTATCTGCGTGCCAAAGCAAGATTGGGTAATGTATGTAGTACAGCCATCAAAAGGGCACGTATCAGAATGTAAAAGCTAAGTAAAGCAAGAACCGTGAGAGTATCTTGTACAAAATTCAAGAATTTCACTTCTCAGTAGAAAAGAACACCTCGTTTTGGATGCAGATTGCAGCTCGTTATCCCTGCTAAAACGGTCCATTCTCAAAATGCAACAGAAAGGGAATCAAAATATTTCATGCCTTACCGATATTCCAGGGATGTGAAGAAGAACCAACGATGTGAAATACAAGCAAATAGAAATCATGGCCCCAAAAATGAAGTTTTGAAAGAGGCGTTTGTTATCATTGCTAGGGATGAAATTGGTCTTCAACAAATTTGTCAGGTTAAATATCCTGCGGGATATCTGCAACAATTGTCAATTCCAATATTTCAGTTGAATTTTTCTATTGTGTTTCATTTAGTTGAAGTGGTTGATTCATACAAAGAGATAAATTGCCGTAGTAAGCAGGAAATTGAGTAAAGGATAACTCGGAATGAAGCAAAGAAGCCATTTGGGTTTTGGGTTGTATATCCATCAAACCATTCAGTCAAATGTATGCATTGAGCTATCCACTCTATTAATTATGTCAAGGTTAGGAAGATTATTATTCAATGCCCAGACTTGTATTTGTCTTCTATTGAAACCTCTAAATACAATATCTAGGATGACGAATTTTAAACCAACCACCCTTGATATATTGAGAAACATCCCCAATCCAACAAACTTTAAACAAGTTTCATCACATTTCCAGAAAAAATATCCCATAATTCCATCCTATTTCCTTGAATCCCCAGCTTTTCCTACTGTTTTTCCTTTTTATCAATCTCTCATTTATTGAAAAAGAACATCTTTTGTTGAAACCAATCTACTTGTGTATCCGTATTGGGATCGACCAACTTTAACAACCACAGTTTAAAATATCAAGTCAAAATGCAGCAGGATTAAAGTTAGTTATACCTTAGCCAAATATGGATTTGAGAGATGTAGGTCTCCAGTGTGATTTTACCAATCCAGCTGGCAAATAAAGAAGATCAAAGAGGAAAGACAGTGTATATTTGTAGTCAAAATCCAGAGTGGAAAAATTGACTTACACAAAAAGAGTGAGGGAGGAGCTCCGAAGCTGCTGGGTGAAATTCCGCAGGCAAATGTAGACACTGGAATTAATTAAAACAAGAATTATAGTCTCTTTGATAATGCACTAATCTAAAAAAAAAGTCAATTCTTTTCGGACAAGCCTTTAATACGCACGTGATCGGAATCCATGATGTATATGGATGGAACTTGTTGTAGGTAATTTTGTCTAACTTGTAGATGAATTCATACCACAAATACCCAATCTGCATGAATCAAAGTATACTTTTCTTTCTTTATTAAAGGAAGTGCTCAACCAAACCAGAGTTAAGGTTGCCATACTAACCAACAAGGATGATGAGACTATGATTGTCTTTATGTACAATTTCCTTCTAGTTTCAGATTCCTCGAGCTTCTCCATCCATCTTTCAACCTATTTTTGGACATGAAATATAAGCTGCTTTAGGAGAAAAAACTATATAGAACATCAAAGTTAAGCAGAACAATTTAAGTTGCATCCCTAAACCAACAAGACAGCTAGATAACACTTTAAATTGATAGATGATGTTGAATATGATCAATGAACTTACAGTTGGGTGATAATATGCATATATCATGCCTATGATCCAGATATAACGGTCAAGGCCAGATCTGAAATGCCACTCATGCAAGAGCGGCAACCCTGCTTTGGAAGGATTGGGATCTTTGTATCCTGCATAATAAAGCCTTAGAAGAATGGAAGAATTCAAGTACTAAAGATAATTACTAGTAGAAACAGATAATGTAGTTCAGCATCAATATGCCACTAACCTAGTAGGAAGGTAAAAGGACCCATCACAATATCAAACACTCCAGGTATCTCCCATATGAAGATGACCATAAGGAAGCAGCATATTATCTTGACAGCCATTACAGGTGCAATCTCATTATATTTGTTGTAGATGGAAAGTGCAATATAAAGCATAAGAGTGAAAAGAGTGTGCATTGGACAAATATAGTACAGTGTGTAGTCGTTGTTTAGGACAATGCAGCAAAATGCCACAAACAAATTTAGCCGCCACATCATCTGTGTAAAATAGGTAAATGTATTTAATTCCTGATCAGTAAGAGAAAATTAATAATAATAATATTATTATTGGAATCGTGGGGGCACCTGAGCAAACCGAGCAACACTAAAATCCTTGCGTACGTAATAGTAAGAGAAGTTCCCAAATCCAGTCATCCAAACATAAGCAGCGATGAAGATTCTTATTGCATTGTATATTTCAGCAGCAGCAAAATAGTGGTACAATAAGAATAAAACCTGGGAAGATGTTCACAACAAAAGTAAATACAAAAAAATCAAGTCAAAACAAATAATCATCATAGTTACAGGCTCATCGAGAAATCAAATTTGTGATTTGAAATGAGGTAAGAACTTCGCATCATATAGTTTTTCTGGACCATCCACCAAAAGCTACGCTGCAAGAAAAAAGAATTATGACTAGTTCAAGGTATACCACATTTCAGTGACCCTTCCATTTATACTCATATTGGTAAATTTTTTCAAGTCACAACTATCATGAATCAATATATGCCAAGGATGCCACGTTGAAGAATGTCAGATTAAGAAGCAGAAATTCAACAAACCTGCATCCATCCTCTCCATTCATCAGTTTGATGACGATTCAGATACAGTATGGATTTCCCAGTAAAAGATGATATGTCATTATGCTTTTTTAGAGAAGTCAGGATTGAAGCGATTATAAGGAGAATATAAAGAAAAAGAAAAAGGTCCCGGCTGTAACTCTGAAAAGAAACAAATAAGAGATCAGGGGAAAAGGGAGCTAAAATATTAGCAGAAAAGAGAAATATAGAACTCATTATAAGTGGACATACAACTAAAGAAAATTGGGGGAAAGTACTAAGTTTGAATCAGATGCATAAGCTGTCGTACATCTAAAAATTGCAAAAATAAATTAAAAAGATAAACAATTGTCACAATTTTTTCATATAAAGTTGGTCAAGTTATTTTTAAAGACAATATTTAGGCTTTGCCTATTTTTCTTGCACTAATCGGATGATAATAAAAAACCTAAAAAATGCAATATGTCCATATTCAAGAATCTTTTTTTTTCTTTCTTATTTTTCAATTTTAAGTACAACAAGGAAGAATATGAAGGAGAGGACAATAGAATCTCAGTCTAAAGTCTCCAATCAATCAAACCCATAAAGGTTCTTTGAAATTAAATGATTTGTTCGTTACTACAAAACAACATAGGAAAACTTTTGATCTTTTAAATTGCCTTCATCATCAAGCTAAGTTTGTCCTAACTTTTTAGGGTTAGGTATATGGATCTTATTGGCTTCCATTGAGCTCCATTCAAAGCTGTATCTCTAGATATATTCAACTCACTTAAATATATATTAAATAATATTTTAATTTATCTCCTCTACCTTTATGCCTTCCACTCTACTAGATACAAATCTTCTAACGAAAGAAGCTATTGGGCTTCTTAATATGTCTATATAATCTCAAGCTATTTTCTCTCATTTATCATATATTTGATTTAATCCTAATTACTCTTGAATAACTAGTATTTTGTTTTATGCATTCTAGTAATTTGACACACTCATATAAGCACTCATATCAGCTACTCTAACTTTTTATATATGTTGCTTCTTAATGTCCTAATACTTTCGATACATATATTATGACGGACCATACCACAATCAAAATTTTCTTTTTGGCATAAGGGTTACATAAGCACCACATCTATAGAAACTCATCTCTATTTCAGCCATTCATTTTTTTTCCTGGTAACGTATCTTCATCAGCATCCCCTTCTCATTGAATAACAAATCCAGGATCTCTATAACTCTTTCTTACAAGAGAGTTCATATCAATTCATCCATCTTTAAAAAAATTGTCCTTTATTTTCTATTGTTGAAACTACATTTCAAATAATCATTTTTTATCATGCTTATAGTTTTATAAAAAAATCCTTAATCAAGTTTCAAATTTAATCTAATTACACTCACATTAGTTCACATAATATCATCTAGAAATAATATCCGGTGATATTATCTTCAATAGGGACTTAAAAATAATTCATACAAAAGAAATACAGATGTGCATTGAAATGATTCATTTCAGGTAATATCCTGAAGTTAATATATATGGCATGGTTTTAACACATTATATTCAGTTTATTTTGCAGAAAATGAATAGTTATTCTTTATGGATTGCACATAAGCACCCTGTTATTGTTCAACTAAAACAATAAATGCTGCATCATCAATTTATTCAATATGCAACAAAAATAACAATAAAGCAGTACTCAAGAACCTTGGTGGTTTGTGAAAACAGATTTGTTCGATCACAGATGTAGAAGTAAATAAGAATAGCTCCAAATTCTGCCCTGAATAACATTAGCAAGTTAACCAAAGGTTAGTAGTCAAACATCCAAAACCTACCAAATTGAAGTATAAAAAGAAGGGACTTACATGGCTCTCAATAATGCTCTATGTTCAAGCAAAAAAGACTTGTCCATTGATATAAATCTAGAATGTGTCAATGTCAAAAAAAAATATAATATCATGTTTTACAAGCATATACATAAAAGTAGAAGGGAAGCCTTGGCGCAACGGTAAAATTGCTGCCATGTGACTTGGAGGTCATGGGTTCAAGTCATTGAAACAGCCTCTTGCAATGCAGGGTAAGGTTGCATTCAATAGATCCAATGTGATCCGATCCTTCCCTACAACCCTACATTGGCAGGAACTTCGTGCACCAGGCTACCCTTTTTATATACATAAAAGTAGAAGATTCATTCACCGACCTGAATAAATTTGCCATGACTGACGTATGTCGGGATCTTATAGAAGAGGATCTTGATATGCCTCCTTCCATTAAAGCATCCCTATCATTTCCCTTGGATGTTTCTTGCTCCAGGCCATCCAAATTTGTGTCTGAATGACTGTATCAGACAAGATACAAAATATCCAAGTAAAACATATGACTAAATTGATGTATCAGTCAAGTGTATTCATAACATATAGAAATTGAAAATAGGAAAAACTGGAAAAATATTCCCATACGATCTTCAAAGTGAAGTTACTCCAAATTCCATGTCAAGTAGTCTTTTAAACAAAAAATATGCTAGATTGACTAACACAATTTTCTCATTACCAAAGACTTATGATGGATGAAGGAATATATACAAAAAAGAAAATTATGGCACTCAGTTTAAATTAAGGTTGTTCACTCATGAATTTGACTTACAGCTGAATGTTTGTGATCTAAAACATCATGCAAAAATCCTCTCATTAGTGGCAATAAACTCCACACGTTTCAAATTCAGATACGCCTCTTTATTATAATTTTTTTAATCAATTCAAATAGCATTGTCAAGCACACTTCAGGAGGTTCAAATTTTACCTACCATGTTGCAAATTGTGTTTAACAATTTTAGCCTCCATATTAATGAATTTGTGTTTCACTAGGTCCTTATTAGTAAGTTTGAAACTATAACATATTAAAGTGGATGTACAATATCTAGTAGAGAAAAAAAGTACATGATTCAGAATGAAGACTTCATTTAGTGTATTCACTGTAGAAATCTTACACTTTTGTGATGAAGGAAGATTTTTGGTACGCCAAAAATTCTGAATATATCCATGCAATAAAAACAGGGAGATATCCAAGAAAGAAGGAAACCTGCAATAGACAATGGATCAAGTCTAATAACAATCTTTAGAAAACCTATGTCATAGATAAGATAACAAGGTTAGCTTTGGATCAAGCATATGACTTTATGCGGAGAAGTAAAATTACATAAAATATTCAACTCAATTACAGCTTCGATTCCTAATCAAATTAAATAAATACACAATTATGTCTTATCCAGATATATTTTCCAGAAATATTACTCTGGCCTTGAAACTTAATTCAAGAGACTAGCATTATGGCTATATATCAGCCGGAGATTGTTCTACAAGTATGTTCTTCAGAACAAAATTAAAAGTTTCAACTATATCTTTGGCAAGTTAAAAAGCTCTGAATCGATAGTGTAACTCATCACAAGACCCTAGTCCTTCTGAAACATCATTTTCTTGAGCATCGTGTACTTCCAGTGTGTGTGAAACACTGTCATGTGCACCCACCAAACACTACGGAGAGTTCAACTAAGTGCGAACGCATCTTAACCAAAAGCAAAATTAGGTCGAGCTCTATTAATTACAGGCATAGAGGACGGTTTTTCGCATCGATTCGAGAATCGCCAACTAAATGGTTCTACATCGAATTACTACCTGAGTCCTGAAAACTTAACAAAACACCAATATGACTCAAGCCAAAACTCCTACTGCTGAAAATGTTCATCATACCTGTCCGGGCGTAACCGGTCCTGACTCCACCATCTTCCTCGACAACTCAGCTCTCAAAAAATGCTGCAAGAAACGACAGAATTCACCAACCAAATAGATCCAGGAACACCGGAGCAGATTAAAGATCTAGCTACCTTCTTCCTGGGATCAGAGGGATAAGAGGTGGATCTTCATCAACAGGGAGAGCAATCCACAGGATTTCACAAGCGATGAAGCAAGAAAGGACCTCAGATTGGCCTCCAAATGGAGTCAACAAGCGAATCCGGAACTTGCCATTGCCTGATTTTGAGCGAGAAGTCGCCCTCTCACCGAGCGAGTCGCAAGAGCAGTTGGAGAGGAATGCTGGAGGGAGGTGGGGGTTTGGCGACTAATTACTTTCTTGTCTTCTTTTGCGGAAAATTTCTCTTTGCCCTTCCGAATTTATCAACATTTTTATGTCACCCTTTTCTAACCTTTTATTCCATTGACAGACAAACACGTATCTATTTTACAGTTTACGGAGATTAAAACATAAAAGTGTAATTTCTTAAAATACGAAAGGTGAAGTGAAAAATAATAATAATGGGCCAAGTGAAATTTGCTCCTCCTGCTGGCTGGATATTTTATATGCGGCCACAATGCTCTCCCGTTAGATTCGCAGCGTGATCAACGAACTGTAGAATGTACGGTGGATTCAGCCGCCGCACGGATTATTTTTCTGGCAAAGATTACTTGTTCCGAGCAAGACAGGCAACAAAGTATTCTCGCTGCCGAGTGACGGATGTGATGCTTTTATCAATGATTTGGCAGACGTGACTGCAGGCATTGGCGGGCCCCTGTCTCTATAAAATCATGAATTTTCCAAGCGTACGGATGTAAGTAAGATTACTAATCAATAGTTTACCCAGTCTATTCTTTATCGTAATGACTATGATTTTGAATCCGAACGCCAATCACGAGGAGGTTAGGTGAGCAAGAGTTAATTATGGGCCATTTTGAATTTTGAATTGGCAAATCACGTTGACAGGTCAGCAAAATCACGCTCTCAAGGATATCTCGATTTAATAATTCTAATTCACAAATAAATTAACGGGCCCTAGTTTGGGCCCAGTACTTAAGGCTTGGTCCCCCACATCATTGTCGAGGGCTGAAGAATGTGGGCTTTGGATCCAGTAGGCCTAGGCCCAAGAAGTTGAATTGCTTGTGGGTCCCACGCGATCTTTAACGTGAGTTACAAAGTTGACCGCTTTGGATCGCCCAATCAGATTCGCCATGCACGTCTTATTGAATTCACGCAGTTCTCATGGTTGCATTTGCGATAACATCAATCTGTGCCATGTTTGTATGAAGGCAAGGTGCCACAAATGCCCTGGTCAGATTCACCGTGATTTACCCTATGCACTATTTTCAGATTCCAACCTTTTGCAGCATGAATTCACGCAGTTGCTTGGAATTTTCCTCTGTTTGTATGAAGGCAAGGTGACACGTTCAGTGAGTGTGGCATTTCACCTACAATTAATAATTATTTGTCGAGCCTCGCCGTGCTAAGCAAAGTTGGTGATGCGATAGTCCTAAATTTTGGCATGAGGTAGGCGTGCGAATAAAACTATTATGGTCGGTGAGAGATAAGACTTCACAACAACGTTGTGGAAGAGACTTATAGAAGAAAAATATTATGTCTTTCAGCTTACGGTACTTGATTTTTAGAAATATTATTGTTTATTTATTTTTATATGCCATGCCACAGAATGAGCTGTAGATACTCATCAAATGGTCAATTAATTATATGGTGCTCGACTATATATATATTCGCATCATTTTGTCTTTCTTCATCAATATGTATTATAAAATGAATATATATAATATTGACTAATTAAAATAAACGTAGATTTAGAGTTTCATTCATGTGGCAGTTTATGAACCTTTCGAGTCACTGTAATGGGAGTTGTAAGATGCATGGCAACAATTAAAGCCACTGCACAAGTGTCGGCTGGGTGTTTGCATTATTTCAATATTTTAATTTTAAAAGAAAGAAAGAAAGAAGTATTTTGTTATGTAATTTCTTAAAGATGTCTCTAAAATCTTCTTTATCTATTCACTTATTTAAGGGAAGGACCACAGAGGATACAAAGTCATTTTCTCTGGGGTTGAGGCTGGAAGAGGGAAATTAAGAAATCAACAACAAACCTCATCTAAACCTTAATTAATAGAAGATCGAGTCTTTTAAGTATCATTCTAGAAATTCATTCAATACTTATCATCATCCACTTGAAATGTCTCAGTTTGTTAAAAACTTGTTTTCTTTAACATGCCAAGCTCATGGGGCAAGAGAATCAGATTAAAGAGTTTATCATTATTAATTGTCTTTGTTTTATGTACATTTATGAGACCATTAATGTTGCTTGAGCTCTCATCCACCTCTCTGCCTTACCTTAGAAGGTTGACTGAGGTCACTCTGAAATTAATTGATAGAGGAGGAGTGCAAGTTTAAGTCCTAAAAATACATAAAAAAAAAAACAAAAAACAAAACAAATGGATAATGTAGCAAAACTTGATAAATAGAAAAAAGGAGAAAAAGTTCTAAATGATGATATCGAAACTTGATAAACTCAATGACTTATCCCTAAATCTGGCAGATTATCAGCTCCTCTTCTTATTCTTCTTCTTCTTCTGCCAACGGTAAAAAAAAGGAATGGATAAGTTGCTTGAGAGAAGAACCCGGTCCTCTCTCCTAAATGCCCTTCGAGTTGGTTATAATTACAGGGAAAGACAGGAAAAATTAGCCGGAGGTCAGGGGTATTCTTGTCCACACGGGTATTACAAAAACGATTTAGATCCCTGGCATCAAAGGCGAATAACAAGGAGCAGCCCCCTCCTTTCTCTCTCTCTATAGCCTTCTCGCCCCCGTCTCGCCTCTCGCTGCGACCAAGCCTAGGGTTTGGTTTCGTGTCCGATTTGTTCGCGTCTGGAGATTTCTCGAGGAATTTTTGAGTTCTCTGGTCGAGGCTGAGGTGGGGGCGGAGCTTTTGTTTTGCGTTCGGAGCGCAGAGGGGCCGGATCTTGGACAGAGACTGATGCAGGAGGGAAGGGGGATGCGGTTGATCTGCCGGTGCTGTTGTCTCTGTTAGCGGTTCTGTCGGACGGTGTACTGTAGCTGTCCCTTCGTCGAGGGCTTGTGAGTACAGTTGGGATCGGATCTGTTTGCCGTGTTTAATCGGTGGGTCGGTGGAATACAGCGCGTGAGTCGGTGAGTGGGTCTTCGGGATTCGGTGCAGAGTCTGGCAGGATAAATGCGGTTGGTTCCCGTGGCGATCTGTCCCTTTTGACTTCTCGTGCATAATTTTTGCGGCGCCTGCGAGAAAGAAAGGCAAGGAACGGTGAAGAAAGCGGTAGAAGAGAAGAGAATAGAAGCAAATTTGTTTTTTTTGTGTGTGAGGAATTTCAAGTGGCTAGCTGTTCAAATGCAGCAAGATCAGCGTAAGAAGGTGGGGTTTCTTGATCCGTGCTTTGCGTATCTGTTCTCTTTCTCTATTCTTACAATTTAGGTCTCTTTTGTAAGCCTTTGGAAATTTTCTTCAATAAACCTTCTGATGCTATCTATATAATGCCCTTTTTGAAATACCAAACCGACATTTTTGTAGCTGTCGTTGATCGATTGGAAAATTAAGATTCATTTTGGTTAAGTCTGGTAGTCGCTAGAAGGACTTTAGTTTTTGCCGTATAATTTTTCGTGCAAATTGGCCAGTTGTTATTGATTCTACTCGGTGAAAATCTGATGCCAGATACTCGGTTTTGGTTTTGTGCTGTTCACCTGAAGATCTAGTGTTAATCTAAAAGTCAGTAAAGATCTCCTTGAAATCGAATCCAAGTAACTGGAGTTGACAGCCTCAAAGCTTTTCTTTCTTTATTTTTCTCTGTCTTGATTATCATCGGTGAATGTACCAGGACTCTTGGTTTCATCTACGAAATTTAATTATGAGCCTTCAGAGGCTTTTCAGATGGCTTTGGTATTCCTTTTTTATATCACTTATTCCAGTTGTCAGAAGAGTTTTTTCTATCAATTTTGGTGACATCTGCAGAGACTATTTATAACTTCTCTAGAATTATGCTCTTCGGTGAACATTGTTGATGACGAACCAAGTTCTGGGTCAAGATGATTTCTGTGCTGGTTGCTTTTTGATGTTTCAAAGCATAAACAGGTCTGAGTTCATCTATAGAATCTAAGGGAATGGATCCAGTTCTCTTCACCTGGTGATCCTGAGTGCCTTGCATCATTTAGTGCCACATAAAGCTGATACACAAGGCAATTTGATGATTGTATGTGATCCTATAATAGTTTCCTCTCTAAGGAAATGGAACCAGTTCTTTGCACCTCATAATCCTGAGTACCTTGCACCAATTAGTGCCACATAAAGCTCATACTCACGACAATTTGATGATTGTATGTGATCCTACAATAGTTTCCTCTTTAAGGAAATGGAACCAGTTCTTTGCACCTGATAATCCTGAGTGCCTTGCACCAATTAGTGCCACATAAAGCTCATACACAAGACAATTTGATGATTGTATGTGATCCTACAATAGTTTCCTCTCTAAGGAAATGGAACCAGTTCTCTGCACCTGAATCTGATAATCCTGAGAGCCTTGCATCAATTAGTGCCTCATAAAGCTAATACACAAGGCATTTGATGATTGTATGTGATCCTACAATAGTTTCCTCTCTAAGGAAATGGAACCAATTTCCTGCATATGATTATCCTGATTGTCTTGCATCAATTAGTGCCAAATAAAGCTAATACACAAGACAATTTTTTATGATTGTATGTGATCCTACAAAGGTCTCCTCTCTACGGAAATGGAACTTGTTCTTTGCACCTGATTCTCTTGATTGCTTTGCATCAATTAGTGTCACACAAAGCTAAATACACAAGGCAATTTGATGATTGTATGCGATTCTACAATAGTTTTCTCTCTAAGGAAATGGAACCACTTCTCTGCACCTGATAATTTTGATTGCCTTTCATCAATTAGTGGCACATAAAGCTAATACACATGGCAATTTGATGATTGTATGTGATCCTACAACAGTTTTCTCTATAGCTTAATATAGAAGAAAGAACATGCATGTAAAATAGATGGATTACCCACCAAGATGGCTCTCAGATTATTCTTTGTTATCTTAAATTTGCTTTCTTTCCATTGTGATGTATAACTAAATGCTGGTAAGTAAAAAATCCAAAGACTGTTTACTGGAATTTGAACCTCTGTTTTTTTTCTCCAAAATTTGTAGCATTTTCTCAATGAATTTAGATTCACTACATAATACTGGCAGTCATTTTCTCTTGCATGAATTAAGTGCAATTGCAAGTTAAGTGGCATCTCTTTCTTTCATTTATCTTTAACTTTCATTCCACATTTGTATCTTCTCCAGAATTCACCGGAGCTAGAGTTTTTCAGCGACTATGGTGATGCTAACAGATATAAAATTCAGGAGGTTATTGGAAAAGGTAGCTATGGAGTGGTCTCTTCAGCAATTGATACACATACTGGTGAGAAGGTCGCAATCAAGAAGATCCATGATATTTTTGAGCACATCTCTGATGCTGTCAGAATCCTTCGCGAGATCAAACTTCTTCGACTTCTAAGACATCCCGACATAGTGGAAATCAAACACATAATGCTGCCTCCATCAAGGAGGGATTTCAAAGATATTTATGTTGTTTTTGAGCTCATGGAGTCTGATCTCCACCAAGTCATTAAGGCAAATGATGACTTGACAAAAGAACACTACCAATTTTTTCTTTATCAGTTGCTTCGTGCTTTAAAATATATCCACACAGGTAAATTTTATTGCTTCTTGTGAGTCTGCAAATTTGATGTGATTAAATGCTATTTCTGGATGTTGTTACTATTCCATTTTGTTTTGAATTAGTAATGCATGTCCATTAATCTGTATGTTCTTAATGGCCTCAAATTGTGGAAGTTCCAGTGCCAAGTTAATAATGTCAAATTAGAGATGACCTTCTCAGTTCCATATTGGGGATGTGAAATCAACTAGTCAAATGCTTGAGCTTTCACGATTGACTTTGTTAGTCTTTGTTTTTCTACACCATCTCAAGTTTAAGTAGTTTAGTTTCTAAGCAAGGTAAAGACACTAATGACATTGGGATAAAAATACCTACCAAGATTTAGTTAAAGTGGGCCAATAAAGACTTCAAGGAATTATTCATTTATTCATATGATTGCACATTGGCAGAATCAGGTGTTTAGACTAGAGTAAATTTGCCAGGAGGGTCCTTATTCATTTGTATGCTCCTGTGTTTTATAGCTGTATCGTTTGCTTGGGGTGCAATAACTTTGAATTCCTTCTATTGTAGTCAAGAAAATGTGGTGCAACAGATTGTTTCCTTGACCGATTCATCATTCCTTTCTCTCAATCTACTTTTGATACACTGTTCTCTCTTTGATTTTTGTAATTTTTGTTGATGGCTGGTGCTATAACATTGTTACATTGCATGCAGCTAATGTGTATCATCGTGATTTAAAGCCAAAGAACATACTAGCAAATGCAAACTGCAAACTGAAGATTTGTGATTTTGGATTAGCAAGAGTTGCATTTAGTGATACCCCCACAACAATTTTTTGGACAGTAAGTTGAAAAGAGCATAGTTCTTTTTCTCTCTCTCTCTTTTTCAAAATTTCCTTTTTATATCCTGTTGTAGTGGTCTTTTGTAGATTCAACAGTTAAGAGGTTAATGGTACAATTTCATCTTTCTAAAGCCCTAATGTGTAACAGGATTATGTTGCAACCAGATGGTACAGGGCCCCTGAGTTATGTGGATCATTTTTTTCTAAGGTATTGACATATTCCTCATCAATTTTAATGTCTGCAACTATGGAAAATTTGCACTGCTTTATTTAGCTATTAAAGCATATTCTAAAGAAAGTTGCAATTCCTCACTTGTTTGCTTATGCTGCGAGCACTATTCTGATACATGGTAATTCTGGATCTGACTGTGTAGATTTACATTCTCGTCATGCAAAACCAATTTTCTATCAAAATGCTATGCACCTTGTTTAGGATTCCTCTATAAGATGCCTTCCTGACTGGTGGCAGCTACTAAACTTAATGATAAAGCGGTAAATTGAAAATGATTAAATATAATAGAAAAAAAATTCTTTTGCAACCATTGTGACGTATGGATCTTAGACTTTAACAGGATTGTAGTAGCCCATGTATAATCAGTGGGGTTGATTTGATTGACTCTACTGATATTTTGAGACAAAAATAATAGGTAACAAAAAATTAAGATGATCTATGAATGTAAATTTTTTTACAGTAGTTGAATTAATCAAGTAATCGTATTCTCTGTAAATTAATCCTAAATTTCTATCTATTTTCATGAGTTCTAACTTGTTTCCATCACACACCACCAGCAGTGTTTTTAAATTCATATCGAGGAGTTGAATTGATTAGCCACTCCTATTTTAGTTTTTCTGATTGAACCAATCAAAATTTCAGTTCAATCAGAAAGCATATATTTTTTGACTGAACTGAATTTACCTCAGGTCCAGTTTATATGATTTAACTGGCCAATTGGTTCAATTTTAAAGACACTATCATGTGGCAAAACTTTTCTTCTGACAGTACTTAGTAAGTGATGGTTACTGGTGGAGAGATGAATGCTTTGATTAGGTAATGCTATTATAATAACGCCACTGAAATAATCATCTAGCTATCTAGCTACACCAAGGGTTTAAACATGGGTCAGATGCCAGTCTTGACACTGTTGTTGGTATTTTAGACGTTTACAAGGTCTAGAGCTAACTATCCATTATTAAACAAACACAATGAAGATCCTTTGGGGTATGGTATGTACTAATGTGTGAGACATTTTTGTCAGTAGATCTAAAGTTCTAAACCACTATCAGATAGTTGCAACAAATGTCTTTCGTCTTGAAAAACAATGCTTATTTAACCTGTTCATTGAGGACCAACCATATGAAAAACTATTTTAACTTTCTTGAACCGATTCATTGTCATCATCAAGCCATGTTTGTCACTATTCTGGGTTGGCTACATCAATCTTATTCCTCCATTTAGCTCTATGTGAGGCAATATTACTAGGTACTTTTTTGAATTGATTGAACTTGAGTCATGTTACTGGCTTATATCATCACAATGTATCCATGTTTGTTCCTGTATCTTACACTTTTCTGCTGGACTTTTGAGCAGTAAAGGGCAGGGAAATTGGATGCTGGTTTTGTAGTATGAACTAAGATGACCTCCTTCCTAGTTAATAAATCTTGTTTTCTTTTGAGGATTCTGCCATTATTGAGATACTTGATGGGTCTAAATTCTAAATCATTTTAAACTAGGAGTGGAACTTATTGCTCTTCTCAAAAAGCTTGGTTTTTCAGCAGTTGGTTTATTTTGGTGTCTTTCTCCTAAATTCTTTAGGGATGATATAGATTATACATTAAAACAATGCTTGTTCAGGAAGGATTTTGAACTCCCCTGCAAGCTGAAATATGATTAGCAAGAGGTACTTGTATGGAGTTTGCTTATTTTTCTGTTTTTGTGTTAAAGTATGAACTACTTTTTCTTGGAAAGATATTGACCGGCAGTAATCAAATTGCAGTATACTCCTGCTATTGATATTTGGAGCATTGGTTGCATATTTGCTGAAGTATTAACAGGCAAGCCACTCTTCCCTGGCAAAAATGTGGTTCATCAGTTGGATTTGATGACTGATCTTCTGGGGACACCTTCTTTAGACACAATTTCTCGGGTACTTTGGTTTACCAGAACTTTCTGTATTGGATGTGGTTGTTCCGAAAAATGAGAAAAGATGCCTAATTTTGAATGTACTCTTCTTCTTTCTAATCCTAGGTTCGGAATGAGAAAGCAAGGAAGTATTTGAGCAGCATGAGGAAGAAACAACCAGTACCACTCGCACAGAAGTTTCCCAATGCAGACCCATCGGGATTAAAACTTTTAGAGAGGCTGCTAGCCTTTGATCCTAAGGATAGGCCAACTGCTGAAGAGGTATGTTATTGCCAATTAAATTCATTTTTTAAAATATTATCCACTGTCCAGTATTATTTTGTTAAGTTTGGGGGGGGGGGGAAATTTTTTTTAAAGAAAGCTAGAACTACCTAGTGCAGCTATTGTGGAAATAAACTCAGTTACTCAGTATACCAGTAACCATGTTGAATTTAATACTATTAACATCTTTCTCAAACTTTGGTTTTTTGTGTCCATTGAAGCTAACACATCTTTTTGTTTATCAGGCACTGGCTGATCCATATTTTAAAGGTCTTGCCAAAGTAGAGAGGGAACCATCTTGCCAACCCATCACTAAAATGGAGTTTGAGTTTGAGCGCAGAAGGTTGACTAAAGATGACATTCGAGAGCTTATCTTTCGTGAGATATTGGAGTATCATCCTCAGTTACTCAAAGACTACGTTAATGGAACTGAAAGAACAAATTTTCTGTATCCTAGGTTTAATGTTCATGTCCACCACCCTTCAATATTTTTATATATCTCTTTCTCAGGCATTTTCTTATTCTCAATACTCCCTGTTTTCTGTTTATGCAGTGCTGTGGATCAGTTTAGAAAGCAATTTGCTTACCTTGAGGAGAATGGTGGTAAAAGTGGGCCTGTAATTCCACTAGATAGGAAACATGTTTCTCTTCCTAGGTATACTTTTTTATTTTAGTCTGGTTTTGATCTCTATGCTTTTTTTGTATGTAGATAATGTTCAAGTTAATCTTTTGATTAGAACGCTAGATCATGCAAGAGATCTTGTGTTTAAAACATAATGTATATATTACTTTTCTCTTTGTTGTAAAATAAACATAGTTTTAATAGATTTTGGAATATCTTTTATATTTTGATAAACCTTCAAAGTAATTATGTTGGAAATTCTTTTATGAATGTGTATTTCTTCCTTCTGCATAACTTCCCATATAAAAAGTCCATTCTGATTCTTTGAAGTGAAGTAATTTCTTTCCTGTTTCTTTGATTTTCAGCATGCTGTCATTCTTATTATTATTCCTTGTTGAATAATCAAGAATGTTATCATCTATCTTATATATTAGCCATTGTGTTATATACTTTAGGTTGAGAACATAAAATGCATTGTGAAAAACCATGCAAGCCTCTGTATATATACTTTCACTTCGTGTCATAATACATTGAAATACTACGCACACAAGTTTAGTATAAATTGCAAGAAAAGGGAAAACTGCTGTTCCTCTCAGGTTCAGTTTTATTTCCTTTAGAGTTAATAGCTAAAACCAAAATAATGACTGAAGCTAATTTTTCTGTTGTTGGATCGATGGCCTTCTTATATCTTGCTCTGATATTTATCCAAGAGCTAAAGCTTTATCTTTTGATTATTTGTCATGCTGAAAGAATAGCAGATATAACCTCTTCAGTAAAGAACAAGCGTAGAAAAGACAACAACCACAAAGCTGTTTTATTTGAAATGTTTCATTCTCTCTTTCGTCATGCAACATGATGTGCAGCAGCTTCAGACATGCCTAATTTTTCACTGTTTCATAGTACGCTTATATTTTTTTTGGCATCTGTTAGGTCAACGGTTGTCTATTCTTCTACTGTTTCTCCAATGGGACAAACCAATACGGGCACTTTGAGAGAGAGGCAAGGCAATGATGAGGCTTCCAAAAATCCTCGAGACACTGAAAGGCCATCTGGAAATACAACAAGGACTTCACAGGCGCCACAACGGGTTCCAACTGGTAATTGTTTAGATTCAAATTGACCATATGTAATGGTGATGGTGCACTTACAATAATTGTATTCTATGTTTCTCAGCTCGACCAGGAAAAGCTATTGGTCCTGTCTTGCCTTACGATAGTGTGAGTGTGAAAGATGCCTATGATCCTAGACGGTTCATTAGGAATCCTGTTCCTACACCACAACCTGGTATTTCTTCAGCATATTGTTTTCACAGTAGCTCTGGCAAGTTGGATAGTTACGATAGAGAACCAATGGAACCCGAATGTGAACCTGTTCAACATAAGCCTCCACAACCACATTTGCACAATAAGATGGCATCAAATATAGCTCTCGAGATGAGAGCCTCTCCATTTTATCTCACAGGAACTAAGACCGAACGGATCGAGAAGGACAGCATACTAGAAGCAAGCCTGGTGCATGCAAAATCTCCTTACAATGGACTTGTAGCAGCAGCAACAGGTGCTGTAGCGCATAGAAAAGTTGGCGCTGTTCAGTTTGGTATGACAAAGATGTATTAGGCACAGATCACAGATTTAAATGGGACGAGCAGGAAATGAAAGGTGGGTGATGGAGAATTGAAATGTTAAGGGTAGCAGCCACTGGGAAGACGACAGGAGAATTGAATGCCGAAAGGAGAGAGGATAGGATGGGCATATTATGCCAGGGCGATTGAAGTGGCAATTTCATAATTCATGCTTACTCTGAGGGAGAACACGTGAAAAAGTTCTTGTAAACATGGCTGTACTCGAACTGTTCATCCTTTGCTTACCAATAGAAATTGGTTTTCTCTGTAACTTTATTCTAATCAGGTGGTTTGTTTACCAGACTTGTACAGATACATTTGCTGGGGTTTATTAGTTGAGAAGTTCCGGATGTTTCTCTGGGTACAATATACATACTCGGTGTTTGTCTTATGGTTGCCCTTCGCAAACACATACAAAAGAAAAGGATCACCAGCAATGTAATGTAATTTTGATTGTGTGGAAGATCTTAAGGTTAGCCTAAATGTAATTACTACAGAGAAAAGATGGATAAATCCGTCCCAACATCAATGCGAATTTCTCTCGATCTTCTAAAATGCACAAATATATCCAAGGATGAATTGGAGAATTCGAGATTTAATTGACATAATCATACAATAACTAAATGTAAAAAAATATTTTTTTACCTACAACTCACATGCGACATTTAAAACAAAATGTATTGTTTACAAGTGATGACTTATGATAAAATACGACTAGATAATTAAACACTCATATTTTTATGAAATCAATCTATGCTTTTATAAGTTCTAGATATGATGTTTTTTTGTCTAACTAATATTTGAAAATGTTGTGATAATTATGTGATTATGACAGTATGCCTAACCATTTGGTTCATTCCGATCGATGATTTTAGATAGCAATATATCAGGAGATTTTCTAGTTGTCTTTGTGTAAGTTGCAAAATATATAAATTAAGGCCCATGTACTTGTATAGTTGTTTTCTTCCCATGTATGGGGCTTAGCATGAGCCGAAAGACACAAAGCATCGCCTTTATGTTAACTTTGGCCAACCTCCAAAGCTAGTCATTTTCAAGCACGATAAGAACGTGCATGCCTCTTTGCGTCCGCAAAAAGATTTTCCTTTCCTTTTTAATTTTATCATGTCTACATCACAATCCAATCCTAGAATAACTTAATATCTTACTTTTAAAAGTATATATTACATGGTTATATATATATATATATATATATATATATATACGAATTCCATCAAACTTGTAGGCAACTTGAGGTGCAAACGTGAATAATGAATGGTGTGTTTTATGGTCCTCCATTTGGTTGATGCTCGTTCCTTCTCCAAACGACGACGTCAGCTTTTTCTAGCCAACGGAATACAAACAGAATCCAACCAAGTCAAACATCAACTGATTTATCGTAGATTTGAAGATCTTGCGTTGGTCAACAATCTCAGGCGTGCGATCTCTATCTCTAATTCTCTTCCTTTTTCTTCTTCGATCGCTAGTTGCCAATACTTGTTATAGCAACAAACATCAATCGCAGACTCAAGCAACCGCCCCCATATTCTCCTACACTACTGCATCATTAAGACAACTAAGAAGAAATGCATAGGCCAGGTAGGAGCAACCAAAGTATATGTAATGAAAATTTTAATTAAAAATTTATGTCTCTCAATTTAAATTGTAAAATTCATATTTAATTACACTCATGAGGATGTAAACAGTATAATAAATTTAATTAAAGTTTTTTTAAAATATCTAAAATCATTAATGAATTTTAATCAAGTTCAAATCATTTCAAATTAAGTTTATTATGTTATTTACAACCTCTTGAATATAATCATATCTTCCTATCTAAATTTTAGAATCTAAATTTCACAAGATAAGTAAATATTCTGAATCTAATAAAAAATAATTGTATATTTTAAAAAATAAATATTAAATACATTAAATGAACTGTATTTCGTGTAAAAATGCACATTCAATGCTCACGCTCGCCGTGACGTCACAATTCGGATAGAGATCTCGATTTCGATCACGTTCACGCAAAACCATCCCCCTTCCGACATAAACATATCCCTGCGCAAATCCAGGGCCCACTCATCCAGGGCCCACTCATCACAACGTTAAAAAAAAAGAGGTCAATTATTGGGTACGAGTTAATCGTCGTTGCTCGATTTCATTTAGAAGGACCACAACCAACTGTAGCGCGGTCCAACCCGGACGAACGGCCGGGAAGGTGACGCCACATCATTGGAATCAACGGTTGGGGCGACCCGCAATTGCCGGTGGCCTGGCCCCACGCGAACCTTCCAACGGACTTCCGCTTCCCCACGTCGCCGACCGTAGCCGGTGGCCCTTGTGGCTTGTGACTCGGAGCGGTCCAGCTTCTCTTTGCGGCCGTCAATAGTTCCTCGCGTCAATTCCCTATCCATTTTAAAAATCAAATTTAATTAAAATATAATTTTATAAAAAAAAATAATTAAAATGATAACGAAATGTGCACCGAAACAAAAAGTGGGGGAGGATTAGGAAGACTAAAGCAGCACTCCACCTTTCGTCCTTTCCCAACCATCTCACAGTGCACTTTCACTCGCCGCACCTCTCTCCTTAATTATCAACTCTAGCTGGCTCTCCATGTCCGGGGAGGTCGATGGAGACGAGCTCAGAAGCCACTGTGACTTCTCCTTCCGCGACGATCGCTCGCCGTCGGCGGCCTTCGCGCCGAGACCGAGCGGGCGGCGGGATTTCATGAGAGAATTATTCTTGGACGAGTCGACGTTGACCGTGGATTACTTGTTGCCAGGCGGTGATGGGGCAGTCGCCAAGACGACTCCGGTGACGCCCAACTTCTCGATGTCATCCACATCGGCCGAGTTCGGAGGGGAGGAGGACTACTCCGGGCCGTGCAGCAAGAAGAAGGAAAAGATGGGAGAGGAGGAGAAGCATGCGGAAGGGAGCGAGTTCAAGAAAGTGTAGGGTTTTGATCTTTAACTGGTTTACCTCTCTTTAATTCGTTGATTAATTAACTTTAAGTTTCTCCCCCTTGATTCCTTGCGTTCATGATGACGGTCAATTTTGTTAGGCGCGAGCTTGCTGTAAAGGAAAACCAGCTGCTGCAAGCTAACCAGTTTTCTTTGTGGAAGTTTGATTTGTCTTCGTACCTGTTCTTTCTTTTTGTTGGAATGAAGATTTTTTTCTTTTTATCTTTAGGGTTTCTGTCCTTTCCCATGGTCAGAAATTAGGGTTCGAATTGATCCGCTTCCAAGTGATTAATTAACAAAAAAGACAATTCTTTGCCCTTTTTTATGCATCACAGAACCTTAATTTAATTTGTTTATCACAATTGCTAACTGCGATGCAATTTTGACTTACAATTCACGCAGGAACAGGCAGGCAAAGCAGAAATTAGGAGAGAAAAGGCAGAGGGAACCCAGGTTTGCTTTCATGACCAAGAGCAAGGTCGACAACCTCGAAGATGGCTACAGGTGGAGAAAGTATGGCCAGAAGGCAGTCAAGAACAGTGGCTATCCGAGGTTAGCTATGGACAATATATAATTAACTAATCATAATCAATGATCGATCTATCGATATCAATTGCGAAATTAATTAATCTTCAACTGTTTCATGCAGAAGCTACTACCGCTGCACGGCTCAGAAGTGCAATGTGAAGAAGATGGTCGAAAGGTCTCACCGAGATCCAACCACCGTGATCACAACTTATGAAGGCAAGCACAATCACCACAGTCCAGCGAACCCAATTAGGGGCTCTTCTCCGGTGGTGGCATTGGCACCGGTGAACTTTGGGCACCGTGATCACCTGCTGCAGCAACAAGTAATGTGCTCGTCAGGAAATTTTGGCATCCACGATATGCATGAGCTTAACACTACTGCACATGGAGGATTCTTGTCAAACCCTAGCACGTATTTGCCAAACCTACCACCTCCTCATCTTCCTCAGCTTCAAATGCAGGCCGATCATGGTCTACTGCAAGACATTTTACCCAGGATGAGCCACAGCGACATGAAACGATTATAATTAATTAACTATGCATGCCTGCGTTACTTTCTCTATGCTTCTCTATATATGCATGTCAGGGAATAATATATATCATCATGTTCTTATATGATGAGCTTTCAAGTTATTGAACTCTGATCAAATTTCTAACTCATCTCTCTCTCAATATGTTTATATATTATGTTTATATATGTAATGTATGGACGACACATGCATGCTGGAAATATTCTTCATATATCAATTGAGACATTACCGAACAAGTAGAGCTTTGTGAAAGATCATGAACTGCAAAATTCACTTATATATATATATATTATTAATTTTTGTTGTTGTTCTTTTCTTGTGATGTAGCATAAGTGATAATACAGTAATGGCCTCCTAAATGAACACGATCTGGCAGAGGTACATCAACTTCAAATTAAATGATTCATTCAAAACCCTATCAATGGAAAGTGAATGAATTCTTCCTTTTGCATCGACTTTTTTATGTATAAAGTATAGTCCACACAACCTTTTCTTGCATGTGAAAGCATGCATTAAATTTTCATACCGACTTTGGACTGATAAAGCCTAATGATTCTTGTACCACTGCATTAAATGTGGACGTACTGTGGGAGAGGGAAGGGGAAGCATATATCAAGCATTGCATTGCATTGTATGATCAGGATTGGCCACTTTGCTGCCTGTAACTGTTCGGTGGCAGGAGTAAATGCATAGAGAGTACTGTGGTGTGAGTTTTTATCATTAGGGAAAGGGAATTTGGAGTCATTAATGTCGACGGGCACATATATAGTTTGTGTTTCTACAAGCTCAAGCTCTGCATGTTTGTCTTCTCCATGCTTGCCTTTTTGTAAGTCATTGAACTTTAAACACCAGTGCCTTAAACGTACGGGTTGTTTATGTGTGCATGCTTTGTTGATATGCAAGTGTAGTGGTCATCTAATTAATTAAGTAGCTAGGATTCCAAGTGATAATTGTTAAGTACTTAGTTTGTGCCTAATTGGCTTTTATATATATATATATATATATATATATATATACACTAGGAATGATGGATGTTTAACCCTTGTTTTAGCTATATTTGAATATTTAGTGTATTTTTTTTTAATAATGGATGCAAATTTGAGAATCAATACTATCTCGCTTAGTAGTGATGTGGTGATGACAGAAGTCTCACCAGGATGCATAAGTTCTCATGGAGCCCCAAAAAGAGTAATAGAAAGATATATGAAGTAAATTAAATGTGATGATAGTGTAGGTGCATTCAATTGACCTAGAGCCAGTTTGATATCGAAACGACTGTATGATTTTTCAATCAAAATACAAACACATATATAAGACCGAACTCATCAATCTCTTCTCCCCTTACACATATATTAGACACACCTCGCAAAGAAAAGCTCAAGAGATACATCTCATGGAGAAAAGCTTAAGGTATGCATCTCATTAAAGGGTTTCATTGTAATCAGTCATGTCCCTCCACATGCCAGACCAAGGCCAACTGAGAGGTTGAGAAGTCGACTCAACTTAGATCAACTCAAGTTAACTTGACAATTAGAGGTAGGGGCATGGGCATGTAGGTGCACCAGTTAGATATCGACCATATCAAATAGAATGAAATTAACTTGTATATAATTTTTAATCAAAATAAATAAAGAAAAAAAGAAATACTTTAAAAAAAAAAACATATATACAAGACTGAACTCATCAGTTTCTTTTAGGATTTGATTGCAATTTATATTAAAAATGTGTTATTGAAATGAAAAAAAAACAAAGTTTGTTTATAGTCGTTTACCCTATTAATAAGTGAATTAGATTTACCTCTAATCAAATTAGATAAGTTAAAATTATATAATGCCATTTAGCCTTGTGAAATTTTAAGAAGAATATATACTTATTATAAAATATCCAGCAGTAATAAAGGCCTAAAAAATAAAAGAACAATTAAAATAGAAA
This sequence comes from Curcuma longa, assembly GCF_044706935.1. Classification (NCBI taxonomy): domain Eukaryota; kingdom Viridiplantae; phylum Streptophyta; class Magnoliopsida; order Zingiberales; family Zingiberaceae; genus Curcuma; species Curcuma longa. The sequence continues at coordinate 5,353,211 of NC_133863.1, forward strand.
TAAATCATCCGCAAACTGTAATCCAACCAAATAGATAAAATTTAGATTCTCCAATTAATTGATTGAACCGGCCGGTTCGATTCGATTTGATGAAAATCTTCCGGCCGAAATGGATTCGACGATCGTACCCCTTGTACAGCTCGACCAGGATGATGATGGGAGATTGGCGTTGCGGGTCTTCGTTTCCGTCGTCGCCTGGCTACAACAAAAGAGGAGGGCTTCGTCGACGAGGTGTTTGTGGTTTTGTGGCTATGGAGTCAGGCATGGAATTGGAAGGGAACGGAGCTTATCCTCAACCCATCCGCCCAGGTTTGACTCGCGTCGGTTGGATCGGCGTTGGCGTCATGGGCGCCGCCATGGCCGCCCGCCTTTGCACCGCTGGCTACTCCGTCTCCGTGTACGCCCGCACCCCCTCCAAGGCCGAGCACCTCCGCCGTCTCGGCGCCCACTTCGTTCCCTCTCCAGCCGACGCTTCCCGCTCCGCCGACGTCGTATTCACCATGGTAGGCCATCCATCCGATGTCCGCGAGACCCTCCTCCACCCCGCCTCCGGTGCCCTCGCCGCCCTCCCCCCTGGTGGAGTCGCGGTAGACTGCACCAGCAGCGATCCGGCCCTCGCGCGCGAGATCGAGGCGGTGGCGGCGGCCAAGGGGTGCTGGACTGTGGACGCGCCGGTCTCGGGCGGGGACGTCGGGGCCAGGGATGGCACGTTGGCGATCCTCGCTGGCGGCAATGAGGGGGTGGTTCGGTGGCTGTCGCCGCTGTTCGAGAAGCTAGGTAGGGTTACGTGGATGGGGCCGGCGGGGAGCGGGCAGAGCAGCAAGATCGCTAATCAGATCGCTATCAGTGGCACCATCCTGGGACTCAGTGAGGCAATGGTGTTTGCCGAACGGGCCGGACTGGACGTCCCTCTGTTCTTGGACGCGGTGCGCGATGGGGCAGCGGGGTCGACCGCGTTGGAAATCTTCGGGAAGAGGATGACGAGGAGGGATTTTGCTCCCGGCGGATTTGCAGAGTACGTGGTGAAAGACTTAGGGATGGGATTGAGAAGAGGAGAGAGGACGAGGGAAAGGCGGAGGCGGTGAAGGACGTGATGTTGCCGGGGACGGCATTGTGCCAGCAGTTGTACCTGGCGATGGTGGCCAATGCGGACGGGAAGATGGGCAGCCATGGGCTGATCACTGTCATCGAGAGACTCAACGGGAAGTAGCCATTGATGCTGCACAAGGAGGTACATTTTGAGTTCTTTTTGTAGAATGCACGAGACTTGTTTGAGCAATTGCTCTATCTTCCTGTAGCTTCCATTTCATTATGTTCTACTTTTCTTACTTGTAAACTAGAGAAATAGAAATTACCTGCATAATGAAACTAGAAATTGTATCAATAGTTGGTTGTAATGGTTTTACTCAAACAAGTAGTTGGTACTATTGATGGCAGTACCCGTCACCATGCTTATTTGATGCATTATGATCAATCATTGTTGTCTTTGCTTGAATGACTGATTTGGGTCCGTATGAGTATGTTTTAACAATAGAAGTTTTAGTGTTCAGTGCAGTGAAGTGATACTGACACAGGATAGAGGTTGGCAATGATATTCCCTTTGCTTCATTGGAAAAGAAAATTGTTCATTGATTAAACTAGATTTTGAACACCCAAAATGAACGTGGTCGAGGATAAAGAAGACTAAGATGATGTAGGGATTGAATTGTGTTTGAAACTTTTGAAATTATGTCGGCTTATATCCACAATGTCAGAGATGCATTTAACTAGCAAAGTTTAGAATCTATACTACAATCTCTAATACTCAAGCTAGCCTATTTAGCTTATATCCATTAACCATCATATGAAGTAATCCTGAGTATTAATATTTATATTTACAAGCTTTTATTCCAGAGATTAAATCAAACATCGGATATGACAGTCAATAAATATAGGATTTTGCTGCCGTTTTGTCTTCTGTAGGTAGGACAACAGAAAGGGAGGAGCAATAAGGTAGAAGGGAGTAGAGATAGGTAAACCAATATAAATTCTTAATTAAAAGAGAGTACATAACAAAGATGTAGAGAAAAGAAGAATAGCAGAGGCTAGAGAAGAATAGAGATAATATAGAATAAGTGTATAGAGAAGTTGACGCAAGATGGGAGATTAGGGAAGATATCACTAGAGTAGGTAGAGAAAGGAGAGGAGGATTGAGAGAACTTGATGGTCTTCATTCAAAAAAAAAAAATCGCTGTGAAATTATGTTAGTATGGGCTTATTGTTAGGCTTGAGCCATCATTCTCATTTTTCTCAAATCAAAGTTTCAACTAGTCAATACATTTCTTAATCCACTAGGTCGCTGGACCAATGCAGAACAGGTCTATGACAAGGGGACTTACCTCTTCGTTATCATGGCGGACTTTCTTCACAAAATGCTTACTAACATGGGATTCATGAACAAGCAGCTGAGAATGCCATAGATTGTGGCATTTCCATGGTTCTATGTAGAGGACATGTTCCCTCTTTTTTTTTTTTTTTTTTTTTTTTTTTTTTTTTGCCAAGGCCTCATACTTGATTGCTATGTAGTATATGTGTGTGTGTGCATATATGTTTTTGCTATAATCTTATTTCCCTTAATACTAATATTTATTTGATGATGAAGTCAGCTAGTTTCCATTGAAGCTTACATTGGCTACATCTTTCATTTAATCTTTTTTAATATTTGGCTACATTTATTGTGATTACTTTTGAAAATTGTAATTTGAAAGAAAAAAAAATTTCTCCTAATGTTGAACTTATCTATCACATGATTGCACAGGGAACAAAATTGGCAAACTCAGAGCTGAGACCTCTACAGTAGTATAATAAATGATCCAGAGATCAGACATCCAATGTTATGCCAACTTTGGTTTCTTTCCTTGAACACTATGTATCCTGATGAGTTGACTGTAATCACCTTGGTGCGTTTATGAAGTGAGACTTTCAAAAACCATTCTTGTTACTATATAATATTTCTTTCAAATGGTTCTTGAAACTAGTCGTGGATTCACGTTCACGTAACTAGCAAGTAGCAATCATATCAATCAAAGCAGTTGCTTACAAGAACAATAAAGTGCGTCCACATTCTTTATTTGGCTAACCAATCTTATCTTTTTCTTTTATTTTCCTCTTGCTTCTTCTTTACATTTCGTTTTTTTTTTCTCTTTGTTTTTGGTAATGTGCAGGTAAGCTTTGGATCGCGTGCAGCTAGTCATTTTTGCTGGACCGCATTCCAAGTGAAGTGATCAAAGTATATGAGGCAGAAAACAACAAGATTGTAGCTATAATTTTACTGATTACGTACTTATATCCTCTCTTCACATTTGCTTGACCATAAGTCTGACAAAGTTGTGTCTGTTAACTCGAAAACAGGGGAATTCTTATATTAACCAAAAACATGAAGCAGATGACCATCAGACATTACATCTGACTTGGGACTTTGCAGCGCGTGAGAATTCAGAAAATGCAGAGAACCTTGAGAGAAGCCGATCGGCTCACCTGTTCCACTGGCCATCGTCGAAGTTCTTTGAGTAGCTCTCTTCATCATAGCCAAATCTGAGCGGCTTTGGGCAGCAGATGCCCTTGCCTTTCTTCATCAATCTCTTGAGAATGCTGAGCCAGTTGATCCTCTGCCTCCTCTCGAGATCTCCATCTTCTTCCTCTACCTGGCTGAGGAGGTGAAACCGGGATTGCTCTCGCTGAGCCAGACAGCAGGAGTGAGGATTGATGCAGCTGCCGAGGAAGGAAGAGCCTGCTGGGGAATCCATGGATCAATCTCCAAACTTGATGCAAACAGTGCGGAAGAGATGGGATTCTGAAGAGGATGGTTTGTAATTAATTACACATGGAGTTAGCTTGGCATTCTGTGCAAGTATTATTATCACCGGCGTCTTTTTGTGCAAAGACCAAACACTGGTGCAGTAGCAAATTATTGACGTGGTGAAATGCCAACCGGCACGGCACAGTGAGTTTTATAAAATTCAAAACGTTATGATCGCTCTTTCTATTTTGCATTGCATCATCATTCTAAATCGTTCTTCAACTCCAGGAAAAGCTGCTTATTTTTAGACAGCAAAATGCAGGCAAGCGATCAGCTCATATATGCAAAAAGAAAGCTTCTTATATACGCTGTTAAAAGACTTCATCTCGTCCAAGACAGTGTGAAGTGCAAACACTAAGTGGAGGAGCACTTCTTCTTCATATCGGTAAGTAAATCTTCCTTAAACCAAGCTGTTTCACCATTTCGATGAACAAGTAAGCAATTTTAGTTTGTTTAGGATCATTTTTAGTTTGCTAAGGATTGTCTGTGACATCCTAAACTGTGATATTTACCGTAATAATAAAGAAGAGAAAAGACTCGGAGGATGCAGAGAACAGCTAAGCAATGTCCCAAATAATTTGGGTGTGAAATATGAATGTGCGGCCGATAGGAGACAGCGTTGATGGATTGGAATGGACTAGTGATCGGTGACTGCTTTGGAATGCTCACAATGTCCCAACTCATCCAAATCAGTCGCTTTATTTTTTTTTTATTTTGGGTAAAAATGGAAAACGTCTAAAATTTTTAGTGGAGTCATAATAAAGTACGTTTTTATTTATTATTAAATAATACTTATCTCATCTTAATTTATTTATAAAAATATTTTAATTTTCTAACAAGTATTAATTATGATCTTATAATCATTATAGTTAGTTAGATCTCATAATTACTATAATATTTATCAATATTAATCGAAATAAATTATTTGTATTATAATATTATAATTCATATTATTAATTAGTGTTGATTAAATATTTATATTATAATAATTATAAATTATTATTAATATAATATAATATTATTAATATCGATAAGAATTGTAATGTCTATAGCGTAATTGTTATAGTAATATCGAAAATAAATATATATACCATGGTAGAATGATGATATATTTATTTTCATAATTAATAAAAAAATATTTTTTTATGAATTTAATAAAAAGATGCTCTTTTAATTTTTGATCTTTTATTTTTTTTTCTCAATTATATGAAGTGTCTTAATTAGTCGAATAAGTTTGATTGGTTAAATTCAATTAGTTTATTGAAAAACTCATTTACAATTTGTTTAAAGAGAGGTGATTGATTTTATTTTATGGAAGTTTTTTATCGACTATCAAGATAAATTTGAAAAAGTACAAATGGATCATTGTAGACGATTTAATATCACAAGTAATTCGAGCACGGCAAGCATAAGAGTCATCTACGTAGAAATTGAATTCTTATTGCATAGGAACTCATTCTATTTCTTATCATCACATCAAGCTCTGACTATATCTTCAAAGATATCCGATAAAAATATTGACTATAGTATATAGGATAGGTTGAGACTAATCGATTATCCGCCCTACCATCAAATGATTGTTCATTGTGTCTAAATAATAATAATAATAATAAAGAGACAACTTAGTTAAGCGATCTTTCATATCTTATGAATCTAAGCTAAAGTTAATCTAGCTTTGCATTGGTTCAATGGTTAGGCTAGAATTTATTATTTTCATTTATGAATTTAAATAATTTAGGTAATAAAAATTAGCTTTATATCGCATAAATTAATTATACATCATAAAAAATATATTCCTTTTGTTATGTTATAATTTATCATATTTAGTAATGAAATAACTGAATATTAAATTAAGGGTAATTATTATTAAATATTTAGATATAAATAAATAAAAAGATAACTTATTAACGCACAGAGGATAAGTATGGATATAAAAAAAATAGAATAATGTGAGTATACAATAAATAGTTAAAGGATTCCAATTTTTTAATATATTGAAATTTTGATATTTAAAAATATGAAAAGGAATAATTTAAAATTCTATATATTTTATTTTGATTCATATTTCAAAATTGATTAACAACTAACTGGACATGAATACGTATGATCGTGGATATTATTTTAAATTATTTCAATTGTCCTTCAAGATCATGCATCTTGAAAATTTTATAATAGTCTAAACATTTTTCATGTGTATTTTATAACAATCTAGACACCATTGAGCAGGCAATTATTCCAATGGCTAAGTTGTCATAAAAGTCGTAGAAAACAGAATAATAGTCAACGAAAAGGAATACAGAAGTCAACGATCACAATGCTAAATCTAAATGTCGGCCGTCTTCCCGGCGGCGGACTTCTTGTTGTCGTGCCAGACGTATATATCCTCTATCAAATCGTTCAAGCCCTTGTCGGACGACCCGCCCTTCTCTACCGCCGCTCTCGCCTTCTCCGCGAGCTCCCTCGCCCGCCTTCTCGTTCCCTCGGCAGCCTCCCCAGCGTCCATGATGCTCCCTATCGCCCTTGCCAACTCCGCTGCCCTCACGATCGTCCGATTTGGATCCATCGCGCTCCTTATGCTGTCTGACACTTTGACGCCCACGCGGAATCGCTCCACCACCAGCTTCTCGTTTATAAACTGCTCCGTCCCTATCGGCCACGTCACCATCGGCAACCCGGCGGAGACGCCCTCCAGAATCGAGTTCCACCCGCAGTGCGTCACGAACGCGCCGACGGCGGCGTGGCTGAGCAGCTCTACCTGCGGGACAAACCCCCGAAGAACAAGTCCCCGCCCTTTCACCCGCTGCTCGAACCCATGCGGCATCCATTCGGCCTCGTCTGCCTCGCGCACCACCCACAAGAACGGGTGTCCGGCAGCCTCTAGCCCAAGCGCCATCTCCCTGAGTTGCTCCCCTGCGAACTGGCTCCAACTACCGAAGCAGGCGTACACCACCGAACTCGGCTTCTGCGCGCTGAGCCACGAGAGGCAAAGGGCCCTGTTCCCAACGGCGGCTGGGTCGACGCCGCCACCTCGAACACCGAAGCTGCGGGATTCAGAATCATTCAGGGCGATAGGGCCTACGAACCAGGTCTTAATGTCGAACACTCGTCGGAAGTAATCGAGGTAGATCCCCTCGAACTCGGTAAAGCTGTTGATGATGATGCCGAGGCTTGCTTTGTAGTCTTCGTAGGCTTCTTCGATGAGGCTACCGAAGACAGTATCCTGGACGAGGTAGTCGGGGAGCTCAGATCGCGCTAGTAACACCGGGTGAGGGAGGTCCAGGATGGGAATGCGCTCGTCGTCGCAGGCGACGTCCTTGAACGGCCGGTTCACCCATACATACTGCGAGACGCAGTAAGCCAGGAGCCCCACCGCGCCAAACGTGATGCGCGGGATGCCGAGTTCGCGGGCGATTTCCATAGTCCACGGGAAATGGGCGTCCGCGACAACCGCATCCGGGCGGTGGAGGCCGAGCAGGTGCTCGAGGGTGGGGCGGGTGAAGGGGATGGCGTAGTCGATCTTGTGGCACTCAGAGGGTGGCAGTGCGCTGATGTTCTCGACGCCCGGAGGGAGTCCGGACTCCGCGGATGGGAAGGGGTATTCGAGTAGCTGGATCCGGAGGCCAGCGGCGGCTGCGGCGTCGACAGTGGCGCGGACGAGGGCGGCGTTGCAGGGGGTGGTTAAGATGGTGGAATCGACTCCGCGGGCAGCAAGGAAGCGGGCGATGTCGACCAAAGGGATAAGGTGGCCTGAGGCGAAGTAGGGAATGAAGAAGAGACGGAGTGGCCTCCGATCGGCGACGTCGGCGACGGAACCCATCGCCAGTCTCCAAGGTATTCGGTGAAATCACTGCTCTATTTCCATTGATGATGTCGCGTTTCTTTATAGCTGTGAACTACGAAATTGTGTGGTTGAACCTGAACCGGTGTTCGGTCCGGTTCGATTTGAAATCCGGTTTGAATAATTGATCCACACTCGACCGTTCAAAAATAAAAATCTACGTTGGGTCCATAATAATGAATTTATTACTAAATACCATTTTTCCCATTGTGATTAAATATTTTAATCAACTTTAATGTTTTTAAATCACCAATTTTAATTCTTCATCAATTGATTTCCTTAATTATATGTAATTTCCTATCAGAATAATAAAATAAAGTTAAAATTTCCAAATTAATTTATTAAAGATAATTTATATTTTTATATTGCAAACAAAATCATACAAATTTTGATCGTAATTTTTTGTTTTACATTTTGAGCAAATATAAACTAAATATTAATATAAAAATAAATTCTTGACTACGCTTCTTTTCATTGTTTAATTAAAAAAACAATTATTTTCCTTCTTATTTCTGCCGATGTAATTAAATATATATAAAAAGGAAATAAACTTTGGAAGTTTTCCCAGTCACTTCTATTCAATTTTAGCAAAATTCTGAAAGGAATTAAATTATTTCCCCTTTTTCATCTTCTTTTATGATAGATATATGGATAATTTAAAATTACTTAATTTCCATATAAGGAAACTTTTGTCAATATGTTGTCTTTTATTTAAAATATTAAATATTAAATGACCTTTCCTTTTTTAAAAATTAAAATTATCTAATACTTTTAATATGAGCCACTTTTACATCTCGTCATTTAAACACAGATAAATCTGAAGAAATAAACTGTCTAATTTAAAATAATTAATTGAAATTTTTTTCTAAACATTTTATAAATATATTTGCTTATATTATTGATTTATGTGTGATAAGTTTGTTTGGACTTGATAGTTTGCAAGGATTTGTTATTTTTTAAGATTGACATGAAACATGATCATGTGGGTGCAAGGGCGGAGCCAGGTTGATGCCTACTCGGGCTCTAGCTCGGGGGCTCAACGGCTATGGAAAGGGTATAAATTTCAATTTACTATAGGAGAAAAGAAAAAAAAAATGAAGATTAGCCCGAGTGGTGGCTCATAATTTCAAATTAGCCGAGACAAATCATCCGACCTGGCTCCGTCATTGTGTGGGTGGGTGTGAAGCCTTAGAAGCAACACTTTTAGGTAAATGGAAGATTTTGAGTTTTGGGTAATTAAGTTGATGAAATCCTAAAACATAGTGAATTTTGAGAGATTATTTAGTTATAGTCAATGCCCAAACTCTATCTTAGAGCTTTAAATAAACTTACAAAGGCATAAGTTAGGATTCTTAAACAAATTGAGTTAACTAATAATCAATCCAATCTCAATTATTGTTCCAAGAATGACTTGGAGGAAAAAGAAATACATGAGATTCTTTGTATGTTAGCAAAAGTGAGTCTAATGTATGCTTAAGTTTGTATATGTCCAAATATTACGTACATTACAAGAATATTGGATAGATACTTGAGCAATCTAAAATTAGATCATTAGAAAGTAATTAAACTGTTCTTGCGGTATCTACAGAGAACAAGATTGTCTCAAGGTTCTTTGAGGCCTTAGGTAAAATTTTTTTAGGTCTTTAATATCACGTTCAAATATCTTAAATCCTTATAAAACACACCCTATGAAAGAATTACGATTTATGAATGCTCTATTTCACAAATAGATCATTTATAATAAATTATAGAAATAAGTACTAATTAGTTAAAGAATTGTTACTCTTGTTCTAACATAGAATTATGGAAAATCAAAATATCAACAAATAGATGGTAGAAAAACACATCAAAAGGTGTTTCAATTAAATTTCACCTTAAACTAGAAAATTGTTGGGTTTACGTGGTTAGAAAGGTGTATCCTGAAAACTTAATTTATTAAACTTGTCAAATAACTATATTTCGTGGAGATCATTGATTGTTTTAGGAGAAGAATAATGTTGGAATATAAAATCACAACCAATTTAATTGGGTAAGTAAAGATTATTCAAACAATGTTTTTATAATATTGTTTGTTGGGTTCAAATGCATGCCCAATTTACAAATGCCCGGAAATATTTCAAAGAAGAAGAAATGATTTAAAATATCAATAATAATAAAGAAACTATTGAATTCTATTTTTCAAATCCAACTATTTTGTAATTTTATCCCCAAATAAATAATAAATTTTTGAAATAATTTCTTCTCTTCCAAATAAACTTTGAAGAGAGTGAAATCATCAACTTAATGCGATGCAATTATTCCAACGGCCAATTTGTTGTAAAAAGTTGTAGAAACAGAGCAATTAGTCAACGAAAAGGAACAAGGTAGTCAACGATCACTCTGCCCGGCGGCGGTCTTCTTGTTGTCGTGCCAGACGTATATATCCTTTATCAAATCGCTCAGAGCCTTGTCGGACAGCCCGCCCTTCTCCACCGCCGCTCTCGCCTTCTCCGCGAGCTCCCTCGCCCGCCTTCTCGTTCCCTCGGCCGCCTCCCCAGCGTCCATGATGCTCCCTATCGCCCTTGCCAGCTCCGCTGCCCTCACGAGCGTCCGATTTGGATCCGTCGCACTCCTTATGCTGTCTGACGCTTTGACGCCCACGCGGAGTCGCTCCACCACCAGCTTCTCGTTTATAAACTGTTCCGTTCCGATCGGCCACGTCACCAACGGCAACCCGGCGGAGACGCCCTCCAGAATCGAGTTCCACCCGCAGTGCGTGACGAACGCGCCGACGGCGGCGTGGCTGAGCAGCTCTACCTGAGGGGCCCACCCCCGAAGAACAAGCCCGCGCCCCTTCACCCGCTGCTCGAACCCATGCGGCATCCATTCGGCCCCGTCCGCCTCGCGCACCACCCACAAGAACGGGTGGCCGGAAGCCTCTAGCCCAAGCGCCATCTCCCTGAGTTGCTCGCCTGTGAACTGGCTCCAGCTACCGAAGCAGGCGTACACCACCGAACTCTGCTTCTGCTCGCTGAGCCACGAGAGGCAACATGCTCTGTTCCGAACGGCGGCAGGGTCGACGCCGCCACCTCGGACCCCGGGGCTGCTGGATTCAGAATCCTTCAGGGCGATAGGGCCCACGAACCAGGTCTTCATGCCGAACCCTCGTCGTCGGAAGTAATCGAGGTAGATCCCCTCAAACTCGGTGAAGCTGTTGATGATGATCCCGAGGCTTGCTTTGTCTGCTTCGTAGATTTCTTCGATGAGGCTACCGAAGACAGTATCTTGGACGAGGAAGTCGGGGAGCTCAGATCGCGCTAGTAACAACGGGTGAGGGAGGTCCGGGATGGGAACGCGCTCGTCGTCGCGGGCGACGTCTTTGAACGGCTGATTCACCCATACATAGTGCGAGACGCAGTAAGCCAGGAACCCCACCGCGCCGAACGAGATGCGCGGGATGCCGAGTTCGCGAGCGATATCTATAGTCCACGGGAAATGGGCGTCGGCGACAACCGCATCAGGGCGGTGGAGGCCGAGCAGGTGCTCGAGGGTGGGGCGGGTGAAGGGGATGGCGTTGTCGATCTTGTGGCACTCAGAGGGGGGCAGTGCGCTGATGTTCTCGACGCCCGGAGGGAGTCCGGACTCCGCGAATGGGAAGGGGTATTCGAGTAGCTGGATCCGGAGGCCAGCGGCGGCTGCGGCGTCGACAGTGGCGCGGACGAGGGCGGCGTTGCAGGGGGTGGCTAGGATGGTGGAATCGACTCCGCGGGCAGCAAGGAAGCGGGCAATGTCGACCAAAGGGATCAGGTGGCCTGAGGCGAAGTAGGGAATGAAGAAGAGACGGAGTGGCCTCCGATCGGCGGCGCCGGCGACGGAGCTCATCGCTGGTCGCCAAGGTATTCGGTGAAATCACTGCTGTATTCCCATAGATATTGCGTTTCTATATAGCTGTGAACTACGAAATTGTGGTTGAACCTGAACCGGCGTTCGGTCCGGTTCGATGTCACTTCTATTCAATTTTAACAAAATTTTGAAAGGAATTAAATTCATTCCCTTTTTCAGCTTCTGTTATAATAGACATATTGATAATTTAAAATTATTTCATTTCCTCTATTTCCATATAAGGAAACTTTTATTAATATGTTGCCTTTTATTTGAAATATTAAATGAGCTTTCCTTATTAAAAATTAAAATAATCTCATAATTTTAATGTGATCCATTTTTACCGCTCCTCATTTAAACACAGATAAATCTAAATAAATAAACTGTCTAGTTTAAAATAAATAGTTAATTGAAGTTTTTTTTTAAAAAAAAATTACGTGTAATTAAAATGGTTTTAATTTGATATTTATTCACAAATCTTTATGCGTGCTCATCTCTTGTTGTCAGGAATAATTATGGCTAAGTGGTTAAGGTTAATTTAGATATTTTGATTTGCGATAAAAATTATAAATTATATTTGCTTATATTATTAATTTATGAGTATTTAAGTAAATGTAAGAAATAAAAAATCATTTGAAAAATCTCATCAGAGATATTTCGCACCTGGGAATATCTTACTGTGACAACCAACTGAGTCCCTCCGTAGAGCTAAGAAACAGAAATCTCCATGATTATAGTGTGAATTATCACCAACAGTAATGCCCATCGACTTCATTCTGTCGTTTTCCAAATCGCTGTGTGGATCAAATTACGGTCGCCATTATCGTCTCTGATCACGCTTCGCACTGAAACAAAAACATAGCGCAGGCCATTTTTCATATTTCTCACGGAGCCTTAATTAGATTCCAGATCCCAAAACGTATATCAGAAGTATTTGTTTGCCTCAAGGCAGCTGCGTGATGAATCAATCGACGATCAAAAAGAAACTATGCGAGACGATCGAGGAGGAGATGTGAAGAAGGTTACTTCTTCAAATATAATTTTCATGGGAATTAGAAACAGAGCGACTGGAAATGGCCTCCAAGGTCTCATCCCATGCATGATATGTAGATTATCAACCTATAAGCTTATGGAATTTATCCAATAGAACTACAAATTTTGATCACAGAACGAATATAAAACCTCTGCAATTCTACTGGATGGATGCCTCACGAACTAATTAATCTTGTGTACAGGTAGCTTCCCCGCCTCTCTGCTCGTCGATCGCCGTCGCGGAAGGTCCGGCGGGGAGAGAAACGCTCGGCGGGAAGTTGAGCAGCGCCTTGGCGCCGCGCATCCGGAAGGCGGCCCGGTCGTAGGCAGCGGCGGCCTCCTCGGCGGTGTCGAAGGTGCCGAGCCAGAGGCGCGCGCCGTGCCGGGTCGAGTCGCGGATCTCGGCGGCGAACTTGCCCCACGGCCGGCGGCGCACCCCGCGGTACTTCCGGGCGCGCGGTTGGAGGGCGGCGCGGGCCTTGAGGAGCACGGAGGGGAGAGGCGGCGGGGCGGCGGAGGGGGCCATGGACGAGGCCTCGCGCAGGACCTCGAAGAGGATCATGTCCTGTGAGTCGTTCTCGTTGAGAGGGAGCTGCTGCTGCTCTTCTTCTTCTTGCTTGACGCGCTGATGCATGATATTGGAGGCCATGAAAGCAGTCGAATCGAGCTGCTATGCTTGTGATTGGATTAATATGGTAATGGATGGGTGAGAATGGGGAAAGCGGCTTGGCTTTGCTTTGCTTTGCTTTGCTCTGTTCTACTTTCCTGCATTCATTCAATGCCCACGAGGTCAGAAGCGTGTTGGAATTGACTGCCTGCCAGTGCCATCCAACAACAGTGTTGGTCGTCGATAGACTCGATCTTCTTGTTGCAGTCAGTCAACTGATCAGCTCTCTTATCAGCTTCTTCGGGCTCTGTCTCCTCGATCGTTTGATAGGGAATCGATAAACGAAAAGGTAAATAAAAAATTAATAAAATGGAGACGATATCGAACTTGATCATGGGAAGTCCTATTGTGTTTGAATATTGATTGAAGTCTCAATTTTTGAAAATTCTAAGTCGTCCTTGAACAAGATATAAAATGAAAGAGTGTTAAGTTACGCTTTCTCTTCCCTTCCCACGGTGGATTTACATGGCTAGTTCATCTCAGTCGATGTTTGTTAAGAATTAAATAATTAACACGTGGGGAATTAAAAAGTCAACAAATGGATAGTAGAGAAATAGACACGTCAAAAGGTGTTTCAATTAAATTTTGCCTCTAAACTAAAAGGTTGTTGGATTCCATATGTTAGAAAGTATTTAAAGAAAATTAATGTGGAAATCACTATCTGGGTCATAGAGTATAATGTGATGAAACGTTAAAGAAAATGAATAGTCTAAATATATAATTAATTCAGGAACCTAATTAAATTTTGAATGTTTTATGACTGACAAATAAAAAAAGTCCTCACTTGACGACTTCGTTTGAACGATGCAGCATCCGTTGACTTCTAGAACGCATGTGCGTGCTGACTTTGTCAACGACCTCAAACTTTGCTTACCCTTCTTTGAAATTTTTGCCACTTTAATTTCCCACGCCGGTTGACCAAGTAACGTGAGTCAAATGTAACGCAGCAGAGATAAATTGATAATGTTATTCTGAAAATTAATGCGGCCCAACCCTAGACCATCGGAAATTAGTCCAAGCCCACACACGATCCATCCTCAGATTAAACCGGACCGGAAGAAACCATTTTCTCCTTTCTCCTGCTCCATGAATCAGCACGTACTTTGTCTCTTCGAATTGATTGAGGCATATGGTGCAGCAGCAGCAGGAACGGCCCACATCGGTCGCTGCTGCCTTCTTCCTCTTTCTATTCCCACTCGCAATACATTTAAAGTTTCCGTGCATGCACGCAACAAATAAGAGTAATTGACATCTCCTCCGTCCTCAGTCAATTGAAAGCTCGGGCATTCAGAACACTCCCCTGCTTCTGCTTGCGTTGCGTTCTTAAAGCACGCACGTGAGACCGACCGAGTGCTCTCTGCAAATTAAATATTTTTCTACAAAAATCTTAATGCCCATTAACAGCAGTTTTAGTTGGCAGTAAATAACGTTGCCATAGTCGTAGTGTGAAGATTCCCGGCGCAGGCGCAGGCGCTTTAAATAGGCCTGGATCAGTAAAACGAGCTCCGACCTTTTCAGTTTAGAAAGCCAGCAGCTGACTTTGCACGCTTTATGGGTACGGAGAAATGAAGCAGAGAGGAAACAGAGCAGCCTTTCCTCCCCAATTTCCTCCCTTTTTCTTTTCTTTTTTTTCTTTCTGGTAAATTGATAATTATTATTTGAATCATGATGGCGAGTGAGATGATCCAATTCTCACGACGACTTCAGGGTGCAGGATGAAGAGAATGCATGGGCATCAGGGCACCGGCATGGGCATGGCTAGACTCTAGAGGTTGACGATGGGATTTGTGCCCCGCGGTTTGTGCTCAACTGTACACGGCTCATTCAAGGCCATTTAATTTATTGTATTTATTGCCTCTTTCTTTTTTGCTTTTGCTGCTCCGTGCCCAGAAACTACACCTCATCGGCAGGAGGATGCAGCAGTATGCGTTTGGTGGTGGTGGTGGCCGGTGGTGGGCGGAGCTGGCTTCGTCAGAGGGCCGGGCCTCACGAGGGAGGGAGCACGTACACACGCCATCGTCTCATTGGAGTCGTCGTCATCATCATCATCCCTAGCTCACCAGCAGCGCAGCTCATCAGAGTCTCAAACAATATGCGCACGGAAGAAGGTAGCCTTCATCAGATGCAAATTAAAGAAAAAATCTTTGCACTGGTCTTCCACTGTAGATTGGATAACGCGCGTGAATTAAAAAATAAGTAAATTTAAGGCAAGTGAAGTGATGGACGTGTTATAACTTCCAGGTACCTTGTTGCATGCATGCCTTCTAATTAATATGAAGTTTATTGTATATATATATACATACAACAACTATAAACCAGTGAGCCTGCACATCTTCACCCACAATTAATTCGATAAAATATCATTGTTTTTTAATTATTATATTTGCATACTCTAGCTGTGTATCAAGTTAGTGCACCAATTTTTGTGTACTTCATCATACAAATTAAACTTAATTTCACTTGCTATTGATGAACGTAACTAATTAAAGGGGCCTATATATGCCAAATTTTGCTAGCTCAATATAATTGTGTGTTACTTTCAGTAATTAATTAAGCACTCTCAAGTCACACATGCTATGGAGGTAAAGGAATTAATTGTCATTTAAACTTAACCTCTTTATTAATTATGACCAATAATTTATTGTCGATGATTTATTAAACCCCAGAATCTAAATGAACGTAACCTAGATCAGTTATCAAGTTTAGGTCACCATCAAAATACTTTTTAACCTCAATTTAAAAAGTTAATGCAACAAAAAACAAATTATTATAACTAAATATAAATGTATTCAAACCTCTAAAGTATAACAAATTATTATACTTAAATATATTTTTGTATTACTCTTGCAACACTATTAATGCTATTATAATTTACCCGAACAAATACATTGTATATAATAACTTGCTCCTGTTAATTAGTGATAGAGATTAAATTTTGAATAAGTTATAAATTGGGTCGAGTTATTTACTATCCAAACAATTATTCATATCCAATTCAAGATTGAAATACTAAAACCAAAACAAATTGGGGTTTTGAATCATCAGATTGGTTGGGATATACATATATTTTTTGCCCCCATCCTAACAATGTACTTGTCTTCATGAAGTCAGGCCATTGAAAGTAATGAAAGCTTTTATTGCCCCCTTATCATAAATATTTGCAACTTTGAACGAGCTGTGAGGGAGAGACATAGAGAAGAAGGCCAAAGGGTGAAGACCCCTCGAGTCAATCCAATTTTCACTCACCTCACCGTATGACCCAAAACAACCCAATTCACCCCATGCAATTACTCCACCCCAACTCATTTCCCAATCAACTACACTTTTTGTGCTTAATTTCTCCTTTACAACACACACACACATACGCTCTCTCTCTCTCTCTGCATTTATTCCTCTACAACAACCTCCTCCATTAGAATAATCCTCCACTTTAACTCTTCCCATTCATTATCGCTTTCTCCTGCAAACCAACAAACTACCCTTCAAAACCTCAGCACAAGTACTCGCCTCTTGTGGAAAATGACAAGACGTGCCGAATTATATCGATCTAAATCAGTATCCACGCGTTCATACTCAATCGCCCTAGCGAATTATATTAAACGTGTTCATAAAGGAAAATAATGGAATTTCGACCCCTCCAAAGGCTTTTCCATTTCTCTTTCTTGTACTGTGTACAATTGGTTGCTTGCATTAGTAATTCGTGTCCTCTTTCAGTACGTACCCTTCGCTAAACTCTTCCATCTTTCAGTAATTTCCAGTGCCACAAGTCATATGAACAGTGCCTTTTCATATATTAATTTTACAATGAATTATCTGTCGTTTTTTTTGTTGATTAATTATATGCATGCAGTAGTGCGGAAGTTGGCAGAGAGCACCACTGTTCCTTTTAATTCATATATAGATGTGAAAAATCGAGCAGAGGAGTAGGTGGTGGATGTTATAGGAAAGGAATTGAACATGTACATATATGTCACACAGAGATAAGGAGACGCTACTGTTTTCATTATATTCTTACCCTTCTCCACTGGCTGTGTCTCTTCCACTACTGCACCACACCACAACCATGGCCTCATCCAACAAGCACTGGACGAGCATGTTCAAGTCCAAGCCCTGCATCAACCAATGGCAGCATGATCACATCATTCACCAGAAAAATCTAGGTCAGTAATCATGCATCATCTTTCTTTTGAGAGTTAGGGTTAGGGCTGTAACAAATGATGATGATGATGATGATGATTATTGCTTGCTTTCTGTGGTGTGTGTAGTTTGTGAGGAGAGGAGCCCGGATCCGAAGCCAAGGTGGAACCCGAAGCCGGAGCAAATCCGGATCCTGGATGCCATCTTCAACTCCGGCATGGTGAACCCCAGCCGCGACGAGATCCGTAAGATCCGACTCCAGCTCCAGGAGTTCGGACCCGTCGGAGACGCCAACGTCTTCTACTGGTTCCAGAACCGCAAGTCCCGCTCCAAGAACAAGCACAGCAACGTCCGCAACCACCTCAGCCCGGCAGCCGCCCGCCGCACACCGAAACCATCCCCTACCGCCTCTTCTTCTTCTTCCTCCTCCTCCTCCTCCTCCTCCTCAGCCCAATCCACCGACTCCGGCAACAAAACCCTACCCCTCCCGACTAGATTCCAGTACTTCGCTCCCCAGCTGCCGCCCCCGACCTTATTCCCAAACCAGATGAACTCACTTGCGGAGCCGGCGTATCAAGACGCCGGAATCATCAGTTCGGACCTGCTTTACGATCCTGAGACGCCGATGCAACTACTCATGGGGCCAGATCATGATGATCACCAAGAGTGCAACTTGAAGATGCAATATTTACAGCATCTTTATGCAGCAGCTGCAGCTGCTGCCGCTGCTGCTTCTGCTTCTGCTGTTCCAACTGCTAGTGCTACCACTGTAGGCAGCTGCGTTAATGGTAGCCCTATCAGCGACATACAAGGTATGAGCTATTAATGACGCAGCTCTCACATACTGAGAGTGATGCTTCAGTGCGCTGATCCTCTCCCTCCCTTCCATCTACTTCGCGTTATGTACATTTCCATGTGTTTTCACTTCCAATTTTGCAGCCACCTGCTTTCTGTAAGGTAATAATGCTCCCAAAATTGAGAGCTGTCTCACTGTTGGAACAACAGCTACGTGCACGCAATCTTTCTCATGAAAGAGAAAGAAACAGATTCATGTAGAGAAAAGACAAGTATGAACAGATCAGAGAGCTCTATGTGGTCATGTCACGAAGATGCATGATGGGGATTGAATGACACAGTGGATCGTTGTGTCATTTCTCCTATAGATTGGACGTGTGCATGGGATTCATAGAAATTATGCTGTGTCTTGTTCATGCATACGATTTCTATAAGCATATTATTTTGCATACATATCTGTCATTACTTCTTTGATTCATCAATAAACAGAGTTGATGGGGGAAATCGGAGAAGGTATATTTGATGCCGGAGGAGTCGCCTGCACCCGATCGACGGTGATCACCAGCGACGCGGCATATGAGGTCGCGGCCGGCCGGATAAATATAAGGCAAGTGTTCGGGCCGGAAGCCATCCTTCTCGATCAATCCGGCCAACCTGTGCTCACTGATGAGTGGGGAGTCACCCTCCATCCTCTCCAACATGGATCTTCCTATTACCTGGTAATTAATACATTTAATATATCACTTCATTATTCCTGATAAATTAATTGTTTGATTGTAATTAATATTATTGTTTTGCAGGTTTAATTAGCTGAAAGCAGTATGGCTATGTTGGAAGCACTCGACATTAATTAATGCTATAGATTAACTACATAATTTGTTTTGTGTTGCATAAGTGCTATGCCATGCAACTTGTTGTATTCCCCATGAATATTAGGTCTTTTATTGACTGTATGTTGGGCCATGTACTGTTAGCTACCTTATTGTTCGATCATCTTCGAGTTTAATTATTTTGTAGCAACATTTTAAGAGTAGCCAGGTATTAATTGTCTTCGATGATCTATTACATGATGACAAGTAGATATATGCAATTATCATTGATTCTATTACATGATCTTCCAACACTTATCATTAATTCTAACATAAACATTCTCAAACCAAATGAATTAATTAGCACATCAAAATAATGATGAAGCTATATATGAAGCAAATACTATAGAGACAATTATATTTTCACACAATCATTTTACTATCATGTACAATCTCTTTTTTTTTTGGCAATCTCTCTATAGTATAGTAGTATAGTTTCCAATCATCACCTGATGATCAATAGAATTTTCTAAAATTTATTAGATTTTTTTTCATAATCTGATATAAAAAAATATTGGCAAATGCCATTTGTAATCATCTAAGTATAAAGAGAAGACTCCAAGGAGAGAAGATAATAAGAAGTTAATTTATTTAACAAAGTCAAACACCGTTCATACATGAATTTATTTAGGTAACCTCTTGAAGGAATTGGATTTCCATATTTATTATGGTTGATAAACAATTAAACACTAATTATTTCCAAAACATAAGACATATCGTGTACATGGAAAATATTTTTTAAAACAAAATTTCACAATACTTTGTGAAATTTAATTAATTGTTCATAAGCAAGTTCATCTAAAGTTTGTCAATACGTTTGCACTTTTTTTTATTATCTATTTGCAAATTACAAAGTCTACGTTATGAATGTATATATTTAAAATTAATATGAATTGTTTCATATTAAAGATTGCTACTAAATTTATGAATTTATAAGAATTATGCTTGATTAAAACTCCTGATTTATTAGTTTATTATCCGTCACTAATATAGAGAATTATTGAATAATATATACTTAGAAAATAATTTTAAAAGTCATTTTAAAAGCGTTGCACTCGCTGTGAATATTTTTGAAATTAGAGGGCCAAAGTGGGACGAACGAAACATCGAATGTTGTGTTCCTTCTTCGGAAGAAACCCTTGTCGGTTTCAGCAAGGAAAAGCCTCGTTCTGCTGTAGCCAGAGGAGGATCGGAGAAAGGACCGGCAGGAGGAAAATTCGAGGAGGGGAGAGATGGATCCGAAAGCCTCGGCCAAGTCGAAGCGAGCTCATACGCAGCATGGCCGAGCAAGCCACCCTTCGCCCTCCGCGATCGCTCAAAGGAAGAAGCAAAGCAAGGAAAAGAAACTGGAGCAGTCCGCCGGAGGAGGAGGAGATGGTGAGATAAAGAGAACCCGCCGTCCCAGCCTCCCATCGAATCGGGACCGGTACGACGACGAGGACGAAGTGGTGGAGAGTGTTGGAAATCCTTCCGCCACAGAGGTCGCGCCAAAGAGCAAAGGCGCCGACTTTGGATACTTACTGGAACAGGCACGTTCGCAGCAGCAGGAGCGTGACAAGCTTGCCGACCGTGGCCTGCCATTGCCCTCGTCCTCAGAGGAGTTTCCCCTTGGTAACGATCTTTTAACCTCTTTTCCGGTATTTGATGCCTTTGGTATCAGGTTTGCTGCTTCTCCCCAAGTTTTCTAAGCAACTTGGACTTTGGAAAACCGTACTTTAGAGTTTGCTTGCTCACATCTGCTTATAGTCATAGCCCCTATTTACTAAATCGATGAAGTAGCTTGTTGTGTTATTGCAGTCAGATCTGCCCTCCTATAACCATGTAGTTTAGTGTGTACACTGATTTGTGGATGGACCTTGAGGTGATTGGCTTGATTTTCCATATAAACTTATTAAGTTAGCATTATGTATTCATAACATTATTTCCTCTCCACATAGGACATAGACTGCTTAAGTAAGAGCCTTACATGGTTCCAACACACTTTTAATTGGCATATTGAGATTCTTCCATTCTCTAGAATCTAGTATTTACTTGTTGAATAACTATAAGAATAGGTAAGAACTATAGACACGATAGGTCTAAATGGTTGAACTCTAGACACAATATTTACTTGTTAATATTGAGACAAACATTGACATGTTTTCATCTTAACAATCATTGTAGTTCTATAGCCATGGTAAAATCGATCAACTATTTGTATACTTTGTAACACCATAGGTTACTATCAATGATAATGATGGTGCAAGACAAAATGGATCATCTTGTTAACTATTTGGAATCTCAAAATAAACCAGAGTAGTTTTGAAGTGAAAGTTATTAAAGGTCATTTGCCTGTAAATGAATCGAACATTCGTGAACAAGTTTGGTGTTTGGCTTGGTAAGAGCTTGTTTATATTCGTTCAATAAACACATGATCAATTAACTAAACAAGCTTAAACAACTAGTCAAACTAAACAAACAAGCTTGAACGCATATGTGTTCAACTCATTAATGTTCATGAACAATATTTGTGAACCATGTTTATCAATAAAACTTTTATTAACGTGCTAAATAAAGAAAGAAAATTTCAAAATGAATAAATAAATTTATATTATCAAGCTCAATAAACAACCAAACAAGTTTAAAATGTAAAAATTTTAAACAATCAACCAAGTTTGATTTGAGAGCTCGATAACATCTAAACGAACCAAGCTCAATCCAAGCTTGAACCATCATTTTGAAAGCTTGATTCATTTTAGGCTCGGCTCTGTTCGGTTCGGCTTGGTTACCTTATCAAACAAGCTCGAACACCATAAAGCTCGGCTCGGCTCGGCTTGTTTAAGCTCCTGTGCATCATTGTTTATAAAGTTTAAATGCCAACATCTCTCTAATATTTTATACTCAAAAAACCTTGAATTGTGTGCCTCTTGAACGTTATTAAATGTCTACTTAGAAGTCTTATAATGTCCCTCAAATCTGAAGTGAAATTTATTAAATGCCATTTGCCAAAGCTTGTTATGGTGACTATCATTGTTTAAAAGTATAAAGTGCCAGTTCCTCTCCTAATATTTAACTTGGAAAAGTCGTGAATTGGGTGTCTCTTTAACATTATTATTCTCTCATCCTTTTATACTCAGCATAGTCTATGTAGAAGTCATACAATGTTTATCACATTCTATGTACAGTTTTATTTCAGGGGCTGAGCTCTATTCTATCTGTTAGAGGAGAGGGCCGACTATCTTTGTACAATAATGATAATTTCATCATTGACGATTCCGAGGACTCCTCAATTAGTTCTGAGGTATTAAGTGCTATTTCAAATTTATGCGACCTTTGGAAGAGAATGCATTTTTGTACATATTGTGTTTCATAATGGTTCGATGAAACTACAGTTTCTGTAGCTTCTGTAGTAGCTCTTTTTCTACTAGCTATATGGATACTATAATTTGAATAGTGCATTCTTGTTATCTTAACTTTGAATAGTTAGTTTTTATAGCATTCTGCCTGACTTAAGAAGAAAGCTGCTTAACCTTCTTGACAAAATTTTTATTTATAGCATTCATATCTTTCTGGACGATTCAAATTGTGATTCTGTAATTACTATTGCAGTAACTTAAATCACATTTCAGGTACCTTTTTTATCAATTGATTTGGATGCAATTGACGCACAATTATCTAAATTGAAGCTGTCAGATCGCCTTTTCCTTGAAGCAGATTTATTCCCTGAAGAACAGGTAAACTTTGGTTTCATTTATTTGTTATAGTCCATTTTGCTTGTATTCCTTACTTTTGGTCATTTCTTTTCTTTGAGAAGTTGCGATAAACATTTTTCTGGATGGTTGTTGATGATAAAGGAATAATACAGAATTGCCATTGGAGAAATTGTCCTCTAGGTGGTTATCATATATTTTTTGAGTATTGGATGTGAGTATTCCAGACTATAGATAATAAATGGTAAGTCTGGCTGTATATGGTAAATTAGATATTAGAATTTAGTTGTTGCGGATTCCACTTAAACTATACATTGAATCTTATTGGTTCTGCCTTCAAGCTTTCATGAAAAAATCAAGGAGTTAAATAAATAACATTCCTCTGTTGCTTCATAATGCAGAGATCTAATCATATGTCCACCTTAGCAGTCAAAGAAAGGGTTATTGTCGTATGAGTCTTGAAGTTCATGCCTCATTTGTTATCCAACTTTTAAATCCTTGCAAAGATATTGGTACGGGAAGTATTCATAGGATTTCTTGGGACATGTTATCTTTTGTTAGCTTTATTATCCACTCTGAATGGGATTACAAATCTCATTGAATCCCTTGAAGTCAGATCACCAAGCACGTTTTTTTTTTCTTTTTTCCTTTTTATAATAGCTCAAGGGTTGGGTAAAAAATTTCATATCAAAGATGGCCTTAGTATGTGGACGAGTGATATATGTTGCTTAATCATTTGTATAACTGTCCAATTGATAAATTTTAGAGGGCAACACTTTCTGTAAAAAGAAGGCCCAGTTTTTAAAATCAGTCTATATCTATAGAAACCTTCTATGAACCATATACAAGTTTGCTTGATGTAATGCTATCAAATACATAATATGTATCGATCTCTAGGTAGCATAAATCATGTGAGTTTATGAATGTAATTTAACACTAGCAAAATTATGTGTTTATGTTAACATTTATCAAGACACCACACCAAAACTTAATTTGTAAGTATTTCACTATTACAATCACAAGGACTAATCCTTCTAGGAGAAAAAAAAATTATAGAAGCTATCATATTTTAAGGGGGTCTACAACCATGTAATACTTATTTTTTGTTTATTAGGTAATTTCTTAAAAGTTTGCTCTAAAGAACATACTTGAATCTGAGGTTGAATTTTTTCCGAAAGTTAATCATTTTAGTTTTCCATTGTTTGGTTTTTGTATGGTTCTTATTCCTTGGTCTGATTACACTTCACACCTTAATAGAATATTGGATCTTTTACTGCTCACAGAGTGCTGGCGAATTGATAGAGAAAAAGATGTCCCAGCAATCGGAAAATCTGGTAGCAAGTGAATTTAAAAAGGACTTTGCTCAGTCAGCCTCTGCCAATGTGGATAAAACAGTTTGTTTGGATAATCATAAACCTCAAATATCAGCAGGAAACACCACAGAGCTTCATTCTAGTAAAGAATGGACGTCAAAAGAAACTCAGATACACAATTCAGACTCTAGGATGTTTTCTGCTTCAAACCCAGCAGAGATCACTACCTCCAAGTTTGAGGTGGCAGCAGCAGAAGCAGAGCTTGACATGCTTCTTGACTCACTGAGCAAAACCAAGCTTTCTAATGCTGCTGTAGATGAGCCTGGTTCTTCAAGAAATGCAACCACAAGTCCAATTGACGACACCATGGATAGTTTGCATGCCACAACATCATCCTTCGTCCAGGAACAGAAAAATGAAGCAAGCACAACCAAGCAGGGATCAGTCCTCATTAGTAATCGTCCTTCTCATGTTCTTGGTGCTAAATTAGATGGAGGGGCTAATTCCTTAAGAACAGGTGCAAAACTTACACTCGATGACGACATTGATGATCTGCTCGAGGAGACTTCTATTTTCGTGAAGAACCAAAAGCCTCGCCTCCCTCCTGGACCGTCTTCAGGTTCCAAGCCCCTAGATGATTTCGATTCATGGATCGACACCCTATGAATCAGAATCTGAAGCAAATTCCCAAAGAAATACTTGACAACTTGATATGCTGCTCTTCTTTCACTTTGAAGAAAACAAATCCATGTTTTTCCACCTGTAGGATAGAACTTACATTCAGTGTTAGCATAGTTGCAAAATTAGGGTACTGATTTATATTCTTCGAGGTAGTCAAAGATTGGCAAAGGGCACAAGATTTTTCCACTTAACCTCACAACCCTGCCACTGCCATGGATGATCTCACTCTGAAAACTTCTGTACCTGAGAGCTGTGCCTGATGCGTTTGAAGGATCAGTGTTAAGGTTGAAGTGCAAACAAAATTGAGTATCAAATGAGTATAAACATGCTTTTTTACAATCGTCAACATTGAGTTGGTCCTTTGTG
This sequence comes from Curcuma longa, assembly GCF_044706935.1. Taxonomy (NCBI): domain Eukaryota; kingdom Viridiplantae; phylum Streptophyta; class Magnoliopsida; order Zingiberales; family Zingiberaceae; genus Curcuma; species Curcuma longa. The sequence goes on from NC_133863.1 coordinate 5,378,297, forward strand.
GAAGTTTCCTGTCATATTAAATTCAGTGATGGGTTGCAGGAAGAAGCTCACGCTGATGGCAACCGATGATGCCATGCAGTACGTATGGTGCATCATGAAGTCGAAGTATATCTGGCGGCTGGCAACCGATGATGTCATGGAGTACGTATGGTGCCTCATGAAGTCGAAGTATATTTGGCATTTTTGTTTGACAATCGTACAAATTTCGATCTTTTTCAGACAAATTTTTTGACTACGGCGAGGTGGTCGAAGAAGCTTCTGATCGATGTCGTCATGTCGATTCGGTCTTCTTCCTTTGCAAGCTCGTGTCTTCTGCTCGTTCTCTCTCTGCATGCGTTGACCTGTACCTTGCCGAGTAGCGACGACCCGTGGAGTTGACTACGGAGTCGCTGCTGCTTGGCCAGACACTACTATGGTAGAAGTCAACGGACTTACGGTAGAAGTTAACGATTCCAATCAGATTTAACTTGTTTGTGCAGGAGAAGAGTGGAACACTTGGCATCTTTATTAAATTTTTTTCTTTCTATATTTACTAACTAAAATTTCACTAGATATTACACTAAAGAACGGAGATATAGCAAAATTTTTACCAAATTGTGCATTTAAAATTTTATAATATCTAAATTGCATATCATAATCTTGTATATGAAAGGGTGCATTTGTGCACTTCACTTCTTTGAATTAATAAAGATAAACTATCATCTATTTATTGTTATTCAAAACTTGATTAAACTCCAAACCTCTCATTAAAATACAAAAGTGCCAAAAACTATCAAATTTATGCAGGTACAATCCAAATTTATATGACATGTATACTATTATATGGTTATTAGTCTGCTAAAATTATTTATACTTTTATTTATAATTTTAAATTAATTTTAATTCTCACAAATGAAATGCATCCTTTAATAAATATAAAATGATCATGCATGATTTGGGTATTGCAAAATTTTAGGCGCGTGCTTGACAAAATGACAATGTTTTCTCCACGCGGTGTAAGGTTATCGAATTAACGCCCGAAAGAGATCGACGACGAGATTTCCACCGAAATTTTGGATGGGCAATTAATTTTATCGATTCGTGATTAAATCAAATGGCTCGAAACGTACGAGTGTCACTGAACATTATTAACTGCAATTCGGAATTTTATTTTTTATATAAAAATCGAAGAGGGGCGAAATGGTCATTAGAGCCAAAGAGCGCCGGCTTCCTTCAAGATGGGCACAAGCTCGCCGCTGATGTGGACAGCGACTAGGCGATCGAGCCCACCCACAAGTCTTCCGCCCACGAACACCGCTGGGAGCGTCACCGGTCGCCGGAGATCCCCGCCTGGGACTTCGACGTCCACCACCCGGTCCGCCTCCGCCGCGGCCTCCTCGCCGAACTCGCACACCGCCGGGATGACTCCCAGCCCTAGCAGCAGCCGCCTCGCCACGTCGCACATGCAGCATCCCCTCCGCCCCACCACCACCACCGGGTTCTCCTCCACCATCCGCCGCATCACTCCGGCGCCCTCGCCGCCGCTGGAAGAGGAAGCGGAGGAGGACGAAGGCGATTCGGCGGCGATAAGCGAGGATCGATCGGAGGTGATCATCGATCCTTGCATTCTTATGTATTCTTTCCCCTTTTACCAACCACAGTTAAATCGGGAACTGAGGCACGGAAATGGAAGGGGGAGAGGGGCCGCTTATATAGCAGCTGGAAGGACGCGTGGACGGCGTCCCAACAAGTAAATCCGACGTCACGGCGGTTGTCAGCCCTTCTCCCAACTCAAATTCCAAATGTGAGTCGTGACCACCACACGCAGCCGCCGCCACTCAGTGACGTCAACGACGCGTCAGTGTCGGCTGTCTGATGTCGTAGACCTAGCGGGAGTACCCACGGCCACAGTTGGGTTTAATTAGAGCACGTGACGTTATAACACCTTTAATAGTGGTCGATTGGGTCCACTTGATTGAGTGGTAGTACCAGTGGTCGACCACGTAGAACTGCTTCGTTAATATTAAAAAAATAAAAATTTTAACACGTTCAGAACTCTGAACACGATCACTCCTCCCTCACTCTTCCACATCCTTCCTTCGCTCCTCCATGTCTGCTATTAACGCCCAATTAACAGCGCGTTGCGAATGCTCTTAGAACAGCTTCATATTTTGTATTAAGATAAAACTGGTCTGATGAAAAGGAAGTGGAGAGAAAAATCAATTGAAAAAAAAAACAATTGTCCCCCAGATAGATATCATAAACGATCTAACACATTGGATATTCATGAGTACAAAGTTCTTAAGTTCAAAATCTATTACAAGCAACATAAAACGAAAAACACATTTCAGCTTTAAAAAGAACAACGGACTTACCAAACTGATGCAGCAACATTCGTAGGTCTGGATTCCTACAAGGTTAAGGTAGCAAGAATTCATCCGGAACTGGCATGACTTAGGATAGATGCTTCGACACTGCGTGCACAAATTTGTCACCGAAAGGTGGTGTACTAGTAGTGTTGATGTTTTTTCCATGCTCCAAGCGTGATTATTCACGGAAATGCAGTGGTTACTCTTCCGCAACATTCACCAATTCATACTCGACCAAAGATAGATTGTTGTCCTCTTTAACTGTGAAATTGGCTGGCTCAGTAACCTCTATGCGTCCCCACTTGTCGACGGCCAGTCTCATCGAGCCTTTGAACATATCAATCTTTGCATTGCGAAGAATGATTGTGTTGCCCGGTTTCATTAAGTCAACTGTGAAAGAATAAAAAGATCTTATGGGAACAAAAACTGAAAGGAAGGTTAGTTTTTCAGGGGCAAAGACGAGTACTTTCAGATGAGTATAAAAGTTGTTGAACTACACGTATCAAATACATAAACAATTACACTGTAAAGGTAAATTTTCACTGAGACTAGTAAAAAAAACCTAACCGCATAATTTTTCATATCTAGGTGGCAATGAAATTCACTGTATTTATTCCAACTGTTTATGCATAAAAGACATTTTAATCGAAGAATTCTGTTAAGATAACAATAACAGGCAAGGCATAGGTAAAAGATAAAAAGCAAACGCACTGCTGCAGTGCTCTCCCACTTTAAGAATCAGGAGGGATGAGAATTTTCATCTTAATCTGTCACCAAGCATGAAATCATTTAAGCATTCATGATTAAGGGAAAAAGTTAATTAAAGTATTGGAAATATAATGTCAAAAAGGAAAATGAAGAGAACCACAAAACTACAAAAAGGTACTTAGATGGACAATCGGATGCTCCACTACACTTTTCTCATCCAACAATTTAGGCAAAACAAGTGACATCTTGAAACAGTCCAGTCAAGCAGACAGAACAAAAAGGACTCAAAAAGGGACTTTCATTAAGAGAAATGCTGGGGCATATATAAGAGGGTAGTGCTGCAACGATGCCTCTATGATTCAGCAGCAGAATCAGAACTAACAAACCCTTGACTATATTTTGAGGTCATATTAAAACTGTTAATATGACATAACAGTTTGGCAGACAAGGTATATTCAGAGAGCTTACAGCAATTAATGTCACTAAGATAAACTGAAATATCAATTCATGAAGTTAATAGAGATATAGATGTGTTCGAAGTTCTATTCAATCATTTCCAAGGTTTCTAAAAGCATACATAGGTGGTATGTGATTGGTCCATATGTTGCATGTGGGGGGCATATACAATCACATTAAAAATATTTTAAAAACGACCAACGTACATGCTCTGAAGTTTACTAATTGACACATCAGATTCACATAGAAAAAATGTTTGATGCAAAGCACATGAAATATATGAAACACTATTAATCAACAATCTAATAACACACCCACTTCACATCATATGTTACAAAACACATGAAATATATCAAACAATATTAATCAATAATATATATATATATATATATATACAGAATTGTTCCCCTGGGCGTCTGCTGCTGGGCGTCTGCTGGGCGACGGCTGACGTGGCAGCCACGTCAGAGCCACGCGTGCGCGTGCCAGGGAGAAAAGTCGCGGCCTCCGTTCGCGACTCGCCCATTCCTTCTCCTGTCTCTCCTGTCTCTCTTCGCTCGTCGCAACGCCGCCGCAACCCTAATCCTCCTCCTCCTCCGTTCTCTTCGCCGCCCGCAACCCTAATCCTCCTCCTCCTCCGTTCTCTTCGCCGCCCGCAACCCTAATCCTCCTCCTCCTCCCCTCTCCTCGCTCGCGATCTCTTCTCGGCAGAGGAACCCTAACCCTCCGCCTTTCTCTTCGCCGCCCCAAACCTCCCTTCCCTCGCTTGCGATCTCTTCTCCGCAGAGAAACCCTAACCCTCTGCCTTTCTCTTTGCCGCCCCAAACCTCCCCTCCCCTCGCTCGCGATCTCTTCTCCTCGCCGCAACCCTAACCTCCCCTCGCTCGCGATTTCCGACTTGCTGGGTGCGCTCCCGCCGCTGCTCGTCTCAACACAAGACACTGCTCTCGTGCGCGCACAGGGCTCTTGCTCTCTTCTCCCCTATCGCGCCGCCTGCACTGCCTGTTGCCAGGATCTGCTGCTGGGCGCCTTCTGCGCACCTCCGCCAACCTGCTGCAACCCTCTGGACTAGGGTATAATTTAGGGTTTAAATTACATTTTTTTTGGATTTATTTCACTGCAATTTTTTTAAACTGGTATGGTTTAGAATTGGATTTCTGTTGCATTTAATTTAGGGTATAATGAAGTCTTATATTTGTTTGTATTCTGATCAATTGTGTTGATTTTGTGCGACCTTAATCAGCTTGTAGCAAGAGCTGTATAGCTCATCTGTTCATCCATCACAACCAACCACTACAATCTTGTTATTTAAGCTATAGGTTAGGACTTTATTTAGTTTAAACTGGTATGGTTTAGGCTTTAAACTCCATTTAGTTCATAGCATTTAATTTGGAATTTTTTCCTGTTCCTTTGGTATGATTTAGGGTTTAAACTCCATTTAGTTTAAACTGGTATGATTATTTTTTCGTTATGTAGTTCTTGTTAAACCATTTAGTTCATAACATTTAACAAGTATCTTTTTTCCTATAATATCAACAACCATTGTTATGGTTAGTTTAATATAGTTTGCGATAGTTAATTGAATACAGATTTTTTTATACAGATTTTCACATCTTGTTAAATTGACATTCCTCAATAATGGAAGATATTGCCAATGATGATCAGTTATTTACTCCCCAAGTTACAGATGAGCGAAAACCAAAAATTGGAATGGAATTCATGTCAATAGAGGAGGCATTTTCGTGCTATAATCAATATGCACGAGAAGCCGGATTTAGTGCAAGGATGAGTCATAGCAAGAAAAATAAGATAACAAATGAGGTTGTTTGGAAAACATTTGTATGTTTCAAAGAAGGACATACTGATGATCAACGAAAAAAACAAACACAAAGTGATCAACAGAAAAGGGAAAGAGCACGTGGCGAAGTTAGAACCGGTTGTAAGTCAAAGATTTCAATTGTAAAGAATCAATCTGGACCTAATTGGATTGTCACAAATTTTGTGGAAAGTCATAATCATCCACTCTCTACCCCATCAAAGGTGCATTTACTACGCTCACATCGTTCTGTTTCCACAGCAAAAAAAGCATTGACCCAGCAATTTTCAGAGGCCAATATACCTACTTGTCAACAAATGCGACTGTTGGAAATAGAGTATGGAGGACCTGAGCTAGTAGGTTGCACAGAAAGAGATATTAGAAATTTTGAGAGAGACCTAAGGGATGAAGAAAAAGGTATTGATGCTGAATCTTTAATTGAGTTATTTGAGTCAGAAAAAGAAAAAAATTCTGGTTTTTACTATGAATATGAGGTTGATTCAGAAAACAGATTCAGTAGGTGTATTTGGGCAGATCATATATCAAGGAGGGCATATAGTGTATTTGGTGATGTTGTTGTATTTGATACAACATATAATACCAACAAATATGGATTGATTTTTGCACCATTTGTAGGAGTCAATCATCATCATCAAACAATTATTTTTGGTTGTGGTTTGTTAAGTGATGAGAAAGCTGAATCTTTTGTTTGGTTGTTTAACAAGTTTATTGAAGCCATGCCTACAGGTGCACCTAAAGTTATCATCACAGATCAGGATCCTGCTATGACAAAGGCAATTGCACAAGTTTTTCCTCAGACATTCCACAGATATTGTTTATGGCACATCTTGAATAAATTCTCAGAGAAATTAAATCCTTTGATTTATCGTGACAACTATCAAATCATAAGCAATGTCATTAGAAATTCTACAACGCCGGATGAATTTGAGAAATCATGGGAAGAGGTTATCAAGTGTGCTAACTTGGAGAAAAATGATTGGTTGTGTTTGATGTATGAATTGCGAAAAAAGTGGGTGCCAGCCTATTTTAGCCATATTTTTTGTGCTGGAATGTCAAGTAGTCAAAGATCTGAAAGCTCACATGCATTTTTCAAGAAATATATCTCAAAAAAAAACTCATTGATGGATTTTATCACCCCTGGCGGCAAAGACACAATGAGTTAATTGCAGACCATATTGATATGAATGAGCATCAAAGACAATCTCCTGGCGGCAAAGAGGCGGCAAGCAGATCCTGGTGGCGAGCAAAAGGCACCCAGCAGCTCCTGGCGGCGAGCAGTGCCGGCGGCGAAGCAGGGCAGAGGGTTAAGGTTTCTCTGCGGAGAATAGATCGCAAGCGAGGGAAGGGAGGTTAGGGTTGCGGGCGGCGAAGAGAACGGAGGAGGAGGAGGATTAGGGTTGGGGCGGCGAAGAGAAAGGCGGAGGGTTAGGGTTCCTCTGCCGAGAAGAGATCGCGAGCGAGGAGAGGGGAGGAGGAGGAGGATTAGGGTTGCGGGCGGCGAAGGTCTCGGAGGAGGAGGAGGATTAGGGTTGCGGGCGGCGAAGAGAACGGAGGAGGAGGAGGATTAGGGTTGCGGGCGGCGAAGAGAACGGAGGAGGAGGAGGATTAGGGTTGCGGCGGCGTTGCGACGAGCGAAGAGAGACAGGAGAGACAGGAGAAGGAATGGGCGAGTCGCGAACGGAGGCCGCGACTTTTCTCCCTGGCACGCGCACGCGTGGCTCTGACGTGGCTGCCACGTCAGCCGTCGCCCAGCAGACGCCCAGCAGCAGACGCCCAGGGGAACAATTCTGCCCCTTTAGTTGGATAAGATAATAGAATTCCTATCCCTATTTTTGAGTAAAATAAATCTCTGTTTGAAAGGATGGTACACTCGTCTGGAGACCCAAACTCCTGGAACTCTCTGCAAGAGAACTAGCACTTTCTTTCCCCAAGAGATTATATACACACACACACATAACACATTGAGAGACCTTAAAGTTCTAAATCAGTTTTGTTTGTTCTTACCAGGTTCAACGGAATCAAATATGATTTTTTAACTGCATATGCAAACCACATATGTTATAACCATACAAGGCCACCAAGCGGACCCCTTCAAATTATTCCTAGGTGGTTATATATCAGTCCAAGTGGCTGCTCTTCAAAACCATGGTTTTTCATCTGCCAAATATATGATTCTCAATAATTTTGTAACAAATAATCATTGCTGATGAGAAAATATCTAAGAGTTAAATGATTGTCAGGATTAATTGTCCACAAATGACCAGGACTTATTCATTATCACCAAGATTAAATTGTTCAAAGTGTTCCATTTTGGACAACTCTGGAAGGCCAAGTAGGAAAATTGACAACATGCAATCAGAAACGGAAGCATTATCCTTCCTTCACTTTTGTCAGGCCTAATTCATACCTTAAAGGAATGACTAGGTTTATCATTCCCATCATTGAATTTTCATACAGTAATTTGCGAGCAAGCTGGAAAGATTCACTTTGAAGAAGGAAAGCATTGGCTGCCCAATCAATTAAACTATTGGGCATTATCAAGTCCATTAGCATATGACACATCTGTTAGGGTCCTGTTTACCCAGGTGAAGTGAAACTAAATTCAAGGATAGTGGGGGAATGCCATACACTCAGCCTCTCCCTCCTACTGTTTACCTGCATCCAAATTTGGAAGGGAAAGAAACACTCCATGGCACCATAATTCATCCACCCAATTGAGTGGGAAAAGGAACAATTTGTGAAATGACAGTAACTGCCCTTGCCGACAGAGCTGCGTTGCCAAGTATGCTGTGCAAAGAGAGCTCACTGGGAACGTCAGAGTGCTGCACCCAGCTGAGAAAGTGGTGCCGCCAAAGGATGTGGGTGCTCATCTGGGAACTTGAAAAGAAATGCACCATGCCAAAGGTCTGCACTATGAGGGCTCGTGGGGGATGTTGGACATAACTGCATCCTGTGAGTACAGATGCATAGTCGATGCCAGGTTCTACATCAGCCACGAAGATGATGGTGGAGTATAAGGTAAACTGGTCATTCTACATCAGCCACTCCCTCCCTTCTTTCCTCTCAGCTCTTCTCCTCTACCTCTCGATCTCCACTCCTCTCCCTTCACAGCAGCTGGGTAAACAGGCCTTAACATGGCCACAGTGGGCATACTTCCAATCATGCCGCATTCCTGTCAATGTTGGTTCGCTTTTGTATCTTACTATGGTTTTGTTCACCCAAGGATAACAAAAACGATTCTAAGAGAATCGCGTTTACTTTCCTCCAAATTTGACGGATATTGCTTGGACATCTATGAACAAAGATTATACGAATGGGCGAAAGATAAATCCAAGCGCGCATAAGAAATAAAACCGAAAGCAACGTCTCCAATGAAAGCAGAAGAAAACAATAGGCTTGACGACAAACTTATCGAATCAGGGAAAAAGGAAGAAAGCGAAAGAATCGAACCCTGATCGTTTCGAGCGGTGAAAATGATGGTACCCGTCTCGTCGCCGATGAGGCACTCGGCTATCCTTGTAGAGCGGACGCGAACTGGTGTGGCGGCGTGGCCCTTATTGACCACGGTGTCAGATTTCAGAACCTTGACCGTGAGGGTGTGCCCGGTCGTCCCAGGCTTCAGCTGATCCACCTTCGTGAACACTGGCTTCCTCTTCGCGCCTACCGCTCCACCTTGCTGCTGCTGCTGCTGCGTCGCCATGGCCACCAAAATCCTAACCCTAGACTACGACCAAGTACCGTGCCGAACATGATAATTATAACTGTGCTTCAAACCTTGATACGGGCCGTACATTCCATGGCCCAACCCAGCCCATGGTGAAACGAACAAGGGCCATACAAATACGAAATTTACTGTTTATATAATAAAATCTACGTTTAAGCAATTCGTCGAACAGAGACGTCGCAAGAGATCCCGTCGACTGACCGCTGCACACTCTCCCGATCTTTCCATCTGCATCACTCGAGCTCTTCCATGGCGATCTGCGCTAATTCCTCACAATCGTCGTCGGGATCCAGGATCTGGGTTGCCCATGCGGCTGTTCTCGGGGCAGCGATAGTAGCGGCAGTTGGTGCCCACTTCTACCTCCGCCGCCGGTCCAGCATATTCCGGAGCCGGGTGATCGGAATCATCCCTGCCCGATTCGACTCCTCCCGATTTCAGGGAAAACCGCTTGCTCAAATCCTTGGCAAGCCCATGATCCAGGTCCCGTATACCTGGTTTCATCTTTTTCGACTTCCTGGTCAATGCTGCTAATTTTTGTCTTTTCGGATATGTACTTCGCGTTCTCTGATGTTGCATTCATTTTTGAAGAAATTCTCGTCCAAGATGCGTTCTTTACATGTTAATGGGCATAGAAAGGTTGTTCCTGCCATTTAACATGATGCGCCAGTCCATTGACGGTATCTATGGAAGGGTTAGGTGTTCCATTTCGCATCCAATCTGTCTCGTATTCGACAAGTCTCGAATCTAGCTTGCTGCAGACAAATAGGAGTATGGCTCCCATTACTCTGTCGGTAGTCTAGGGTTAACTTCGATCTGAAGATGGTGCTACCTGAACAATTTTCTAAATGTTCGGCCTTTTCTAAATTTTGAGAATTAAGTCACTTTTTTTTTTATAATTGGGAAGTTGAATGATTATGCTACTCAAGATTAATTGTTTGTTTGTTGTTATGTACTTTAAATAGCACCTGATTCTGAAATTCAACATGGTAAAACGGATGAGATCTCTAATGATAACAGTATCTCTATGTAACTGCACTATTACCAGCTTTTGTTTGATTAATCCGAGTGCGTCTCTGTCTATGTCTTTCTGAAAACACTCTTCAATTTTGATTCTCTGTACAGGCTAACAACCTCAGGTTTGTGTTTTGCATGAGAACCTGAACAAGTTGAATTCCCTGAGTGATTCAAGATTGGAAAAGCGTTTAACTTAGCTAAATCAAAGTTTGATGGCAAAAAGTGATTAAACTGAGTTATAGGCTAGCGTGAGGAGTATCAGTAAGAACCATCAAAGAACTTGAAGCTGCTATTTAAAAACTGTTTGATCCTTTTTAGATTAGCTCTTTTCCCTCGCACACTTTCTGGTGGATTTTTGTTATGCGCACAACTACGCCACCCCTCATAGAAATGGACTTGTATGTTATGACGAGAGTTGTACTACTACCTACCTCCAATTTTTACCTTTTGTTTCTAGTTTTTGTCCGTGCATGGTCATGTAACTCATTCTGCAAGTTAACACAGTTGCGTGTTTGATTGCTTGGACAGAGAACTTGGGAGAGAGCAAAACTGGCTTCAACTCTTGAAAATGTTGGTAAGTGTGCTGAGATAATAATTTTAATGTGGAAATTTTCCTTTCTCAAAGAAAACAGAAGTTGATTTGTACTCAGGATCAACATATTAGACACTCTTACAACCTGCTTTCTATTTCAATTTCTAGAATTTCTAATATGTAATGAAGTTGAGAAAAAAAAGGAGACAAGTATAACTGCTTAAAGTTGTTAACTGTTGACTCTAATCATGTCGACCAACTTTCCTAATTTCCTGAGATTATACAATTTCCAATGTGTGCTTTATTTGGATTTGAGTTACAATACCTATAGGATTTACTTCTCTTTCTTTTTCTTAATTTGTTTATTTTGCAGTTGTGGCTACAGATGATGTGAAGATTGCAGAATGTTGTAGAGGATTTGGAGCTGATGTTGTAATGACATCGGTAGAGTGCAGGAATGGTAGAAGAGGTTTCTTTGTTCATTTTCAACCCTGGGTTCTGAATTTGATATGTGAAATTGATGATCTGTAGGGACAGAACGCTGCAGTGAAGCAGTCCAGAAACTTGGGAAGGACTATGACATAGTTGTCAATATCCAGGGTGACGAGCCTCTTATTGAACCTGAGATAATAGATGGCATTGTTAAAGCATTGCAGGTGGGTAGCAAATTTAACTTTAACAACATGCCATGATTCATTTAAAATTATGGAGAACATAGTGCATACTTCATAGGTTAGCCACAATACTCAGATTTTGTGCTAATAAAACCTGCTGTCAAAGGTAGAAAGGGTCATTTTTATACAAGACAATAAGCTTGTATGCATGTCTTCTTTGTTATAACTTTCTGTCATACACTCCCACTGATTATGCATTTTACAAATGATCCATTGTGGTTTCCTTTTTCCTTATTTTGGAGAATGCTTGATGTTTCAGAATGCTCCTGATGCTGTTTTCAGCACTGCTGTCACGTCCTTAAAACCTGAAGATAGTCTTGACCCTAACAGGGTAAAATGTGTGGTTGATAATCATGGATACGCAATCTACTTTTCCAGGGGGTTGATCCCATTCAACAAGTAAGTTTTTTGTATTGTTATTATAACACAATACCTTGGCTTACTTTTTGATGTATTCATAATGTAAAATCCAGGTCAGGAAAAGTTAATTCACAATTTCCATATCTACTACACTTGGGCATTCAGGTCTATATATTCACTCTTGTAGATGCTTGCTTTCCTCTACTATCTATTTTGTATAGTTCTCTTTTGCTATTTCTTGGTCCTTTTATATAGTTGTTGTGGTTAATATGCTGATCCTCCCGCTCTTATGCTCATTTGAATCTTTGTCTGTTTAACCAGAGTTTTGATTCAAAATTCTTGAAGATCTATCCACAGATGCCACCTACTCTTCTACAACGGGAAGAGGACCTTGAGCAACTTAAAGTGCTTGAAAATGGGTACAAGATGAAGGTAAATTAAAATATATTTTATATGAAAGAGGGATTATTTTGGCAAAAATTTGGTAATGTTAGTAATTATTTCTTTCTTTCTTTTCTTTTTTTTTTAAAAAAAAACTCAAGTTATGTTGGTTCACATGACGGAGTTTAGGCTAATCAGTCCACCCATTGTTACGTGTTGTAGTACCTTAAAGTTACAGAAGTCTAGGTTAAACTCTTTTGCAATAGCTTTAGCTTGTAGGATTCATTGCAAATTCTTGCTTCCATTTTCGATCAAGTTAGACAGATGAAAACCCTCCTACCTACTTTTTCAAAAAAAAATTGCTCAAAAGTTATGTGCTTTGCAAACCTATATTTCAGTAATTATATATTCTAGTCTTTGAAAGGGAATACATGTTTCACATATCTTATGTGAAAAGGAGCCGATGGAATTACGGAAAGGACTGTGCTCAGATCATCACATGATCCAGACTACAGATCTTTGAACTTGAAAATCAGCATTCTAAGACTTGAACAGCTATAGATTTTGTTTTCAGTACATGCTCATTGAAAGGAAGGAGAAACTTATGAACATCGGGAATAAGCATCATTAATTTGGTCATTTTGAAACTGAAAAAGAAATTTGGTTCATAGTTTTCCAAGAAACTGAGTTTCCTGGAGACCCTATTTGAGTGCCTCTCCTTGTTAGATGGACGACATCGTCATCACGAACCATTGCATTTAGTTATGTTTTGATGAGCATCACTACCTTCTGTGATAAACATACTGTTTTTTTTTTGGCATTTGTCCTCTTTCCATCTATTGAGAAAGTAGGTTCTCCATTTCCTAAACTCCTATTGCTTTATTGTAGGTAATTAAGGTAGATCATGATGCTCATGGTGTAGACACCCCTGAAGATATTCAAAAAATAGAAGCATTGATGCGAGAAAGGAACATCCAGTAACACTGAAATGAAATGCGAGATCCATATACCTGGCAATTAACCTGTCTCATCACACTGCATGATCGAACACTACTTGCACCAAGAGGTTCTTATGCAATTTTTCTTCTATTTTTTCCGTATTTCTTCTCTTATATCCATTCAGTTCATTTACCTTTCTAAATTTTACCTTATTTGTTTTCTTGAAAGACAAGAACAACATAGTGAGATAGTAATTTATAATGTGCTAAACCAGACCTCAACAGTGCTCTGATTCTTCAATCTCAGGGTCACTGTGAACAATATGCTCCCAGAAACAGTCTTTATTATTATAATTATTGTTATTTAATCAAGTCAGAAGATTTAATACGCATAAATGCACATGGGAAGGCATGATTCAAGTCCAATACAAGCACACCAAAGCACATGCTTCCTTTCCTTCTACGTACGTCTTTGTATTGTTTTATTCATGCAATTATATGTATGTATCTACTTCAATTCTCTGACAGCTCACCCTACACTTATTCTACATAAACAGAGATCATGATAATCTACATAATACATGATTGCCAAATAACGTGATTAAAGTTTGAATCGACTTGAACAATAGTTTAATTAGATCGATTCATGAAGCTTCTCTTGTTACAAGTGTCTTAGAAATTACTACTACATGCACATTCATTCTATAGTGCTTATTTCTTATGATAGAAATAAAAAATAATAATAAATTTAATCATATTTTAATTTATAGTCAACTAGAGTTGGTACACATTCGCCTATAATTAAGAAAGGGAGAAGGAAGAAAAATTAAAATCATTATGAAGGAGATTAGATGAGAACCAATACAATTATCTCGCATTTAAATATCAAAACCTAATTGATATACACTTCTTAGGAATGGAGGATATTTATCTAGAGGTTTAGTGAATCCATTTGACAATATAACTAAATTAACGGATACAAAATATTTCAAACTTGTAAATTTTTTCTATTCTAGCCAAAAAGTTATCCTTCAAACGACATTTAAAGGGGTTTTTATTTAAAATAATTGTCATCATTATTTAGTTGGAATTTTCATTTCACCTCATGGTTATCAAATTTTAAAAAATACCTCTAGGGGTTTAAATTATCAAAAATCCCCTTAAAGTTTGAACGCGCATGATTAACACCATTTTATTAATAAAAAAAATAAATTTTAAAAGGTGCACTTAATATTCAAAAGACACGTTGTACTAAAAATGGAATGCCCTTTCATTCGATTCACCCTCTTTAACTCCTTATCATTAAACAGCAATCGTCTGGCGGCCATCATGCGCTTTTAATACACAAAAGTTTAATTATTTTATAAAATATAAATTAAAAATATAAATATGAATAAATATAATATTATTTAACACTATTTGCCACAAATATTAGACGCTCTCATCAGACTCATCAGAAGGAGCACAACGGAATTATCTTTAATTTATTTTTTATAATCGAGATGTTGGAATTTTACTTGATTACTTTAATTTTTATTTAAATTTATCTATCATATAAATTTAAAAGACAATTTATATATATATAAAAAGAAATCTCCCTCTAACCTAGTCGTCCCCTATTCGTTTTATTTGAGATATTACCTTTTAAAAAGGAATAAGTTTGAAACTTTAGGGCTCATTTGGAAAAATGAACAAATTCAAAGAGTAAAGTGAAAAACTATCGATTTGGTTGCAATTTGCAAACCTAGATACTGCAGTAGGTACGGTCACATCAGCACGTGGTTTCCGGTTCCTTCCTTTATTTTATATATATATTTTAATATCCTCCTCGTCGTCCTCCTCCTCCTCCTGCAATTCCGGCTCCTCCCTCCCTTCTCTATTTATCTCCTCTGCTACAGTGAATATCACATGTGACCCATCATGACTCTCTCTCTCTCTCTCTCTCTCTCTCTCTCTTCCAAGTGAAACGGAACGAGATCCTCTTTCTGCCCACATGTCATCACCTGATCAGTCAATCCATCATCCACAGATCGCCATGCTGATATAGCTAGATGGACGCATGATATTGTGGAATGCATCTGCATGTCCATTCTCCTCCACCGCCGCCACCACTGCTCGTTCTTTCGCCCCCTTCCTAATTAAAGATATATACGATCACACAGACAGGGAATAGTATATCGAGGAGGGAGTGCCGCCGGCGCAATGGCACAGCTCCCTCCCAAGATCCCCCCTTCCTCCATGATTCCCAATCCCAACTGCAGCTGGCCGCCGCCGGCGGCCTTCCTCCTCCCCTCTGCGACCGAGGCGCCGCCTCAGCCCTCCTGGGTCGACGAGTTCCTCCATCTCTCAGCCGCCAGGCGCAGCTACCACCGCCGCTCCGTCAGCGACTCCCTCGCCTTCCTCGACGAGCCCGCCTCCGAGTTCGACGCCGACCAGCTCCTGTCCATCTTCTCCGACGACGTCGTCGCGCCCGCCCCTTCCTCCTCCGCGCCCTCTGACCACAACAGCGCCAACGGGGACGACGACGACAAGACCGCCTTACAAAAGCTGATTGCGAACGAGGCGGAGGAGGCGCAAAGCGCCTGCCCAGCGGAACCCTCCTCCAGGACAGACACCGCAATTGTGGATCCCAGGAGGGTCAAAAGGTACGAATTTTAGCAAATTTAACATGGAGTTTCGCGTTCATGTTAAATTCGTTCTGAATTTTTGCAATTAATCGGGATCAAATTCGTGGAACAGGATCCTGGCGAACCGTCAGTCGGCGCAGAGGTCGCGGGTGAGGAAACTCCAATACATCTCCGAGCTCGAGCGCAGCGTGACGACGTTGCAGGTAGATATTTTTATCCGATCAATGTATGGTTTTCCACATCGATCGACAGTTACTAATTAATCAATTGGGAACACGATCGATGATCAATCGAAGACGGAAGTGTCGGCATTGTCTCCACGAGTCGCGTTCTTGGATCAGCAGCGCTCGCTGCTGACGCTCGGCAACAGCCATCTCAAGCAACGCATCGCCGCCTTGGCACAGGACAAGATCTTTAAGGACGGTGAGCTACGTACTGCTTAATTACTTTGGGTAGAAATAGGTACCTAATTGACGATTTCTCGGAACGGATGATTATTATGATGTGATTGATGCGACTAAATGGGACAATCAGCTCATCAAGAAGCATTGAAGATGGAGATCGAGAGACTGCGACAAGTCTATCAAACAGAATCTAACGCCGATGCCGCCGCCGCCGCCGCCGCCGCCGCCGCCGCCAACTGCCGAGCCAACCGTCGCCAGCGCAGAAAAGGAATTGGCCACCAGCTGAAACAATCGGAGATCTGTTCCACTTTTGTGGGTGCGAATTCGAGAGATTAGCACACAAATGGTCTCAGAGGGGGAAGGATCATGTAGAAAGGTTTGTTTGTAATAGATCATTTGGTGTACATTTTAACAGTGTCGATGCATGGATTGATTTAGATTATAACATGAAAGATCCAACTCCAAACACTAATCTTCCATGCCATATTAATTATAAAAGAAAAAAGGATTCGAGACTTGCATATATAAGCTTGATCTGTCAGTGATAAAATGTTCAGTAAAAAGTAGAACTCCCCCCAACGATACTACGACTTATAAAAAACTATCAGAAAGTGGTACGTATAATTAACAAAACGATAACTCATATATAAAGAAGATTCGAGGAGCTCTTCCTTCGTCTTGATAGGCTGCATGTGATAAGCACTAGCTGTGAGATTCCAACAAATCTGTGCATGTGAAGTTACTGTACAGAAGTGGTACCATCACCTGATGTGCATGTGGATTTATATATGGATATATCTTCTCAGCTCCTATATATGATTGAGCTGTTTCTATACGTTAATTTATTTTTTTACGTTTAACCCTAATAATCTGATAACTCTGCAAGCATAAATTAATACTGAAACATCTACTTGGATGACTGCTGTGGTTTTACTATGTTTCTTTCTGCACATGTTCCTAGCTAGGACAGGAATTTCACAGTGCTGCAGTCTTTTTTAGTGAACCAGTGCGTACTCTTTGTAAAGGCACTCTTCAGAAAGAAGCAGTTTGATGTGCACCAAAGCCATGCTTATTAACATGCTGTGCATGTGCTGACAATAAACCAACGACATTAATTATATTCTAAGTCGATCAGTCAGTGGTACGTCTTCATATACGTCTGATTAGTAGTCATAAACTGCAAATTTAATTTCCAGATTAACCAGCTGCAATCAATTAATGCATGCATTAGAAACATTAATTTTGCTAATTCAATTCCTAACGATTGCCTAGATAATAAGAGCTAGGATTGTTTGGGCTTTCATGCGATTTAAAAGGGTCCGAACGTCGCCCACAAATCAAGTTGGCTCAGATCCAGCTAAATTTAAAGCCCATATATATATCATTAGATTTATTGTTCCCCTGTCTTTAACTGCCAGTTGATTCAGTTTCAGTGACAACGATAATAATAATGTCTTAGAATGTATTAGAATATATCACGGATTAAAATGCTGGCAAATGAGATAAAATTGTCAACTACCAAGAAGCCCAAAGGTCAACCATAGCCAAGATCCCCCCAGGCTCTGCATCTTCCACAGAGAGATGGGCAATCTACAAGATTGCACTTGGCCACGCAGATATATATATATATATATATATATATGTTACGGGCGTGAAGATACGGGTCCGGATCCGACCGAGAGACACGGCCGAGTCGAGTCAATCATCCGGCGGCAGTCGGCTGGAACATTGGGGCCCGGATCCGGGTCCCGGAGTAACCGCCCGAGAAGTCTACACCCCAGCCCGATAGCCCGGGTCATCCGCCGAGTATACGAGTAACCCTACAGAGCCGACTCCCGGATAATCCGGGTGAGTAGTGTACCCGACCAGTCCTGAGAAGTCGGAGCTCACCAGCATGTGTCACAGATAGTCCTGCCAAGCCGACTCCCGGATAGTCCGACTGGACAGCGTGCCCGACTCGATCCAAGGAGTCGGGGCTGAATCGTACGTTCTGTCTCTGACCACTCCCTCTCCTGTCCTACTGACCACTCCAGCTGACAAGCACGCCGCCAGGCATGGCCACGCGCCGTCTCGGCGTACGACACTGTCCACGGTGTACCTCCTCATTAAAGACGGCACTCCTCCCAGGTACGGAGAGTACCTTCAAGGTAAGGTCCACCTTGCCTCGTCCGTGGTACGGACCGACTCACCCTTATATAAGGCGAGCCCCTGCGGAGGGGCGAGGTATGTGCTCACTGTTTCTCACTATTGCCACTCTTGTTTTCTCTTCAGCCGCCTCTGACTTAAGCATCGGAGTGGTCTCGCCGGTCCCGCCGGCCGTCCATCTCACGGTGTCTGTGGTTGCAGGTCTTCGGCGATCGTCAGCCAGTCTCCTCCGTTCTCCCGCACAGTGCCCCTGAGGAAGTGTCGTGTGCGCCCAGAAGAGGTTCTTGACGGGAACATATTTTGGCGCCGTCTGTGGGAACACAACAAGTCCCGAATCAAGACGCACTTATGGGTGAACCGCCACAGCCTCAGCTCATCACCATCACGCAAGAGGAACTGGATCGGAGGATAGCGACGGCGGTTTTCGCCGTCACTCGGAGCCAGCACGAAGCCACTGCTCAGCCTTCGCGAGTGCATACTCGGATCGAGGAGCTCCCTCCAGCTGCTGCTAGACAGCAGCGAGATCCGCCCGAAGGCCCGAGAGCTCCCTCCCGGAGACCCCAAGGGGAAGCTGACGACTACGAGGCTTCCGTGGAATCGGCGGCAGAGCAGACACCAAGCCGAGACCCCATCCGGGGGAAAGGACTGGAGACGGGCGAGGGGAGGAGTCTAGAGAGTTCGCCCTTCATACGCCGAATCCTCGAGGAGGAAGTGCCCCGGCATTTCAGAATGCCACAGTTCTCCGACTACACAGGGAACACCGATCCCGAGGATCACTTGGGCCGGTTCGAGAACGCCGCTCTGCTGCACCGATACACGGATGCCATCAAGTGTCGAGTCTTCTTGACCACTTTGGCTGGATCCGCACTGAGGTGGTTCAATCGGTTGCCACAATCCTCCATCCGGTCCTTCGCCGACTTCAAAGGCGCTTTCTTGCGGCACTTTGCCACCAGCAAGACGTACCGCAAAACTATAGTGGACCTTTTCGCCACCAAGCAGAAGACCCGGGAATCCCTGAAGGAATTCGTACACCGATTCAACCAAGTAGCGCAAGAGGTGCCCGCCGCCTCTTCGGACGTCCTGGTAAACGCCTTCTCCCAAGGCTTGACCGAAGGGGACTTCTTCCGGTCAATAATTAAAAGACCTCCCGAGAACTTCGACGTGCTGCTCAGCCGCGCTGACAAGTACATCCACGTGGAAGAAGCTCAGTCGGCACGGCGCCGAGAGGCCGAACCCGGCCATGGCAGTGCCTCCCATCGGAATGCCCCCCCGGCTCCCCGAGCCGAGAGAAAGTCGGCGCCTCAGCTGTTACACAGGTCCGACTTGGACCGAAACGCCGACCAAGCATAACCAGCGGACCATCCATGAGGTGGCTAATCAGCCCAGCCCCCCTGCCGGCACCTCCAGATGGGCGCCTAAGTTCTGCGCCTATCATCAATCGAAAAGCCACGACACCAATGAATGCCACCAGTACGCCCGAGAGCTGCGCCTGGCCGCCGACCAGCGGACGCAGAAGTCTCCCAACCCGAGACAAGGAAGACCCGCCGCTGGGCGAGCTGGTTCCAGACCACGACCTCCTTCCCCTCGGCCTACGCACCACCGAGACCGATCGCCGAGGCGGGGGGAACAGGCTCCCCGAGGGGAAGCTCCCCGAGAGCCGAGGCCCCACCACCGTGAAGACTCTCCCGGCCACAACCAGAATAATGCCACCCGAGGAAACATTCTTATGATCACCGGAGGAGCAACTGATGGCGACTCCCACCGAGCCCGAAAAGCCCACAGTAGGCAGCTGGAGGTCTGCAGCGTCGGCCAAGGGCCGCGAGAAGAAGGACCGATCCTCGGATTCGGCCCTCAAGATTTGGAAGGCGTGGAGACGCCGCACGACGATGCCTTGGTCGTGCACGCCACCATCGCCAACTATAACGTCGCCCGAGTCTTCGTCGACACGGGCAGCTCGGTAAATATCATTTTTCTGAAGGCTTTTGCGCAGATGCAGATCGACAAGGCCGACCTGTCGCCGATGACTACTTCCCTGTTCGGGTTCACGGGGAACGAAGTGCGGCCACTCGGACAGATCACCCTCGCTATCTCGCTGGGAGAAGAGCCATTGAAGAGGACTCGGCGCGTTCCATTCACCATAGTAGACGCGCCGTCCGTTTACAATGTTATCTTGGGAAGGCCAACTCTCAGCGCCTTCTCGGCAGTGGTCTCCACATATCACCAGAAGATGAAATTCCCGGTGGGTGATCAAGTCGGGGAAGCCAGGGGAGATCAGTTGGCCTCCCGAAGGTGCTACGTTGATATGGTTCGGACGGAGGCCCGGAAGAACCGAAAGACACAAGGCGACGGGGTCCACGCAGTACAAGAAGCTCCTCCCGAGACACGCCCCGAAGAAAAGGAAGCCTTGCAGGTTTGCCCCGACCGTGCCGACACCGTAGTCCAGATAGCAGCAGACCTGCCGCCCGAACTGAAGGAGAGTCTCGGAGCCTGCCTTCTCCGGAACCAAGATGTTTTCGCCTGGAGTACTGAAGATCTCACGGGCGTCCCTCCCTCCATCGCGGTGCACCGACTCAACGTCCTGCCCGACAGCCGGCCCGTGAAGCAGAAGAGGAGGCACTTCGGGCCCGAGCAGAACCGAGTCATCCGAGAAGAAGTGCAGAAGCTCCTGAAGGCGGGACATATCAAGGAAGTGCACTTCCCGACCTGGCTGTCCAATGTGGTGCTCGTCCCGAAGCCGAACAACAAATGGCGGGTGTGCGTCGACTTCCGGGATCTCAACAAGGCGTGCCCCAAAGACTGCTACCCCCTGCCCCGCATAGACCAGTTAGTGGATTCCACGGCAGGTTTTGAATATATATGTATGTTGGATGCCTATCAAGGCTATCACCAAATCCCGCTTGATGTAACCGACCAGGACAAAGTTAGCTTTATAACAGCCGACGGCACTTTCTGTTACACTGTTATGCCATTCGGGTTAAAGAACGCGGGGGCCACTTACCAACGCTTGATGGATCGGGTATTCCAACAACAACAAGGAAGAAACATTGAAGTCTACGTCGACGACATTCTGATCAAGTCGGCTCGGGCAGATTCTCTTATAGCTGACATCGAGGAAACCTGCAGCACCTTGAGGCAATACGGGCTCAAACTGAACCCGGCTAAGTGTCTCTTCGGTGTTCGAGCCGGGAAGTTTCTCGGTTACATAGTCACCGAGAGAGGAATTGAAGCCAATCCAGAAAAATTACAAGCCTTAGCTCAGATGGCCCCTCCCCGAAACCTAAGAGAAGCTCAGAAGCTGGTCGGGCGAATCATGGCTTTGTCTCGGTTCATCTCTCACTCGGCGGGGCGAAGCCTACCCTTTTTCAAGGTTCTCCGAAAGGCTCAGAAGTTTCAGTGGAATGCCGACTGCGACCGGGCCCTGGAAGAGTTGAAGACTTACTTAACCCAACTTCCCCGACTGGCAAAGGCGCTCCCGGGTGAACCGCTCCTGATGTACCTTTCTACCACTGACTCGGCAGTCAGCTCGGTTCTGGTAAAGGAGGAGGAGCAGGGCCAGCAACCGGTATATTTCTTCAGTCGGCTGTTGAAGGACGCCGAGACCCGATATACCAGCTTGGAAAAGCTGGCCTGGACGGTAGTCTTGTCGACTCGGCGGCTTCGGCCTTACTTCCTCTCTCACCCGGTGACGGTCTTGACCAACAGCAACTTGGGAAAAGTGCTTACTCAACCCGAGTTCTCGGGACGCCTGGCGAAATGGACGATGGAGCTCAGCCAATACGACATTCATTACCAGCCTCGCGTGGCCATCAAAGCGCAGGCGTTGGCGGATTTCCTAGCGGAAGCACACCAAGGCGAAGCCGAAGAAGAATGGAAAGCATATGTCGATGGTGCTGCCAACAAGCAAGGAAGTGGAGTGGGGGTGGTCTTGGTCTCTCCACAAGGGGAAGAAATACGGCTGGCCGTACGGTTGGGTTTCAGGGCCTCAAACAACGAGGCCGAGTACGAGGCAGTTCTCATGGGCCTGCAGGCAGCCAGAAGAGTCGGAGCTACCCGAGTGCAACTCTTTTCGGATTCCCAGTTGGTGTCCCAGCAAGTCGAGGGGAACTACGAGATCAAGAATGAGCGGCTCCGTCGCTACGCGGAGGGCTTTGCAAAATTGAAGATGGAGTTCAAGGAGGTTACTCTCAGCAAGATCCCCCGAGGCGAGAACAGCAAGGCTGACGAGCTAGCCAAGTTGGCGAGCTCCGTTACCGAATGGACGGAAGAGAAGCCGATCACGCAAGTGGCTTGGATAGCTCAGATAGATCAGCCCCCCAAGACGACCGACCCGGACGACTGGAGGAAGCCGATACTCACTTTCCTCCAAACCGGTGAAGTTCCTGGCGATCCCGAGCAAGCCCGCCTCCTCAAAAGACGCGCCACCCGATTCACGCTGATAGGAGAGCAATTGTATCGCCGAGCCTTCTCTCGGCCATTACTCAAGTGTCTCGGTCCCGAAGACGCCGAGTATGTATTAAAGGAGGCCCACCAGGGATGTTGCGGTAATCATGCGGGAGGACGATCCCTGGCCCGGAAGGTCCTCCTAGCCGGTTACTTCTGGCCGACTCTCCAGGCGGACGCGGCGAAGTTGGTATCCACTTGCCTCCACTGCCAAAAGTACCAGCCGTTCCAGAGACAACCAACGCAGCAATTGAAGACGGCCACCACTTCGTGCCCATTCGACCAATGGGGGATGGATATAGTCGGGCCCTTCCCGACCGGACCTCAACGGAAGAAGTTCTTGTTAGTGGCAGTCGACTACTTCTCGAAGTGGGTGGAAGCTGAAGCCTTGGCCCGAATCACTGAGGAGGCGGTGCTCAAATTCCTGTGGAAGAACATCGTGTGCCGCTACGGCATCCCGCATCGGCTTGTCTCGGACAACGGGCGGCAGTTTCAAGGCAGAAAGATCCAGGAATGGTGCAAAGGACTCGGCATCCAGCAAGCCTTCACTTCGGTGGCTTATCCGCAAAGCAACGGCCAGACCGAAGTCGTCAATCGGGAAATAGTGCGAGGACTGAAGACTAAGCTGGACCACGAAGGCGGCAGTTGGGTGGAAGAGCTACCTTGTGTCCTTTGGGCATACCGCACCACTCCGAAAGAAAGCACTGGGCTTACCCCGTTCCACTTAGTGTATGGGGGGGAAGCCGTAGTTCCCATGGAGGTAGGAGTCGAGTCGGACCGCCGGCAGCACTACGACGCCGACAACGACGGCAAGCGACTCATGGAGCTGGATCTCATATCCGAGACCCGAGACCAAGCAGCCGCTCGGTTGACCGCTTACCGACAGCGCATGTGCAGTACTTACAATCGGCGAGTCATCCCTCGAGCCTTTCAAGTGGGAGACTTAGTTTGGAAGAAGGTCAAGCCCGTAGGAGATGTCGTCGGCAAGCTTGAACCCCCCTGGGAAGGCCCCTATCGAGTAGTCAAGAAGACCAGCTCAGGCGCGTACTACCTTGTGGACTCGGCCGGAAAAGAGTTGGTGCGACCTTGGAGCTCCACTCACCTTCAACCTTACCGGACTTAGCCACTAAGCGGAAGTTTTTCCTCCTCATGATCGCCTGTATCCTTGGCTGTAGTCAAAGCTGATAATGAAATGACTTTTTCAGGCGTCACTCAACTTCTCAAGGTTCCTAACTCTCCCGACTCGGACATAGTCGGGATCGAGCAATCAGGTCTCGGACCTGCTCCTTCAGCAATTGCCCTTCTCAGGGTCCTAACTCTCCCGACTCGGACATAGTCGGGATCGAGCAATCAGGTCTCGGACCTGCTCCTTCAGCAATTGCCCTTCTCAGGGTCCTAACTCTCCCGACTCGGACATAGTCGGGATCGAGCAATCAGGTCTCGGACCTGCTCCTTCAGCAATTGCCCTTCTAAGGGTCCTAACTCTCCCGACTCGGACATAGTCGGGATCGAGCAATCAGGTCTCGGACCTGCTCCTTCAGCAATTGCCCTTCTCAGGGTCCTAACTCTCCCGACTCGGACATAGTCGGGATCGAGCAATCAGGTCTCGGACCTGCTCCTTCAGCAATTGCCCTTCTAAGGGTCCTAACTCTCCCGACTCGGACATAGTCGGGATCGAGCAATCAGGTCTCGGACCTGCTCCTTCAGCAATTGCCCTTCTAAGGGTCCTAACTCTCCCGACTCGGACATAGTCGGGATCGAGCAATCGGATCTCGGACCTGCTCCTTCGACTCAGACGCAGTCGGGATTGGCTTAGTACTTCAAAAATGTCAAGTTCAAAATTCAACACGAATACTCGGCAAAGGACAATGCGGCAGAGGCTTTCATTCAACTTCAAAAGGAAAGAGAAGTACAAAAAGAGAAGTATAAAAAGCCCCGAGTGGGAAGTACATAGCCTAGCGGCCCCTCCTAGCCTCTTCCGGCAGCGCCGCCCATACTTTGTCGATGTCCAGGAAATCCAGCGAGGTTCCTTCTGGAAACAGGCCAGCTTCGTACACTTGATTCAGCGCCCCGTCATAGCCGTACTCCAACATCCGGGCAGTCTTCTCCTGATATTGGTCAAAATATTCCCGAGACGACAGCCAAGCTTCTTGGGCTGCCTTTACCCGCTCGGGCTCTTTCTCCTTGTAGGCGGCGAACTCGTCCTCTACAACTTTCTTCTCCACGGCCAAGTCCTCCGCCCGCTTCTTCCAGGTGGCCGAGTCCTCGAGAGCCCGAGACAACTCCTTGCCTCTTTGAACCAGCTGCTCTCGGGTCTGCCTCAGGTCCTCTTGCTCTTTAGCCCGAGCCGAGGCAGTCTCCTGCTCAAAGGCCTCAGCCTTCTCCTGAGCCTTCAGCAATTCGGCTCGGTATTGGGCGGCCTCTTCACCACTCTTGGTCGCGGCTGCCTTCGCCTCCGCTAATGCCTGCTCGCGAGCGGCACCCTGAGCCTTTATGGCTTGCAGCTGCTGGTCAATCACCTTGACCTCGCGATTCAGGTAAAGGAAACGGGTGTGCATCTCCATATGCTCCACCCATATCTGCATAAGTAAGTCAGTTAGCGACGAAAGGACACAAGAAAACGACAAGCTAAGGGAAAGAAGAGACACTCACCCGCAAAATGTGGAAATTCCCCCGGTAGCTCAGCTCGGAGGTATTGATCCCCCGGAAGGAGTCAGTGTTCCGGATCGCTCGGACCCGGGTCATCAGATCCTGCACCTCTGCCGGGTCGAAGGGCTCATCGGCGGCCACTCGAGTCAGAGGCAGCGTGTAGAAGTCGGCTCCGGCCGTCGAAGGGCGTCGGAGCCCCGAGCCTGCCGACCCCGAGCTGGTCGGCATTGCAGCTCTCGAGGAAGATCCTCCAGTCGGGGGTACACCTCCCTCGGTCGGCCCCTCGGCCTGGGAAGCCATAGTCGTCCCGGCGGCTTCGGTTGTCGGAACCAGCTCGGACTGAGGCGGTACCGCTCCAGCAGAAGTAGTCGGCGCCCCCACGGCGCCCGACTCCACGGTCGCAGCTTCAGTCGGAGCCGGCGGTACCAGTGAAGTGGTCTCCTGGCCCCGGTCGGACACACTCGCGCCCGCAGCACTCGAGGCAGGAAGATGCCCCTTGGACGCCTTGGACTTTTTGAGCCGCTTCTCCTCGCGGCGAATCGGGCTGGACTTCTTCGAACGCTTCCCTTCGCGGTCGGGCGAGCGGGAGCGGCGATGCTTCTTCTTGTGGGAAGAGGAGGGCTTCTTTGATCGACCCTCCCCCTCCGCTGTCTCTTTGCCTTTGCTGGCCGAAGGAGGCACGTCCCTCGGCTCCGCAATCACCGGCTCTTCTTCCCGAGTGGCGGTCTCGGGCTCAGCAGATGCGGGAAGACGGCCCTCCCCTTCGGGCACCACCGTCGCCAGCGGCTCCACTAACTCGGGCTCGGGGGCAGCAGAAGTCCCAGCTGCCTCTACGGTGGCCGATTTCTTGGGCGTGACCAGCGCCTCCAGGTGCGCCCGAGTCCACTTCAGGCACTTGTTCGTTGAAGCATCCATCCAAACGTCGTCTGCCAAAAAAGAAGAAGAAAGCTAAGTTAGTCATTACAGAAGTCCGAGTAAATAAACAACTTACCGAGTGTTGCCGGGAGCTCGGCAGCGATGGGACTCAAGCCGGCCCGGAAGAGAAGCCCCTCTTCCCCGACTAGCTTGGTGACGTCAAATTGAAGGCCCTTCAGCACTTCAAAAGCATCTATGTAGACTTTGTTTTTCTTGTAATTCTTCAAGACGGGCAAGGCCGGAAGCTCGTCCTGCCACTCAGTCGGGAACTCGAACGGACTCGGGGGGGAAATGTAGAAGAATTGTGGATGCCAACCCTTGTTGGAAGACGGACACGCAGTTAGGAAAGGAAGACCCGGTCTCGAGTTGAAGAAGAACACGCCCTCCTTCTGCATCTTCTTCGGGTAAAAGAAAAAATGGAAAACTGCGGGGTCTAAGGGAATACCGTACATCCGGAAGACTAAGACGACTCCACAGAGGAGTCGGAAGGAGTTTGGGGCAAGTTGATTCAGGGGAAGCTGGAAGTACTCGGCTACTTCCTGGAAGAAGGCCGGAATCGGGAATCGGAGTCCCCCCTCTAGCTGACCCTGGAAGAAGGTGACGCAACCGGGTGGGGGAGCGTGGAGACGATGGTGACTCTCGGGGACCTCTATCCTATACTCACTCGGGATTTCGTATTTCAGACGAATCTTCGAGCGGGATCTCTCGGTGAAGGTGCTGACTCGGGACTCGTACCAAGGTCCCGGGGCTGGGACACTCGTAGACGGTGTGTCCGCCGACGGAACACTCGCGGATGGCACGTCCATTGACGGCACAGAACCCTCAGAAACCATCGCTACCAACCGGAGAAGACCTAGAGGGACGCTACTAAGGAAAGGAAAAGGGACTCAGCGAGAGAAGAAGGCTTACTTGATGCAAGAAGGGAAGGAGGCGGCGACGAGAAGAGAACCGGAGAGGAAGCAGAGAAGAAGATAAAGACGGCAAGGGAGGCGCTGTGCGCCAAGCCCTCCCCTACTTATACTAAACCCTAGAGAAGCTCAGCCGTCCGATCAGATAGACGAAAAAAGGCGGGATCTCTTGGCGACCGTCCGATGATGCACGTTACCGAGGCGGGATACGGTGCAATTATGGCGACGATTCGGTTGTCCCATCGGACACCCCGCCGCAGTAACCCGCACCATGCCGATCACGTGCGCGCCGGCCGAATCATCCAATGTCCCCCCGACACGTGGCAGCTTCGCAATGGTGGCCTGCTGTAGGGATATCAACCGGCGCAACTCGACTCGGACTCGGTCTAGTCAGTCGAACACATGTCTCCTTCGACTAGACTAGTGGGGAGGCTAGTGTTACGGGCGTGAAGATACGGGTCCGGATCCGACCGAGAGACACGGCCGAGTCGAGTCAATCATCCGGCGGCAGTCGGCTGGAACATTGGGGCCCGGATCCGGGTCCCGGAGTAACCGCCCGAGAAGTCTACACCCCAGCCCGATAGCCCGGGTCATCCGCCGAGTATACGAGTAACCCTACAGAGCCGACTCCCGGATAATCCGGGTGAGTAGTGTACCCGACCAGTCCTGAGAAGTCGGAGCTCACCAGCATGTGTCACAGATAGTCCTGCCAAGCCGACTCCCGGATAGTCCGACTGGACAGCGTGCCCGACTCGATCCAAGGAGTCGGGGCTGAATCGTACGTTCTGTCTCTGACCACTCCCTCTCCTGTCCTACTGACCACTCCAGCTGACAAGCACGCCGCCAGGCATGGCCACGCGCCGTCTCGGCGTACGACACTGTCCACGGTGTACCTCCTCATTAAAGACGGCACTCCTCCCAGGTACGGAGAGTACCTTCAAGGTAAGGTCCACCTTGCCTCGTCCGTGGTACGGACCGACTCACCCTTATATAAGGCGAGCCCCTGCGGAGGGGCGAGGTATGTGCTCACTGTTCATTAACTATTGTCACTCTTGTTTTCTCTTCAGCGGCCTCTGACTTAAGCATCGGAGTGGTCTCGCCGGTCCCGCCGGCCGTCCATCTCACGGTGTCTGTGGTTGCAGGTCTCCGGCGGTCGTCAGCCAGTCTCCTCCGTTCTCCCGCATAGTACTACAGAGGACGTGTCGTTCTGCCCAGAAGAGGTTCTTGACGGGAACACGTACCACTGCTGGCCGCGTTCGAGCCAAATTGTGTTGGATTCCGACCACAACCAGAATCCGACGTCGGCCGATGTGCTGACGAGCGACGCGTCGATCGCACTCGGGCCGGCGACCGGTGGCCAGACGGCGCGGCGAGAGCGTCGACAGCGATGGTGGATCGGGGGCGGTGCTCACGGGTGTGCATGAAGGAGTCACTCAGCAGATCAATTATATATATATATATATATATATACAGAAAGTTTCTCCTGGGTGACATCTCGTGGGCGTATGCTGGGCGACATCCGACGTGGACGCCACGTCAGCGGCGCCTCGCGTGCGCGTGGCCAGCGGGAGGAAAAAAAACCCCGCATCGCGATGTCTTCTCCGCAGAACCCTAACCCGCGATCTCCTCCTTCCTCTTCGCCGTCGCTGCCCCAACCCTCCCCTCCGCCGCTGCCTCTCCTCCTTTCTCTTCGCCGCCGCAGCCCTAACCCTCCCCTCCGCCTCCGCCTCCGTCTCCGCCTCCGCCTCCGCCTCCTTTCTCTTCGCCGCCGCAGCCCCCTCCGCCTCCTTTCTCTGCGCCGCCCTCTTCGCCGCCGCAAACCTCCCTCCTCCGTCTTTCTCTTCGCCGCCGCACACAGCAAGCCCTAACCACCGTTTCGTCCTCCCCTGTCTTCTCCCCTGCTCTCTTCTCCCCTGCTCCCCTGCACTGCTCTCTGCTGACCGCGACCTCTTCTCCCCTCGCGACCGGCCGGCGCCCTCTCCCTCTCTCTCCTCCTCGACCCCCCAGCTGGCGCCTCCTCCGGCCTCTCGTTCTGCGATACTGTCATCCGCACTCGCGCCACCAAGGGCCAGCTCATCAAGGTAAAGAACCCTCTTTTACCTTGCGCCGCCGGCACTGCTCCCTCTCGTATATTAGTTTATCTTCCAAACTTTAAAAATTTTATTCATTTTGCTCTTCAAGGTAATTGTCTACCATGACCACATTAAGTCAATTTTTTGATTAAAATGAAAAAAATATTTTTAGATATTAATGAATATTTTGTTGTTGATAATAGGAATTTTTTGTTTTATTGACTTCTGGATAGTCTTGGAAGTAACTTTAATGGTATCCTGAATATTTTTTCTGGTTTAGACACTTGAGAAGTTAAATAAAAAATTACAAGGATCAGCATGAATTGCCACACTAGATTCAGAATCAGCAAGGTCACCTGGTTCAACCCACCCAAGTTTTTCTATATTTCTGGCCTATGTGCATGCTCAAACTGGGCATGCCTTGTTCTCTGTTTTTTTGGCTCTCTGACCGATTTGGGATGGTTTGATAACTATGTGTATAAGTATGCTATAAACCAAAGGTTTTTTTCCCACTATCTTTGTCTATATATAAGAATTTCTGTAGATGATGGCATTATGATAACATTTGGGATAGTGATATGCTTATCAAATTCCTGTAGATAACAGCTTTGGTCATGTAAAAATGGCTCCTTTCTGTTATATTTTATTATCTGCATTACCACTAAGAATACCCATTAGTTTGACTGAATGCTATGTCTGTGGTATTTAGCAGTATACATCATTTAATTTATGGTATAATGAAGTATTTGTGATTGGAAAAAATCCTTCTTATGAGTTTGTTCTCGTATATAATTTATACACAAATTATTCTTACTAGTTGTTCAGTTTCAACAGGGAGTCCTAAATGTGATTGCTTAATTCTATTTGTAAGAATTTTAATAGGCATTTCAATTGTTCTAAAGCTTCTTGGTATTGGTACTAATCTTAATATATTGTCGTGACTATTTTAATAGGCGCATCCCCTCTGAAACGGGCATCCCCTCTGAAGCGGTGGGGCAGTTCATGGCTTCCAGGTATGTCTAAAACTTTTTTCTTTTGCACCGAATTTTTTGGACTAATCGGCGAGTTGCAGTTGCAGATCTTCATCTTCGTTGGTGTCCAGGAGTTCATGGAGGTGTGATTGTGGGGACCAGCCGATTCTACTCACATCTAATAGCAACGCAAATCCAGGGAGAAAATTTTGGAGGTGCCCTAACTGGAATGTAAGTTGTTTCTTCCATCACACCAAAGTGAAATCCATTTTTAGCTCTTCAACCAAATTGCTTAGTAACGTTTATGTTTGTGATCGTTGCAGACCTCGAATAGCTGTAAATTCTTTAACTGGGCCGACAAGAAAGAAAAATCAGACACTATTACAGGTGATATATCTCATTCATCCATCGCATCAGATGTATTACACGAAGAATCGAGACGAAAGATCATGAAACTAAAGAAAAAGCTAGCTGCTGAGAGGAGGAAATCAAATATTCTTGTGCTGGCTACTGTGGTTTCATGGGCAGTGACTGTTTTTACTCTTCTGCATTGTATTAGTAGTAGGGGTTAATATTCTGTCAATAGGCAAGCTTTTGATATATGTACTAGTAGTAGGGGCTAAATGTGGTTAGCAAACATTCAGTTCTTTGCATATTCTGTCTTGAGATGAGTTGCTTCCTTTGAAGCCATCACTGAAAGTTAACACATTGTTTCTCAGTACTTTGTTGTATGTATTTGCTTTCCGTTTATTGACTATGAACTACTGTGAGTATTTGACAATTTGTGAAGAACTGCATGAGTATGAACTACTGGCAGTATTTGACAATTTGTTGTATGTATTTGCTATCTCAGTGCAGTTGTCACTGAGTTCTTCACTTGAAATGTCGACCAAATCTTGATGGGTTGCATCCAGAAGCCAACTTGGTCAGAATTTGTTCACATATCCAATGGCCTGACCGATCTTGATGATTATAAACGGTATCGATTAGTGGATATAAGAGTGGGTGGATTGGACCAAATCATTTCAAAATTACTTGCTGATTCCTTGCGACCGGCATGTCGGTCCAACTTGATCTCTGAAAGGATATCAGTAAGATGTTCCTTGGCAGGAAGAGTCGTCATAGAAGTGATTTGTGGCATAAAGCTCTCAGTTTAGTGATGATCAGCAAACACAGCTCGATGATGATGAACATTTTTTATACCAAAACCAACCACAGTAAGAACTACTCAATGCACATCACTGAATATTGTAAAAGAAAACCACAATTCCCAGATCATATGGCATGACCCTGTTTCTTCAAAATCACCATATTACTTAGAGGAAACTACTCTCACACAAGATCACATCACCTCTCGAAGTTGGTCTTTGTACATCAAGAACAATCATAATTACGTACTTTGCACAGAAGGAAGCCCAAGTTAACACATTGTGTTCAGAACCACTGAATTGTAGTGCTCGCCGAGGCCGTAAGCGTGTCGATGATACGATAACATTATGCTTGTGTTGCCGACTCCACTTCCCTTCTAAGACTTGTATTCTTTCCCCATCTCCACATCTGGGAAAGAACCGGAATATATGATGATATGCTTGTTGAGACAATGTGTAAGGGCACCGAGCTCGAGTTGTCCTCCCCAAGCTGCTGTTGACTCAACTTCTTCACAGTACTTCTCGAATCTCTCCGAGAGTGAGCTATCTGAATCTACCTGCAACTATTGCTGATATTTTTCAGAACAATTATGTTCAATAAAGGCAAGAAATCAAATGAACAAAGTTTTGAACAAGCACGTAGGGAAACTCAATTTATATTAACAAAAGAATGCCAATGATCATGATAAATATGGATCTCATCAAACATACCTGTAGCTCCACTAAACCTATTGCACAGCTTTTCAACAAGTGCTTCCATTTGCTTGTCCTAGAGTGATAGAAACCGA
Source organism: Curcuma longa (assembly GCF_044706935.1). Lineage (NCBI taxonomy): Eukaryota > Viridiplantae > Streptophyta > Magnoliopsida > Zingiberales > Zingiberaceae > Curcuma > Curcuma longa. The sequence continues at coordinate 5,410,333 of NC_133863.1, forward strand.
TTATGAGAAGCCAAAACAAATAGAATGCAGGAGATGAGCACTTCGTAAAAAACTACCTTCTTAATAGAATTAACCAAAAACTGCATTATGTTGTTAAATGCATCTTCACTAATATTTTGATTGCTTAAACTGCTGAGGATATCAGGAAGTAGGTTATATATTGGATTGCTTCCTGCATGGACAAGATAAAGTTCAGAGTAAGCATCATGTTTCAGAGTAAGCATCACCAGTTTTTCTGTCAGCTAACTTACAAAGCATCAGAATGGAACCTTTCTTTGACAACTCATTAAAGAATAATTTGGCAAGACTTGCAATTCTTTCATCCTCATCTTCAATACGCATTGTCATTTCATATATATAACCTTTCACCTGATAAAATGTGCCCATGGTTACGTTAAATAATAGCCCAGAGAAATTAAGAAACATAAAAATTCAAGCAGTGTTACATGTCTTACCAGTTCACTGAAAATGTTTTGGTTTAATATTCACATACCAGTTCAAGCAGTATTAATTTTACAGAGTATACATGTCTTACCAAAAGTCTGGATCAACAATCATTAATCTGCATACAGCAAGCATTGCAGAGGCAGTGGTTAAATGTACTGAACTTAGAGATAATTCAACAGCAGTGGTTAGATCCTTGATTCGTGAGCATCTCTTTAAGATCTTTCACAGAGCTAAAAAAGCAGCTCCAGCATCTCATCACAAATTCATAAGAGCATCACAATGTCGACTATAATCAAGCTAACCAGAATGTTGGATACTTTTCACAGTGCAGCAAAATTCATTACAAACAAAATATAACTAGAAAATGCAACACAGGTTCAATGCATCAACCCTTCAACAAAACAAGATACTAATCAAACTAATAATGTTAAACAACCAAGTCGAGTATCCGATGTAATACTGGCAAAGAAAATATAACAAGTAACTTGATACAACCATCAGTCATGATCAGTCCTCCATACAAGTTCGCGCTTGGAAAGAAAAGTCTGCGAAAAACCTGTGAAAAACATCAAGGATGCTTGTTTGTTGAAAGAAAATATATAAAATTGCTCACAGAAAATTCCATAGTTTGCATAAAAAAACCTTCTTCATACCTTCAATATGTTCCATAGTTTGCTCACAGAATTTGAACTTCCTCATACCTTCGAATCTGTAAAATTACAGAAAAGTCAAGATACTCAAATACAGACAGCCATAGATGCCAAGAAAAATCAAGATAACTTCATCATACCTTTAAACATTGAATCCTAAAGCATATTATTAGAACCTACAACAATAAAGACATTATTAACTTTAATTTCTCAATCAATAAACCACTATAATTTTTAAAAATGAGACCAAAACAGTACCAGCTATAGATCCCAAGGGTTCATATGTGTCATCATCATTGATATTATGATCATCTATACTTGATCTGGAAATGGAAAACACATCATCATATTTACAAATAAAATTATATAAATACAAAAGTATTCGACACATACCCTTGCTGTAAAAGTGGACAGTTGCGCTTGTCATGTGAAACACCACGATGCCCACATCCATGACAAAGCCGGGACTTTGCAACTGCCTTTTCCTTTGATGATTTTAATCTCTTCCCACATCCTTTTGTTCTTACTAAAGAAGGATCACTAACAACAGGAGTCCCATCCGTGGATTTATTCCTTTGACTTCCATGGTCACATTTTTTACCATTATTCATCTCTTGAATTTTTTTGTAGATACAATCGAATTGTTCATCCAAGAAATTTGTTCCCTCATCAGTCAAAGATGCATCATCAACTAACACCGATGCTTTATATGACAACTTTGAATGTCTTGACATCAATAATTTTTCTGGATCATCGATGAAATTATGCTCTCCCAAATCATATATTGCTCCAACCTTTGCATGTTGTGTCCAGCGTTTGAGTATATACTTATCAGGCAAATGAAATACTTGATTTACACGAAAAAATGCTAACATATGCCTGCAAGGAATGCCATCAAACTCAAATTTTTTACAACTACATGATATGTAGTCTCTATGATTGTCATGCGTGAGGACCCTTGGTTTAGAGGAAGAACAACTTTGAAATCTCATCACATGGTAAACTACAAGATCAGCTTCTATAGATATCTGTTTCACACAATAAACATGACTTTCACTCATTTCAATTTGAAACTCCTTCCATTTATTTTTCGTATACAACTTCACCATTTGAGTTTCCATTGGAGATATTGTCTTAGTTTTAGGATGCTCATTCATATCAATATGGTCTGCAATTAACTCATTGTGTCTTTGATGTCTCAATGCCCTATTGAAACGGGTGATAAAATCCATCAATGAGTTTTTTTTTGAGATATATTTCTTGAAAAATGCATGTGAGCTTTCAGATCTTTGACTGCTTGACATTCCAGCACAAAAAACATGACTAAAATAAGCTGGCACCCACATTTGTCGCAATTCATACATCAAACACAACCAATCATTTTTCTCCAAGTTAGCACACTTGATAACCTCTTCCCATGATTTCTCAAATTCATCCGGAGTTGTAGAATTTTTAATGACATTCCTTATGATTTGATAGTTGTCACGATAAATCAAAGGATTTATTTTCTCTGAGAATTTGGTCAAGATGTGCCATAAACAATATCTATGGAATGTCTGAGGAAAAACTTGTGCAATTGCCTTTGTCATAGCAGGATCTTGATCTGTGATGATAACTTTAGGTGCACCTGTAGGCATGGCTTCAATAAACTTGTTAAACAACCAAACAAAAGATTCAGCTTTCTCATCACTTAAAAAACCACAGCCAAAAATAATAGTTTGATGATGATGATTAACTCCAACAAATGGTGCAAAAATCAATCCATATTTGTTGGTATTATATGTTGTATCAAATACAACAACATCACCAAACACACTATATGCCCTCCTTGATATATGATCTGCCCAAATACACCTACTGAATCTGTTATCTGAATCAACCTCATATTCATAGTAAAAACCAGAATTTTTTTCTTTTTCAGACGCAAATAACTCAATTAATGTTTCAGCATCAATACCCTTTTCTTCATCCCTTAGGTCTCTCTCATAATTTCTAATATCTGTTTCTGTGCAACCTACTAGCTCAGGTCCTCCATACTCAATTTCCAACAGTCGCATTTGTTGACAAGTAGGTATATTAGCCTCTGAAAATTGTTGAGTCAATGCTTTTTTTGCTGTGGAAACAGAACGATGTGAGCGTAGTAAATGCACCTTTGAGGGGGTAGAGAGTGGATGATTATGAGTTTCCACAAAATTTGTGACAATCCAATTAGGTCCAGATTGATTCTTTACAATTGAAATCTTTGACTTACAGCCGGTTCTAACTTCCCCACGTACTCTTTCCCTTTTCTGTTGATCACCTTGTGTCTGTTTTTTGCGTTGATCATCAGTATGTCCTTCTTTGAAACATACAAATGTTTTCCAATTAACCTCATTTGTTATCTTATTTTTCCTGCTATGACTCATCCTTGCACTAAATCCGGATTCTCGTGCATATTGATTATAGCACGCAAATGCCTCCTCTATTGATACGAATTCCATCCCAATTTTTGGTTTTCGATCATCTGTAACTTGGGGAGTATATGACTGATCATCATTGCCAATTTCTTCCATTATTGGGGAATGTCAATTTAACAAGATGTGAAAAATCTGTACTTAAAAAAATCTGTATTAAACTAACCATAACAACCTATATTAGCAAAATAAATCCAATCCTAAACTGGAAAATGAAGTTATTAACAAAATAAACAATACTGGTTTTGTAAGTTTCTAAAGCACACACTACACTGTAATGCAACAAAAATAATTAGCAGAATCACAACAATAAAGGGGTGCAATATTTCCTAAAATCTTCACCAGACATTCCAACACAAAATCTTCACTAAGTCATTCTAATTACACTTTTCAAGCATAGCCCATAACGTTGGTAAGTATTTGCACAATGATAGTTTTCATGCTTTAAATATGTTAAATTATCACTATAATCCCAAAAGAAAACCATGCAACAAACTACAACCACCTAGATATTTCAGGAAAAAAATGATATTACACATGAACTAAAACAAACAACTGAAGAAATATAGTATTAAATTTTTAATGGAAAACTTGATAAAATTCTCCAAGGTCAAAACAATAAAGAGGAACTACTTAACAAACATCACAAATTGACCAAAAATTCGGTGTTTAATGAATAAATAATCTCCATCAATAAGTCAGGAAAAAAAAAGGCAAGCCATATTCTGAACAACCAATTCATTATAGAAGCATTGTTACTCCAAAAAGGAAGACTTTACTTCTGAAGGGGAATTATAACCTAATAGGAACGAACACTCATGCCCAAGGTCATTCAATCCAAACCATCAGTTTAAGTGAGCAAAAGAAGGTCAGATCCTAGAAAAGCACCGTCAAATAAAATAAGGATAGAATTCAAATTAAAGCAGTAATATTAAACAGAAGAATAATATAATTTAAAGAAGTAGGTAAACATTTTTCAATTATTGTCCCAGAAGTTACTTAAAACAGAGTGCTGATATCATCTACAAAATCTAAAGATTTTAGAATAACCTAGTTCTTATTGATCTAGGAGCATAACCAGTTTAAAATAAATGCTGTAAAAAAATTTCAAAATAAATGGAATTTAAACCCTAAATTATACCCTAGTAGTGGCGACGAGCAGAGGTTGGCGGCGAGCAGAGGTTGGTGGCGGTGAGCAGAGAGCAGTGCAGGCGCGTGAGGGGAGGAGAGCAGAGGTTGGTGGCGGTGAGCAGAGAGCAGTGCAGGCGCGTGAGGGGAGCAGGGTTGGGAGCGGGTTGGGAGCGGGCTGAGAGGTTAGGGCTTGCTGTGTGGGGCGGAGAAGAGGGGTTCGCGCGAGGAGAGGAGGGGAGGCAGAGAGAGGGCGGCGCGCCGGCGGAGAAGAGGTCACGCAGGCAGCGAGGTGAGGGTTCGCGTCGGCGGATCGCGCGAGGAGAGGAGGGGAGGCAGAAAGGAAGCGCGCGAGGAGGAGGAGGGGTTCGCGCAGAGAGAGGGCGGCGCGCCGGCGGAGAGAGGGCGGCGCGCCGGCGGAGAAGAGGTCGGTTCGCGTCGGCGGAGAAGATCGCTCGAGGAGATGGCGAAGAGAAAGGTTAGGGTTTGCGGAGAAAATGTTGCGAGGAGAGAGGCCGGCGCGCTTTTTTTCCCACGGCACGCGCACGCGAGGAATTTCCACGTGGCTTCCAGCTCAGCCGTCGCCCACGCTACGCCCACGAGATGTCGCCCAGGAGAAAAATCTGTATATATATATATATATATATATATATATATATTCATGAATGAAAATTTCGATTGATCATCCTTCATGATCAAACTGCCAATTAAAGACGGTGATGCATGCATGGTTAGGTCAACCATAGCCCGAGCCTAAGCTAGAGCTTAGTCTAGCTAGGCCAGTCAAAGGAAATTAACAATATATAAATGAGTCGTTTTTAGCTCACGCGATCGACATGTTTAATTTAATATACATACAATTGCGCGATCGAGCACGACTTGACCTGACCCACGGAGACACAAACATGACTGTATGTATATGTGTCGTCGGCGATCCGATTGGCGTGGGGGAGGTTGCACATGAGTTCGATCGATCGGATAACGCTTCAGATGGTCCATAGTTTTTCCTACATTATTGAGCTAATTATTGTACGGGCGATCGATGGGGGAAGTGTTGAAGGCATAATTATTATTTAATTTGGTGGCAGAATCTGTGGAATTTTGGGACACTTTTCGGTGGAGACCAGCAGACCATGCGATAGAGGGAGCACATGGTCTTGCCCCGAGTTAATGGTGCAGTGGCACAATGTCTTCTTGGTGTTCTAGACATTTAAGGATCGAATTTTAATTTTGATGAATTAACGAATAAATTTTTTTAATAGGTGATTCATCTAAGAACATTAAATTGGTGGGCTGTGGTAGAACAAGATAAAAAAGAAAAGATATCAGTGAAAGATATCAGTTAACGCTAACAAGAATAAACTTGTCTAACTAAACAATCCAACACAGATTTCTCCACTGCTGCAAGATAAAAATACCAGATCACTTGTCAAAAAAGAATACTTATAAAAACAAAAAGAAAGAAGAAAAATGCTCCAAGGACAGCATCCCCAAGAAGCCAATGTATTGTTTATTGCAGGACTGGGGGAAAAAAAGAAAAAACGTATTGAATGCAAATCTTCATCCCCAAGCTGTGGCATTCATAACCAAAGAATTAATACCCCAAGAACAATGAAGCAGTGAGCTAATCCATAGCTCTTCTAATGACTGTGGACCACTTCACTCGGAAGGACCATAATTATTAGATGAGACATGAGAGGAGGTGAAATAACAAAAGAAATGGAATACCAGCATCAAAATAAACAAATAAGTAAATAATCAGGAACTTACATTAACTTGTGATGGAGGATAAAATTTACGCAAGTATCAGCCGACCATATCAGTGGTTCAGGTTCTTGACCTATATAATTTATGTCATATTTCTCCTTTTCAAATAGCATAACTATTTCGATGCCACAAAACTAATGTGCTTAACCTGTAAAGGAAAAAAAAACATAAACAATCATCATGCATTTGAATTCCATATTTTATTATAACTAAAACAGACCAAGCAGAAGGAAGTTGGAAAATAAGGCCGTCTTAGCAATCATACGTTCGTAGTGTCCACCATGAGGTTTGACACCCAATTATTCAACATTATGAAGACATAAACATCAACAAACCTACCTATCAGGCGACCTAATCACATGGCTTTGGTGGAGCGACAAAACAGTAAACAGGGTTGTGACTGAAGTTTCGTGTTGAATATGAGCCGAAAGTATTCAGGGTTTTGCACAACTGAGCCATCCGTGTTCTTCAGATTCTTCAAGAATTGAATGAGGCATTTTTAAGGTAACCTTCCGGATACAGGTTTGTGGTACATCAGTGGGATAGTTTGCATCATGCCATAAGGAAGCTCAATGCGGTTTAACATCACAGAGAAACGTTGTAGAAAAGAGTTGTCATGTTTCTGGAGCCACTAGTTAAGCTTTCAATAAAAATCATCAATGACTCAGTGATCAGACTATTTAATCCTGGAGAATATATTGACCAAATTCATGGACAGACTGGAAACGTTCCAAGAATGGACCAGCTGTTGGACATTTTCTGCCTGCAATACATGATAGGAAGAATACATTCATGGTGAGTTCAGTGATTATAGAGGGTAGCTAATCCTTTAAAAGACAATTTTCATCCATTCAAATTCTCTCCAAAGAAATTCCTAGTGGTCCTTTCAGAATTCCATCCATCCCACAACCGCACAAATATCTTTTGCAGAAAACTCCCCTCCATTCCCTCCCCCTGTTATTATCATGTTCTGGCTTAATTTATTCATGCAATCTGTAACTTTTCTTGCACCCAATGATGAGAAGCAACAGGCATTCCTTTCTTGTATCCCTTTTTCGTGACTTTTTCTTATTCAACTAGCTACTTGCATTTAACAACTATCCACTGAAAACAAGGACAGAGAACAGGCAGCAACTCTGACCACCTTATATAAATGGAGACCATTCCAAGTCCCTTGCCACAATAGAAAACAAAACATCAAGAGCACAACCATGTGGCTCTCTTCCTCAAACTACTTGCAGCACTTTTACAACAAGGGCTTGGGCTTCGATTGCAGAGAATTCAACTTAGATAACGATCTTTTGCCCTCACTTGGAGCCACTAGCAACCAAACAATCAAACACAGGAAGCACATTATATCGCCAAACAATCCTCATTACAGGTATACTAAAACAACGATCCTTGTTTTCTCCTGTTGGCAGTGACAAGTCTGCAAGTATTTGATTTCCTCTTTTCACCAATCATTTTTCAGACTATGGGAGATGTTTCTGATTCTCCTTGTTCTCTACTCAGCTTGGATCTGTCCATTTGAGTTTGCATTTCTGAGACATTTGCCAAGTAAAATTTTCCTTGTGGACAATGTAGTCAATAGCATTTTCGCAATTGACATTGCATTGACCTTCTTTGTTGCTTACGTTGACCACAAATCCTATCTCCTTGTTGATGATCCCAAGAGAATAGCTATCAGGTTAGCATTTATACTGCAAATCTACATTCAGTTTGCAAGCACTAATTGGCACCATGATTTTGTCTAAAGTCAACACGAATCTTATATAACATGAAGCTTAAATTATATTTGAGCTCCATACAAACTGGCTTAACAGGTACCTATCCACCTGGTTCATCTTTGATGCGTGTTCAACATTTCCCTTTCATACAATGAGCCTCGTCTTCAACAGACACGGGAATAGCCTTGGCCTCAAACTTCTAAGCATGCTTAGACTATGGCGATTGCGCCGTGTCAGTTCCCTGTTTGCCAGGTCTATAGCTTCTCTAATTTTGTAATACACAAATATACCAATGAAAGAAACAGAAATTAGTCAATTAATCTTTCTTTCCTCAGACTTGAGAAGGATATTCGGCTCAATTATTTCTGGACACGGTGCATAAAACTCTTATCCGTAAGCGTTAGCATTTGATGCATTTTATCTTGCTTCACGCTGCTGTAGGTTCTGAAATCTTAATACAACTGCCTTTTTGAGTTACTGTTCTGCAGGTAACTCTTTTTGTAGTTCACTGTTCAGGATGCTTTAACTATATGATTGCTGATAGATACCCAGATTCCAAAAGTACCTGGATAGGCGCAGTCATTCCCAATTTCCGGGAAGATAGTCTCTGGATCAGATATGTAATAGCATTATACTGGTCCATTACAACACTGACTACTACGGGTTATGGTGACTTGCATGCAGAAAACATAAGAGAAATGTTGTTTGATATTTGCTACATGTTCTTTAATCTGGGCTTGACAGCTTATCTCATTGGAAATATGACAAACCTTGTTGTCCATGGAACCAGTCGCACCAAAAACTTCGTAAGTCCAGTCTCTCTAGCTTCATCCATGCAACCAACCTAAAACATGAGCACAGTTCAAGTTATGTTGAAACAACAAAGACCCAAATAACATCTCATACCATTCTGGTTGCAGTACTCTAATCAATCAGTTTGTGGATAACTTTTCAGCTTAAGAAATATTATTGGAACAGCTTGAATGATGGGATATTACATATATGTTTAATAAGGGCTTGGATTTGACACTTACCATGACCATTTTATTCTCAGAGGGACACCATCCAGGCCGCTTCAGAGTTTGTATCAAGAAATAAGCTCCCAAAACACATAGAAGAGCAGATGCTATCTCACATTTGCTTAAGGTTCAAGACTGAGGAACTCAAACAGCAAAAAATCCTAGATTGTCTCCCTAAGGCCATTCAATCAAGCATAGCTGAGCATCTGTTCCTTCCCATTGTTCAAAAAGTATACCTTTTCCAGGGGGTCTCACTTAATCTCATTTTCCAATTGGTAAGTCTCCAATCATAAACCTTTGATTATATTTTCATGGATTTCTAGGAAATTGAAACCATGCAGTGTGCTGATAAAACCAGTTTGAAACAATAGGTGTCAGAAATGCAAGCCGAGTATTTTGCACCAAATGAAGATGTGATACTGCAGAAAGAAACACCCACAGATTTATACTTCATAGTATCAGGATCAGTGGTTAGTACTTATTAGAAATTTAGAACGTAGTCTTCTTTGCACCATTTACTTGGTTTTTCTGCATCCATTCAAAAAAAGACTAATTGTTGGTTTTCAAATTGCAGGAGGTGGTCATGTATTCAGACGGAACTGAAGAAGTAAGACTTGAAGATTATGTATACATTAGCTAACCAAACACTAAGCGAATTTGACTGCATATGACTTTCAGGTACATGGTAAAGTTGCCACAGGAGGAGTATTTGGAGAGATAGGAGTTCTATGTAAAATACCACAGCCGTTCACCATAAGAACCATTGAGCTATCCCAAATCCTCAGACTCAACAGGACTGCACTTTACAACACTATTCAGGAAAGCAATGAAGATGCAACTATTATTATGAGAAATCTTTACCAGGTACATTTAACACTTATAGCACAGTTTAACTAAATAGATAAATTGTGATCTCATTTTCTCACAGAAATAGAAGCTGATACCGCTGGCTATTTAAAATCCTACAGAACTTAAAACTTTATGACAAAGTATACCTTGGGATACATCAAAACAATCCAGAAGATTTTCAGAAAGAACAGTCAGACAGAGATCATATGAATAAGAACAAGAACCATGTAAGTGATGGGCATAACTATCAAATTGAGAAGTTACATACACTGGAACAAATGGAAGACGGATACCTTCTACATGATAAGGAAACTAACAAGGATAACTGTGTAGTTAAGGAAGTTTCAATTAGTCAAGACAATCCAGATGTAGGCCCCTCAGAGAACCATATTAGGTTTGAGACGGCTACACAGGAAAGATGCAATGAAATTGCAACAATTGTGCCCAAGCAGGAAGCCCCTGTAGGCAAAGTAGATGGTGCCACATGGATGGATAAAGATTTTTATAGGAAACATGAGAAAGGAACATTTGAATTACTCTCCAGTGATATGCACAGGATGAGTTTCACTAAGAATGTTGAACAAACATTAGTTGAAATGAAACCATCTCACAGAAATGATTATGAGAACCATGGAAGAAGAGAATGGAGAAACTGGCATGGATATTCAGATACCAATGAAATACTGATAAACTCTTGTTCACAAAGTCGAAGCTGTAATTGTCCTGACAATATCGGTAAACTAACAAGAAGGGTGATCATTCACATGCATTCTCAAGAGGCAAATACAGAAAGACAACAAATGGGAAAAGTGATTAACTTACCTGATACCATAGAGGACGTCCTCAGAATTGGTGGTGAGTAATGCTTGATCTTATTTTTAAAATAACAAAGAAAACTGATAAATTTGCATATGCTACAGGGCGACTGGCTATTAGTAACATTGAAGTTAAAATACTCAAATACATGAATAATCATTGGATTATAATAAGATTTAGAAAGAAACATAGACTTTGACCAGATAAAAATAAGATTTAGTTTATTATCCTTAGTTGTAATCATATCTTCCAAAAGTTGCAGGTAAGAAGTTTGTGGGACATCATCCTATAAAAGTGATCAACCGAGAGAATGCAGAAATTGATGACATTAGTATAATCCGTGATGGGGACCATCTATATCTAGTAGAAGCATAATAGTAATAGTGAGATTATCAAAGAGATTAAGAACTATGAAGGAACAATGGCAAAGGCGCTGTTTCCGCACTTAACATGTATACTTCAAGAAGGTTGATGATAAAAATGCAATTATGTGAAAAAACTTCTCAACTAATCAATTGTATAATTAAATTGATAGTTCGTGGACTATACTAATGAGTGATTCAAAACTATGAGAGCAATTATATTATTGTTAAATTTAATAGCTATATGAGTGTTGTAACTTTTCACTAAAGTGTGAAGTAAAGTGAATATCGAAATGGATAATTGTATGTTGATAACCAAAAACCCTATCTATAATATAAGAAGGTCAGAGTATCAATATTTTAGTGGAACAAACAACTTTCATGTATATATTATGTTTCATTTGATACTTGTTAGTCACTAGTTCTCCTCTTTTCTTTTTCTTCTTCTGCAAAAAAAAAAAAAAAAAAAAAAAATAATAAGTTCTCCCCTTCTATACATTTTGTGTTGTATTCCTATGCTATTCACTTAATGAACACAATTGTTCTTCTCTATTCTAACTTATTCATTGAGATACTTAAATATAAACGAACTAAGAAATAATAACGTTCCTAAGGCATAAAAAATAGTAGTGAAACCAAACTGCATAAAGGTTATAAAGGAGCACCAGTCATCACTCATTTCCTTATTATTTTATTGAAACTTGTTTCATTTCATGAAGCATTGTGAACAATTGTCTGACAGAGCCTCCTGCCTAAAAATGATAACATAAGACATTCTCTATTTATGTATTGTTTACTTGGGGAGAAGAATGAGGGTAATCAGGAAATAATTTACATAAAAGAAACAAAATGAAATTAATGGCATAATTTCCTTCCATCCACTGCCACCCATTTTATTTAGGTAGGTGGAACTCAAAGGAAACAACAATGTCTTGTGTTGTGATTAACTTTTTTTCTCTCCAATTCCATCTGATCTGGTGGAAACAAAATAAACAATCTTAAATACATTGAATTGCCTTCTCCTATTCATTACCTTTCAAGTAAACAAGACAAATCGATAACTTTATTTCTCCATTTCTTCCTACTTTGTTCAAGTAAATACAACATATATATTTCTCCCCCTTTTTGTTAAAGATACCCAAAACGAACCTTTGATTCGAATCTCGAGAGAGTTAGTTGTTTTCGTCCTTAGTTCTAGAATTGATGTCTCCGGAATAAAAATGTTGGAAGTCTAAACCAAAATTTCATTCTTGGAAGCCCAAATCAAATTGGATTGTTGGAACTCAAAACCAAATTGCTTAAGTCTTCCTAAGTCAAGTTTGATTGAATTTTATAATGGCTAATTAAGTTATCATGATTGTAAGTACATGCATTTGTTTTGAATAGGGTATTTAATGTAGGAAGAACCAAAATGTCTTTGGACTTCCTTTGCCATGGCTATATAATCCAAGTTGTAGCAAGGATACAATGAATTGAGAAAAAAAAAGTTCTTCTTCAAAATTGTTATACTCCTCTTCTATCCTCAAATATCATATCTTCTCCCCCTTCAAAAAAATACATTCTCCAAATCCTGTTGCACATGCTCACCTAATCAAAATACAATCCATAGAATAACACAGCTGAATTGGAACCATAGAGCTATAATTTCAAACGTTAAATCCTCCCGTTGGATATAAACCAAGCGAATCAGTACCGGATGGTTAACGAACAAAATAATTTGTATGTATACGACGACTAACCGAAGCTTTACTCAGATTACATCCAAAAAGTTGAACAAGGAATTACGAGTACCTCGATTCCGCGTCCAGAATAAATCGGAGGTAAAAAAAAAAAAACCCGACGAACAACAAGAAGAACAAGCAAGAAACAACCTCGAGTCTTTTCCGTCGCCGTCGCCATCGCCATTGTTCCGGTTCCTTCTTCAGGAAAGAGGACGAAGTGGTCGAAGTTAACGCATGGAGCGCCATCGTAGCTTACACACTCCCTCGAAGACCCGCCACCCAATCGCGAATTCTGAAAAGGGTTCTTTTCCCCTCCGAACAAACAAAAAATACTATTTTTAAAACGGTTAGTTCAACTGTCCTTCTTCCACCATACACTCCTCGCCACGCGTCCTTTTTTTCCTTTTTTTTTTTGTATCGGCTACGCTACGCGAACTCACAATTGTGGACCCCGCCACCCACCCACGTGCTTGTCACGGCGTTTCGAAACTTTTCGAACCTTCCCCAACGGCTAATTCTCTTTGCCTTCCCTTTCTGTATATATGTCTACTTTCTCTGAATCACCACAGCCAATTCCTTGTCTCTCTCTCTCTCTCTCTCTCTCTCTCTCTCTCTCTCTTTTTCTCCTCCTCTGTTTTGGGTCATGGCGGCATTGGCTAAGACCGGCTTGAAGCTGCTGCCTCTGCTGCTGCTGCTGCTCTCGTCGGTGGCCATCGTCGCCGCCCAGGAAGCACCGGCTCCTGCGCCCGTCGACCCGGAGAGCGGCTCCTCAGCGGCGGCGCCAGATCTCTACATCTTGGCGCTCGCCGCCATGGCCTCTCTGCTCTCTGTCTTTGCTCCCTGAGTTTATGCTCCGGGGTCCGGGCCATCTTCTCATGGCCCATGGATCGATTTGGTATGTACCATAATAAATCTCTCGATTATCTTGGCGATCGTGCGAGCTTGCGGCGAGTCTGTTGCTGATTTGTGTTAATTATATTGGTTGCTGCTCTTCGGGATTAATTGATTCGTACGTGTGCTGGCCATTTGTTTTGATATAGTGGAAGTTATTGAATAAATAAAAGCATTGCCGCAGTTGGTCAATCTGTTTGTGTTTATGGATGTCCTCTTGCCGATCGATCAACCTAGATAGATTTCTTGGAAGAAAAAAATCATTTCTAAGAAACGATACACCATAACAATAATAATATGCCGATCTTTTCCACTTAACAAGAAATAAAATCTTTACTTAATAGTTCCATTCTATACCCCCAAATACTCTTCTCAATCTCAAAGACGGAATCATGTATCCGAGCTAGTCTATCAAAATCTCTACATCATTATTGAATGTTGGTGATGTGGTGAAAATCTATTATCCTCATATGGTAAAGTCGATTTATCTTTAAAATTAAAAAAATATTTTAAAATATTTTTAATGGTTTCATTCAGAAAAATAAAAAAATATTTTAAAATATTTTTTAAACAGATATTAATATTTCAAAGATCAACTATATAAAAAATTATCCATACATATAGATACAAATATGTACACATAAATCTCAATTTTCTCAATTAAACCTTTAAACTCTTTCCTTGTATCAAATCTTAACTTAAACATCAGGTTTGTGGGGATTCACCTCTGATATCATTCTAATTTTCTTTTTGATTGTTTTTCAGATATTTTCATTTCTTTGGACAATTATCTTCAAAGAACGTCCACATTAATAGTTTGTTAACCGATGATTTAATCATCCATGGAATTTTAGTCAAAATAGCCTGCATGTTCTTATAATGAAATTACTACTGTTTAAATCTAAAATAGTTCCTCCATAGCTACTTGAGAACTTCTCTGTAGAAAAATGTCTCAAAACTTCCAATGCCTCTTTAACACCAATACTGTTAACCTACTCTGCATAAATTGCTAACCTTTTCAAGCGTCTAAGCTTACTTACTCTACATCAATAATGGCTTTGCTATCACACAAAAAGGATTCCTTACTGTTAACCTTAATTCTGAAGCGTCTAAAAAACTTCATCTGCATAAACTCTGATCGGAAGCTCTCTAACCCTACTCTGCATTTAAGATATCACTGATTTATCTAGTGGAAGAACATCGCAAATTAATTAGCGAACCTTTTCATTGCAAACTCATGTCATTCATCGATAAAATGATTCTTTCTTTATCCGACAATCAAGATCTCTTCCTTATAATTACTCGAGTAAACAACAAATCAAATCCCCCCTTCCCCGTAACTAGATTTCCGGACACGTGAAGCTGTACAGCTGCGAAGGCGTAGTCAACGAACGCCCGTGCAAGCGGGCGTGACACTCGGTCAACACAGTCCCGACCGCGGTCAAACGGCGGATCACGTGGCATCTTTTTCTCCTGGAGATCTATTCCTGGTCAAACATAGCCTTCCCTGTACTCCGTTCCCACTCCTGACTTTTGCGCACCATAAATAAAAGTCATGCACGAACTGCCCCAGCAAAGCAGTGCATTTCTATATACTAAATTAATAATTAAACAAAAGCAAAAAGCAGCATCGTCTCAAATCAATAAACAGATAAACAGTATGAAGACGAGACATGAACCATTCAAACTGTGGGCCGTTCCTTTTGACTTCGCCATATCACCCTGGATAGCTAGTCCCATGAGACCTAAGATTTCTACTACAGTTCTTTAATCATTGATTCTTCACCAAAGTACGTGACAAGGACCTACCGAGCAAAAGAACGGCTCCATGCACTTATATATATATCTATATTATATACGGCTGGTGCCTGATCATGTTCTCGCATCGTGCACGTCGACATCCAGTTCTTATTTCTACAGAATGCAGGGTGGAATCGAGCATCAAATACTATTTTTTTCTCCTGCAATTCAAATTTATATATTTGCTACCTAGAACTTCATTTGACTAGTTACTCATTGCGTGCATTATTTTGCGATTAGGAGGATCATTTGTTGACATTGTGTCCATGACCAACGTCAGACAATGGCAAATATAATTATAGTTTGGAAGATTCATCCACACGTGAATAGTTGGTGAGTTTGGGCTTTGCCTAAGTGAATTAAATTATGATTAAGTAGACACTTAGTTCTTATCACCAATAGTCTTTCTTAATTATTGATTGACTTTGGAGTTGCCTTGAGAATCTATTTCACGTTTTAGGAATTCTTTTAATTTCATTCTCTTTTTTTTGGTCAAAAAATAAAAAGATTATTTCGACATCTACATGTTCTCGATCGTGTCTATGGGGCCAGCCAATCCAGTGAATCCGGTCAGACGTTGGATTGCCTTCCTTCTTTTCAAGCATTAAATTGCGGCCGAGCAACTCGCACTTCACTAATTATGGAATTAAGCCCATGCAAGATCGTTGTCAAAACACCTCTCCTCTCTTTTTGAAATGCACATCACACTTATAAAATTGTTGTTTTTACCTTTTTAAATGTTAAAATCGTTGTCGCTAATTAATTGACACTATAGTTTTTAACGATAAATAAATAATAAGACAAGCCTTTGATAGCGTAAGTTCCTTCCTAAATTAGTTTGAGGTTTAAAAATTAAATCATTTAGGTAGTTTAAGTTTGTAGCCAACCTTAGAAAATTATATATATATATATATATATATATATATATCAAGATTTATTTTTATATAAAAAACAATCCGCTAGCTGCACGTTTATTACAAATGCAACTTATAATTTTAAAAAATTAAAATGTTAGGTGATTTGAGATTTCTAA
Organism: Curcuma longa; assembly: GCF_044706935.1. Classification (NCBI taxonomy): domain Eukaryota; kingdom Viridiplantae; phylum Streptophyta; class Magnoliopsida; order Zingiberales; family Zingiberaceae; genus Curcuma; species Curcuma longa. The sequence continues at coordinate 5,426,996 of NC_133863.1, forward strand.
CACTATTGTAAAAAATTATATTTTGACTGAAAAATTATCACGAGCAAATTTGTAAATTTTTTTATTGCATTTGAGTCAATCTAATGTTAATTTTAATAGGGCAAGTTCGATGTTAGTCATTGATGTGCAGCTTCCGACTGTGTGTGAGACTATTGAGGTTGCGGATTCCATGATTTTATCTTTTTATTGAAGAATTGATGAAGATTTAAGTTTGAAGGATAAAATGGTAATTCTAAAAGTATAAAGTGTATTTCTAAATAAGTAAATAAAACTAGGGGCAAAGGTAAAATGTCTCTATAAATAAACCCCCCGCAGCTCTGCCTTCTTCTCCATCTCATGCACCACCATTTCTCCTCTGTTCCACCTCGAACGCTTAGAGCACTACTGACTGCTTCAGTCCCAGCTATGGTGGTCTTGGCAAACCCTGCACTCGATGCCATCCCCATCCTCCGCTCTCCCAAGCCGTTCGCTTGCTTCTCCGCCGTCCCCGTCGTGGACCTTTCTATGCCCGGCGCCGCGGAGGCCCTCGTGAGGGCCTGCGAAGACTTCGGCTTCTTCAAGATCGCCGGCCACGGCATTCCCATGGAGCTCATGCAGAAGTTGGAGGCGGAGGGGCTCCGCTTCTTCAACTTTCCGCAGGCCGACAAGGAGAAAGCCCGCCCGGCCAACCCTTTCGGCTACGGCAACAAGCAGATTGGACCCAATGGGGACATCGGCTGGGTGGAGTACCTTCTCTTTGCCGCCACGGCCGATCCCTCGGCTTACAGTTATATGGACTGCTCTTTCCGGTGAGATTCAACACCAACTTGTACTAAAAAAAGTTTATTTATCATCATCGTATCTATGCCATAACAATCTCATCATGCTCTGTTTCAGCTCTGCTTTGCTGGACTACATGCTTTCTGTGAAGAAGCTGGCTCGTGAGGTCCTGGAATTAATGGCGGAGGGGTTAAAGCTCAAGAAAACAGAGGTTTTCAGTAATTTAGTGCTGGGAGACGAGAGCGATGGAATCTTTAGGCTCAACCACTACCCCAAGTTTACTCTGCTGGAGAAGCTCAACTGCAGCTTGACGGGGTTCGGCGAGCACACGGATCCACAACTGATATCCATCTTGAGGTCGAACAACAGCACGGGGCTACAGATTTCACTCGGCGACGGCAGCTGGGTCTCAGTGCCTCCGGACAGCGAGTCCTTCTTCATCAACGTCGGCGATACTCTTCAAGTAATCAAAGTTAATGAAAAAAACCATGCGAGGTCATGTACAACTTTTCACGATTGATGGATAATTCTGCAGGTGTTGACGAATGGGAGGTTCAAGAGCGTGAGGCACAGGGTGTTGGCCAACGGGCTGAAGCCTAGGCTATCGATGATCTACTTCTTTGGGCCTGCGGCGACGGAGAAGATCGCGCCATTGGGAGAGTTGATGGGGGAGGGAGAACGGAGCAAGTACAGGGAGTTCACGTGGAGCGAATACAAGAAGGGTGCCTACAAGACCAGGCTGGGAGACTACAGGTTGGGCCAGTTCGAGAAGTAGGGTGGGGAAGGAGGAGGAGGAGGAAGAGGAGGAGGAGGATTAATTTCATTGATGGATGATTGATTCCACAGATGCTCGGCTTTTGGGGTGGCCAAAGAGCAGAGAATGGAGCATTCATCCATCAACATGTCCCTTTCTTCTTCTTCTTCTTCTTCTTCTTCTTTAGTAAATGGCAAAAACAACTATCTCTCTAAGCTTAGACGTACAACTGCAGTAGTAATCAGCCAGTATGTGCATGCATAAAGTACAAATGTAAATGAAGAAGAAGAATTGTTGTTATATTTGTAAGCAGTGTGTTTAACAGGATCGATCATTGTAGATAGTTGCGACATCTAATTAGCTGTTTAGTATAATAGTAAATTTTCCTTTAACCTGTGAGAGTTTAATCTGTTCTATCCTCGTATATATTTTTGTGATGTTTAATTATGGCCATTGCAAATTGAGATTCAATCTCTCTCTCTCTCTCTCTCTCTTTATTCTCCTCTATATATTATCTTTGCACCCTAATTAGGGATGATAATTTTCTCTAAATCCCATAATAAATTCGATATATATTTCTATATAGACAGTCAAAGTTAGTTATCAAATGAGAAATAAGTTGATAATTAGATGTAATGAAAAGAAAATTATTAATACAAGGATGGATATCCAATCCTCGATGGATACGAAGAATATGCAATTCAATTCATTGTCGTCCCTAAACTTAACCCCGCCGACATCTCCTACTACACCACCATAAAGCTCGATCTCTCCCATTAATTAATCTAGTTACCTTGTCTAGGAAGCCTAAACTATCTCCCTTATGTTTAATTTGATTCAATGTACCCTCCTCCTCTCTACTTTGTTACGTCTTCTCATCTAATGTTCTTGTCTCACCTTTAATTCCTCCTTTTTGCCTTTACTTGCCTGTCCCCTCTTTTTCGATTTTGTCATTTTTTATCTCGTTGTCACACACACAGACACACACACCACCACCTTGAGCTCATCTCAATAATTATTAGTCAGTTATCAATTTTTCATGTATTGTTGGTCAACTGACAGACATTAATGTGGATTGCTACATCATTCACCTTAACTAGCTAGTTTCTCATCAATATATATATATATATAACTATATATTAGAACCCTTGAATTTAATTTTAACGTACGTAAGACTCATAATTAAACTACTTGGATTAAGTAGGACAAAATTTTGAAGTTTGTGATTGTTAAATGGTATTTATTTTTTATAATATATTATATATGATCTTTAAAATTTTATTATCATATTCTAAATCATATTAATATATAGATATAGATCATGAATACAAAAGAAAACTTCAATTGATCTTCACCCTTATCATCTATGGAACTAACTTTTATTTAGAAAGGGACACGTCACATCCATGGAGTATGGATTCCATGGAATGGAAGAGCCGCCTGTGGTTTCTTATATAGGCTAGCTCGCCCCTTTATTATTGTCCACCTAATTAATCTAACTTGAAATTAATGTATTATTAATTATTTTTTAATTAATTCTACTTATTAATCTAAGAACTGATAGAGATGACTTGGGGAATACGACCACTAACGTTATCTTATCCTTACGAGGAGGATCACTTCGACGCCTAATTTTCCTTACCGAATTAGGATATTTACTAGATTATGTTGACCCTCATATATAGATCCCGTACGTGTTGACTTGCCTTGCCTGCAACCTTGCTGCTCCAAATATTAACCACCGTTATAATTAATGTTTTACCCTCGGTTTGAGCGATAGATGTGATGTCTAATTCATCGTGAGATCGAGAAAGAAAAAAAAAAAAAATATAAAGAAAATTAAAGTTAGGATTGATGTCCAAAAACATACATATTTCTCTTCGTCATTATCTACATTATTATTTATAATGTCATAGTTTCAAGTCCTAAGGGATTAGTAAATGAGGAGTTACGATCGAATTGAGAAGCAATATTATCTATCCAAGGTGGTAATATGTACAAACATCTCACATCCAAACAGTACCGATTCTTGCCAATCCACATCGCAATAATTAGCGGTGGTCACAGTGGGCTTCACGCCATGCCGTGCACCACCCTTTCACGCCGTCGTCGTCAGTACTGTTGTCGCTGCCCGTCGACGAATCCAAAGAGAGAAAGTAAGCATAACATTCAAAGTGCATACGTAGAAAATTTCAATCCCAAGCGGACTCACCGTGCACGCACTCCACCCGTTCGACGAATTGACACACCGGCCCCCCCACCCACCCACCTTTATTTTGTTCTTCTTCTTCTTCTTCTTCCTTATTTTGAACGCCGCTGCTCCTGAACTAACCAACAGCGACGGCTTCCTTCGCTCTTCGGCTGGCTGCACGTTTCAGCTGCACGTTCCTGTCGCTATTGCTTGCTGGTTTTGATTTCTCACTTGTTGGTTAAAGAAACCACGAGGCCGGCGACGCCGCATGAGGGATCGAATCCCATTGGCCGGGGGCTTGGAATGTGCAGACAGATAGGGGTCATGGGACCCTTCTTGTGTGTCAAACGTTCCTTCCTTCCTTCTTAATGATAATTACAGGCTTTTGGCCTGAAATGGAGAGGAACCTAGTGACAATGAAGGAAATGACTGCAACATCACAAGATGTGAGAGCCGTTGTGCGTGCGATGATTCTTTTACTATCTTCTCTGCATCTACAAGATGTGTTTACTAGAAGGGCGGGGGCGGACCATGAGAAAGATTTATCAAATCTCTTTGAAATTATCAATTATCTCTTAAACACTACCATACTAAAGCAACAATGGTTAATCAAATATCATTAAATATGAATTCATTAAAAATTGAATATATGCCCTGTCCTGAATTATATACATCAAGCTCCTGTATAAACAAAAACAAAAGAGATTTACATCGGTGCAAGCAGAGGAGATAACTTAAGTATTTGGATGCGATTAAAAAGAGAGAATAGTTGTTCGATTAGATTGGTTGGTTAAGCTGACAGAAATTCTTAACCTTGGAAAACAAATTCAGAATGCGAACTTAGAAAAGATTAACTAACGATTTATAGCATAATGAAAAGCTAAAACCATCCTCATGCTCCTGTTTTCATGGGTAATTTTTTAGTGGATCAGCTGATTTTCCCGATCTTGCATCAGACCAGGCTTTGGCAATCGTCCGCTTCATCTCATCATCACCTTCTTCATACATGTTCTGTAAATATATTACAGAAAAAAAATCACTATCCGAGTTTGAAACTACAACAATAGAGAAGCATAGAGGATAGATCACCTTCATCAAATCCATAATTCCGGCCATCGGATCTTTGTCTTTGCCAACATTTGGCTTAAGCTGCAAATGGAAAAGGCCAAATAGTTAATTTCAGTAGATTTTGTTCCCCGTATCCGAAGATACACTTTTGTTTACCAAGGATAGTATCATCTTAGAATTAAATGGGACAGACTCTTACAAATTGAGAAAATGTATACGACGAGTAGCAAGATTGTTTTGGATAAGCAATTTCATTACCAAGAGAAAAGATTGGTACCTTACATGAACAGCATGTACACACAAATGAGAATCAACATACTAATGTGTGTGTATGAGAGAAGATAAAAGGCGATTAGTGAACCCATTTATACAAGGCTCATTTATACAGTCTTGGAATTGGTCAATGACTTTGACATGTTAATGATAATATATATCCTTTTATATAACATCCCATAAAAGCTTTCATGATGTTCTAAAGAGAACTATTGGCGAGATGAACAATGCAAACAAGAAAGAGCAAGTATGTAAAAACCTACAGGCGACACACTTAAACTTGCAAGATATAACAGAATCAGGAATACGTAGGTACACATAGAATACAGTATCATTCCATTTATTATGTGTCTGCTCAAGGCCAAATTCTACTTCTCTTTTCCAATAGTAGATATATTTATACCAACTTCAATACTATGTTCTTCATATAAGGTTTGCTTGGCAAGACTACAAATGATACTAGAATGTAGAAACTAAGTTTAGGAAGAATGTAAGAAGCAGTGTACAATATTAATATACATGAATTTAACAAAGCAGAATCTATAATTTATGACACTATAAGTACCTTGTCTTCCTTAAAGTACAGGTCCAGCCAGTTTCCCTTGGAAACTTTGACAAGTGTAACAATAACCTTGGTGGGTTTGACGACCAACTTACACTTGTCAGGCAATATATCTTTGTTCAATTTTGGAATATAAAATCGATAGTTTTTCTCATGAATATCATGCAATTTGATGTCAACAGACATTGGCTTAAAAACGGCATCCACTTTCTCTTGGTCTGCACCTTCAATATCTATATAAATCTGATGCAAAGCAATTAAGAGAGCAAACGTAAGATTACTAAAACCAAGATTTATCTTGAAACAAAAAATCAGTTTAAAGAAAACAAAAGGTAATGGAGAAAATGAATAATATTAAACATATACTTCAGCTAGAAAATGTGTTGGGTTATTTATGAGAGAGCTAGTTACCTTAATCCTGAGTTCCAATCCATGAACAACTTAAAAAATTAAGAATGTAGTCTGAAATAAATATATATAGCCAAATAAGAAAGGACAAGAAATGTGAAAAGTTTCCTTCAAAGCTTGCATACCCTTCAGGTTAAGAAATTTGTTTGTTTTTGACCTAGCTATCATTCTTTCTTTTATGAAAATTAAATATGTAAAATTTACCAGCATAATTGTCAACACAGCACATGTACTGCTCTCATGAGCACCTACAAATATAAAGCGTTGAAAATTTTCATTCTATGGCCAAACTCAAATTGTTGCTAAAAATATTTCATTTCTCAGCCAGTTAATGTCTACCCTATAAATCTAGATATGCATTCAAGTGGAAGGGGGAAATGTTTATTACTTTCCTCCCCCATATCCTTCACTGTAAGAGTTCTTGATGTCTAATGAACAATTTTGTCAATCTATACAAACGATATATATAATACATGTGATCAACATTCATGGTAGTTGCAAAATATCAATCGATCAATTGAAAACAAAATCTGAAGTATGATTGATTTTGGTTTCTTTGTTAGAAGATGAAAATCCAGTATCAAATATGAATCTACTGCCCATATTGATATGCTATCCTTTTCACTCCTTCACTAATCTCAGGATTTCACATGTTATTAGGTACAAAATTTCATAAGTTGTGCATGATAGTAATATACAAAGGCAGAGTTGCATTAGAAGGTTGTGGCCAGGTTCACACGATTCTGGGTAGAAGGTGGTCAATAGAATACCTACCATAATTCTTAGCAATGATATCGTTTCTGTGATCCAAAATGTTATCTCTCACGTATAATGGAAAACCTCGTTGTAGATGCTAGTTCCCAACAACAATCTAATGTTTCAATTGAATAAACTTGATGCTAGTTCCCAACAACAATACAGAACTAAATTTCAAGGCTAAAATGTTACCTTTATCTTGTCATTGTCTTGATCCCAGCTGAACGTTCCAAGAGTGACATAGCTTCTATCGACAGCACCAGAACCAACAGGCGCCTTTTCCGCAGAGACTGCAGCCTCTGCGTAGCCGCAGTTGCAGCAGTCACCGTCGCAAACTACAAAGACAACCCATCGAACAAATGCAACTCAGCACGAAGAGAAAGCCAAAAACAAGATGCCATGTCGATCGAACTATCTTGTCTACTTAACAGTAAAAGAATACAGAAGTTTGATTTCTCTGTTCGTACCTTGGCGTCTAGGTCGCGGATCTCGGAGGCGAGGAAGGAGATGACTCGGGGCCTCTTGGCGATGCTCTGGAGATGCCGCATTTCCTCCAAATCCAGCCTCAATTGCTGCTCCTCAGCCATTGTATACTCCTATAGTGCAGGTTAGACGGCGATCACCGGAGCTCCAATGGAATCTCGAATGCACAGGACTAGAGAGAAAGAGAAAAGGAAAAGGAGCTTGGTATATAGAAGCCGTGGAGGAGAAGGTCATCTTCCAGATTCCAGGGTTTTCTTCCATTACTGGAAGAGGAGGGAAGGTTCTGGAACACGGGGGAAATTAAATGGAAGCAAATTTAATACCCATTTTAATAAATTACAATAGTTATCCATTTCATTTTTAAAAAAAAGGTTTTATCTTTGTGAATTTTACAATAGATCTATTAAATTTTGTTAATTTCTCTTCGATAACAACTAGATGAGACTTGTCATGGTAATAACATCTTAACACGATATTGTTACTAGTCATTATAGTTTAACCCTCATTAATGACACAATGATGTCCGTCTTTCATTCCTTAATTGTCTGAAAGCTCTGCTGTGACCATCAACTAACTGCAATAACCATGATGAACTAGAGTTCAATGAATCTTAGATTTTTTTTTCTTTTTTGATTTTTGATGGTGGATTTTGATTAGTCTAAGTGGCATCAAAAGTCAAGAAACAAGCTGATATGTCAGATCAAAAAGTCAATAGTCAATCTTAGGTGGATTAACTCGATTATCTTGATCTCAACCATCTTGGTCACTCGATCTTTATTTCAGCCGTCCCGACCTCGACCATCATCTCGGTCACTCGGTCACTCGGTCCCTCTCTGGTCCTCCCGACCTCGACCATCTACGTCATTCGGTCTCTCTGTCAGTCATTTTGACCTCGACTACCTCGGTTACTCGATCCCTCTCTTGGCCCTCCGGATCTCAACTACCTCGGTCACTCGGTCCCTCTCTCGCCCCTCCTGACCTCGACTACTTCGGTCACTCGGTCCCTCTCTCGCCCCTCCCGACCTCGATTATCTCGGTCACTCAATCCCCCTCTCGACTCTCTCGACCTCGACCACCTCTGTCACTCGGTCCCTCCTCGGCCCTCACAACCTCGACCACGGTCATTCGACCTCTCTTTCAGCCATTCTGACCTCGACCACTTCGGTCACCTGGTCTCTCTTCCGACCCTCCTAATCTCGACCACCTCGGTCATTCAGTCTCGCTTTCAACCATTTCGATCTCGACCACATCGTTCACTTGGCCTCTCTTTCGGTCATCCCGATCTTGACCACCTCGGTCACTCGGCCTCTCGTTCGGCCATCCCGACCTTGACAGACTCAGTCACTCGGTCTCTCTTTCGGCCATCCCGACCTTGACAGGCTCGATCACTCGACCTCTCTTTCGGCTATCCCGATCTTGACTACTTGGTCACTCGACCTCTCTTTCGGTCATCCCGACCTTGATAGGCTCGGTCACGTAGCCTCTCTTTCGGTCATCCCGACCTTGACAGGCTCAGTCACTTGGCCTCTCTCTCGATCATTCCAAGCTCAGAAGACAACAAAAACTCTCAAGCATGCGAGCCCTGTCAAAGGATCCAGACGGTTACCAAGTTGTCAGGTTTGGTCCCCTGGATCCCTTCGTATCTACGCCTACAGTCAAAAGGTAAGAATAATCAGTAATGCTGAGCCATAGGATGGTTACAAAGTTGACAGATTTGAGTCCCCTAGATGCTACATGTCAGGGCCACTTGACAGTGATTATCAAAATTTACCTCCTCAGCCACGACAGGGGTCTGCCCCATGCTGACGTGGATATTCTTTCTTGTGAATATATAATCTCTCCCGCAAGTACAAAGACTCTCTCTCGATTTTTCAGCAACTTCATACACTTCTTCTTCCTTGTCTTATTGACTTGAGCGTTGGAGTGGTCTGCCGGAAATGTCCGACACTTTGCTAATCCGTTTGTTCACTTTTTTTATGCCCAGTTTACTTGGAGGTGCGGAAAGAAAAACTGCAGAAAAATTTCCCTTGCATGCATGCATCCGCTGTTTACTTTGTTAAACTTTTATGAGAGGAGAGAAAAACTAATCCATTTGCGGATCAGTTTTCTGCAAATATTGGTCCCCTCCAAATCGGACGGAAAGCAAGGATAAAAATAAAAAAGACATAAATATCCTCTTTCCTCTCGCTTCGTCCTACTCCCTTCTCCGACTCCCCGCACCTCTGCCGGAGCTTCTCATGGCGCGTGGATGGCCACCTTGGCGAGCTGCTCGTCGGCGTCAGCGCCTCCAAGTAAACTGGGCATAAAACCCTCTCGCCCCTTCGTGCCATTGCACTACTGCAGGCCTTCTGCCACCGCACCGCACCACAAGGAAAGGAGAGGAGAGGAGACGAAAGGAAAGGGAGAGAGAGCAGAGGAAAAGGGAGGATGAAGAAGACGACTCGTGTTCGCTTTATTTGTTTTGGGCTCTTCTACTTTGGATTTTTTGTATGATGAATCCGGCGCTTGCTCATCGGCTATCCCATTTGGTGGAACACAAATGGCTCTTTTGTCTCTCTTCGATCATCTTTATTGCCAAGAAGAGAACTTGGAGTTTGAGGAAGAAGTAGAGTTGGAGGAATCTGTGCGCGCGCCGCCGCCTCTTTCGGCTTCGACGCGAGGAGCGAGGAGCGGCTTCGACGCGAGGAGCGAGGAGGAAGAAGGGTATTTTAGACTATTTTATTTCCTTTCCTTCATCAGGGTAAACAAGGCTTTACGGATCAGGGAAAGGATGGATTTTATTCACTTTCCCTTCCCTTTCCTTATCCCTAGGTTTGTTTCATCCATCCATCATCCACTCTGTCAAGTAAACTGGCCCTTAGGTCCCTTCATCGGTGGGAGCGACAGTGTATAAGATGACAGATCATTGACTAATAGGTTGACTGTCCACGACATCCGGCCAGAACATTGACCATGACATCCCCGCATCATGTTGGATATAAGATTAATCCCCGGAACTAAACTTAAATCGGTTTCATTATTATCTTATGTAGTATTAAAATATTTGATGGCGGAAGAAGAAAGAAAGAATGAGGTGTCGAGTCTTAGAGCAGCTGGCGTTAATCGCAGCGTTAATGCGCATGGTCGGGTCCACTGCCACGTGGTTGGCAGTGGTGGTCGACCAGTGGTCGACCACTATATGGTGATCGACCACGTGGTTGACCACCACTTAGGTTTGACGTTTGACGATTGGCGTTAACATTAAAAAACTAAAATAAAAATTATGGCCCACCGATTAACGCGTTCAGAACTCTGAACGCGTTAAATACCTCACTCCTCTCTCGCTCTTCCCTCACTCCTCCACGTCTTTTCCTCGCTCCTCCACGTCCGCTGTTAACGCGCGATTAACAGCGCGTTGCAGATGCTCTTATGCTCCACGTCCGCTGTTAACGCGCGATTAACAGCGCGTTGCGGATGCTCTTATGGATGCATTATGCATGTATTTAGTTTCTGCCGACTGTTCGAGATGATAAATTCAAGATTAATTCTCCTAAATTCTAATTATTCATCGCGAACTGTACACATTTACGACTTAATTAAGGAATTTAGTTTCTTTTTTATTTTTTTGTGGTGCAGCGAAATTGAGAGTTCCCAACAGGTAGCTTCCAAAGTCAACGCTGTCCCCCGTCGTCCCGTCGATCAATCCTCGCCGGCGGATGCGGCCTCACACGCCCAGCGCTCCTCCGCCGCCCCGTCCAAGCACCCGGCAGGCGACGTGTCGTCCAGAACGCCTCTGCCTCCGCAGGCGGCTGCGGCGGTGGCTCTTCCGCGGGGCGCAGGGCGGCCCCTCCGTCGTCCGGCGCCGACGAGAACGTTGCGGAGGGTGCCTCCGGCGGTCCAGTAGCGGTGGCAGGCCCTGCAGAAGTGGCGCGGCTGGTTGACGCTGTAGTTGTTGAAGTAGCAGAACTTTGTGTCGCTGCTATCGCACCTCGGGCACGGCAGCGCCGCTGCCGCAGCGGCCCTTGCTTCCTCCGCCGCCATCCGCCCTGGCGCCTCCACCTCCTCCTTGTAGTCTTGCCCGTCCGCCTTCTGGATCACGGTCCCGAAAAGCTTGAAACTCGAGCCCGCCTCCTCCGCCATCTTGTGCCCGTGCGGCAGGGAGAGGAGCATCAGGTGTTTGTTGAAATGACAATTGGAATAAGATGATAAGAACAAGGAGATATGAAGTCGAAGGAAGATAGCAGAAGAGACACAATATAAGGAAGGCTATGACCAAATCAATCTCCTTAACAATTTAAAATATTATTAATAATAATACAAACAAATAACCTTTGCTTTGTTTGACGAAGAAAACTTTAATCAATCAAGAAGCTTCCATGGCTGAGCTGGTATTTCCACCAAATTTTCCTTATTTCTCTGAACGCGTAGATTGACAAGTGGAGTTGTTTTAATTTGTTGAAAATATTTCAAGGTAATTTTTTTTTTTAAAAAAAAAAACTTGAAATTGGCATCAGATATTGGTATCTGGTTCACAAAGATTCATTCCTTTTGCATCAAGATGGATCCAAAATCGTTGTCTTGGTGTGTTTGTTCCATGGAATGAATGCATGATTGATTGCTAGGTGAAGGAAGGGGTGTGATCATGGTTCGAAATCGTCGATTTAATGGTTCAAAATCATTGGTTTGGCAATAAAATTGCCGGTTCAGAACCATCAATTCAATAGTTTGTGGAAGATTAATTTTTAATTTTAATCGTCTAAGATTGATTAATGATTTGATTCACGATGGTTGGTGGTTCGCAACGACTTGATGAAAAAAAAATCTTAAAGAAAGGTGAGGGAAAGGAAATTCGAGGGAAAGAATAGGAAAAAAATAAATTTAGAACTGACAAAGAAAAAACAAAATTTAGAGAACAAAAAATAGAATACAAAATTACAGGGGTCGAGTCGATTATGGTTCATGCCCGTGTAACCAGGGCAACAGATGACCGACCAATTGACTCGGTAATGAGTCCGGGTCAAGTCCGATTCGCACCTAGCCCGTCCTTGGGTCTAGTGTCAAGTACTTAAATCAAATATCACAGCTTAATCATGAGTTGTCTTGTTTTCATCCACAACAACCTAAACATCAAAAGATACATTCTTGCCCCAAGCAATAGTGAAGAGGCAAAGTACTCAATGATTTATCCAAACATCAATAGTTCTGCCTCATTTATGACGCACTATAAGATAATTTTTTTGAATGGAATGAAAATTTTAAAATATTAATTGTTGAACACCGAGCCATACATATTGTCAGATTTATAAATCATTTTCAAAATTAATCAAATTGTAACTTAGATTATCAAAAATATATATACCTTTTGGTATGTTCCTACTTTCAACTAATCTGAACTATCGACGTATAGAGCCAAGTGGATAAGATTCACATTGACTAAGTCAGAGAGAGTGCCGCTTCAATCAAATGTCCACTTTTCCATATTTTTAAGTGGCGGCATTGCTTTGCAAGAATTTTCTTTTAAATGGAAAACGCAATCACAAGATGTTGGGCATCTGGATTGGTCATCGTATGCACTTCCTGATTTATCCTGGTGGTCGGTAGGAGAAACTTCCGTGGGACTGAGCCGGCCATCCCCAGAGATTGAGTTCATGAGACTGACTGAGATTTATTATTTTTTTAAGTGGCGGCATCGCTAAGTGTATCTGGTTAGGGTTCACTTGGAGGAACTCGCTTCATGGAAATGGCTCATTCCATCACACATTTCGCCTTAAAAAGTTGAAGGCGTTCTTCACCTTTCATATCTGAGAAGCCGGGCTTAGTCGGCCAATTTTGATAACACGTCAAGTTTAACTTATTGATGATTTTATCTTAGTAGCTAAGGCCTGTTTCTATATTGTATACTTAGTACTGGTAACCATGGCTGGCTGTTGCACTGGAACCTACGAAGTGTTGTAGTGATTCAACCTTGAACTTATTGAGTAACGAATGGATGATGTTATATCCTAATTGCCGTTTGTTTCCCCTTAATTGTTGTTAGTATCACAGTGGACAAAAGTTAGGCAACACAAACATAATATTGAGCTTTCATGAGACACAGTATCTAGTTCAGCTAGCTAATTATGTTTAACAAGGAGGAAAAGTTACTTCTACTGGGTGCATACAACCATCTGTCTCAAGTTAAATTACCAAACCAACTACAGATATCTTATAATTCGATGTCTCTGATGATGCCGAACAAAAATTAAAATAAAATAAAAACAGAAACACCTCCACTCGGACGAGGATGGATAGATTGTACTGAACATGCATCCAAGTAGTGACGTAATTAATTGAGTTATTTCTACATGTAAACCACCTGCAGCAGAGCAGAATAAGCAAGTATCACAACACTATTTCAATATCAGTCACATACAACAGAAAAGTAATGACTAGAATCACATGTAAAATATTTTATCATTTGCTATTCATTTATCAAGTTTCTTGTATTTTCCTCTTTGAGATAACAATGTTTGCCACGATAGTTTTTTTTTTCTCTTTTCTTTTTGATTAATGTAGTATCACAAGTCCAAGAGAATTCATAAATAACTGCAATGACAGACCATATCATGACATGGGCGATGTACATACACACAAACACAGGATAACATGCTACAGAGACTAAAAGATTATCAAACTACCATAGTCCTGCAATAGGTAATCTCCATGTTCTTTTGCCGTCTATCCAGATATCTAGGGAATACATAGTGGACCATGCGGTTTGTTATGGGTTGATATACTTCGATCAAGAAAGTCAAAATCTTGTCCAATTGAAGGTGACAAGTCGGATGCAATACCCAACCTCAAGACCGACTGACTCTGACTTGGATGCCAGACTCCTTTCAGTGCTCGACTCCTCCCAGTGCCTGACCCCAAGATCGACCGACTCCAACTCTGCTGAGTGCCTGACTCCTCCTAGAGTCCGACCCCAAGACTGACCGACTCCGACTCCACTCCGTGCCCGACTTCTCTCGGTGTTCGACTCCGCTTAGCCGCTGACTCCTCAATCAGCTCAGTTTCACCGAGTTCGCACACCCGACCGTCACCTAAATGACACGTGAAACGATAAAGCACTCAATGGTAGATCACCTATCCTATTAATACAGCATGGTCATGTACTATGTCAGGCATGGGCAACAAGTCCCTTAACTACTGCAATGATGAAATATTTCTCTTATCGTCGATGTGACGTCCTCTGACTCCTTGTATAAACTTCGCTTTTCACGGGCGCAAGTACGCATACCTACACAATCCATTTTTCCACCTTCTTCTTCCTCATCTCCAACCGACAGATTGATTTGGACGTCGGAGTAGCAGAGCCAAGGCACTCCTGGTCTCCATTCTAACTCTTCTTTTTCTTTGGAGCTCTATAGGGCTATCCTATTCTTCAGCAGATCGTGGGATTTGTACTACTCCGTCGACACAGAAGCCAGGAGTCCGGTGACTCATCTAGAGACGATCTCAAGCATGAACACAGTTAATATTGGCAATCTAGAAAGGCTCCGTCGGTTATTTTCAACTGAGAATTTGCCACACGGGCAGGGCATGATGAAACAAGACACTGGGAAAAAAAACCAAGGTCAAGGCTAACCCCTCTGAGAAGACAGATGATGCTTTTAGTGATCCAACTAACTTAATCAATGATATACATATGAGACTTGAATCTTTGACAAAATTTTTTAACCAACATCCTTATTCATAAAGATAAGGTATCTCAGATGTTCTTTCTTTTAAGTCTAACCAAAAACTAGAACCCATGAGTTCTAACTATTCGGATCACGGGCATGGATCTTATTCCAGCCATCAAAATGATGGTGAATAATCATGTTGTCATCGTACCAAGTATCTGGTTTTAAAGGTAAATAAGAAACACTTTCTTAACCTACCTTGGTTATAATTTATGCGCCTTTATGCTTAACATTTAAAAGGGAAAATCAAGCACAGATGAGCAACCAGTAAAGACCTAGAGACCTCATTCTCAATATCATTAAACCAATCTTAATAACAATAGCTAGATATCCCTCACTTCATTTTGGTTAATCCGTAAACATATGGTGAGAATAACATTAACATAGCAATCATGTTGTTACCAAACATGTAGACTTTAGATGCCTTCTATGACGCTTCCAAATCCTCAATTTGAGAAGGCCAAGCAAGTTGCTCAACTGCCTTGCAGTGGGTGGATATGAGTTTCCTGTACAGTAGGGAAAATCAAGCAAAGTCTGGTGGGCACAGCAAGGCTACAGCACAGAAATGAGTTGTGGCTTGTGGCTTGTGGCAAGTAGCCATGGGAGTGGTGGATAGACCATGGGCAAGATATTGCACATAGGCAGGCTGCAGTGCAATGAAGATTGTGTGCAGAGAATAGAGTGCAGACAGGAGTACACACAGAAGATAAACTGCATGGGCAATCCACGCACTGAAATAGACATACAACTTTGCCACATGCTACCATGTCACGCCACCCGCAACTAGGTCACTGTGCATGCAATGTGTGGGCAGATGTTTCAACCAAGTGAACAAGCAGACTTCAGGTGGCAATGATTGTCCTGGTGGATAGTTTCACCAATTTGATAATGATTTTTAGTTTTTGGTCTTTGAATTCAAAATTTGGAATCTGGTGCCCAAGGATGTCATGGGTTGCCAACGGTGTTGTTACCTTTATTTATGTCCTAAAGAGGGTTTTGTTCATTAGATAGAATCATGCAGGTAGTGTGCAATGCAAACCCTATCAAGCACTGTAATTTGAAATTGCCTTAATAGAAAGTGTGCAAATCATCTGCTTTCAGTGTTCATTTGATTCCATTTAACTGTCTCATTGATTGTCTATGTTGTCTGTTCGGAGAACAAATTGTGTTCATTTTGGTTGTTTTGGTCATGCCCAAGGCACAACAAGCATCAATTTAGGTCCCTGGAAAGATAACTAAGGACATAGTGCCATCGCAACTGAAACTCAAACAAGGATTTAGCCATGCCGCTGCCACACTTGCAATTAAAAATCTCATTAACCTATCATTCACATGGTCACACCAGTCTCAAATGGGTCAGAGAGCACTAAACATGACAGTGTCTTTGTTTAACCAAGGAATCATGATTTCTCCAACACCTATATGTTTCAGAGTTTTCTTCTTATCCCAAAATAGTTGTAGCCTTGCACAAAATAACTTAAAAGTGTGATTATCACTGATAAAGAAAAACTGGTAATGCATATTATACAACAAACAAAATTGAACTTATTGCTTAATAGTTGATACTAAAAAAAGAGACTTAAAAGTGTGATTACCATAATCGGCTTATGGGAACCAAGGTAAAAGCTAGCCATCATGTGCTTTTCCAATACAGTCAGCCTTCATTTTGTATGATAGTTTTGATTCCAGACCATTTGTTGGAAAATAAACAAACTCATGTTATGTGATTTTGTAGGTTTCTAAAATCTACGACAGTGGGATTAAAACCCCATGTAACAGATGAGATGACAATTTTTCCAGGATCCATTAGTTAAATACAACTAAATAAGATATCAAGTTAAAATATTGATAATTGATTTAAGCTCGTGCTCTCTAAATTATCAAACACTTTCCTAAAAGCATATTTCGCAGCATGAACACCTTGGTATGCATCAAATTGTCTCCCTTTCATAACATATCAACATCAATCTTATCCGCAGCGCAACACATTTAAATGTAAAAAAAATAGAAGGGAAATAACTTAATTGGAATGGAGGTAATATGTTCTTCATTGGTACTATCAATAATAAAGGCATTTAAAAGCCACATAAAGAAAAGTGCGATTTTGGCTTACCAGTATCAGATCACTTGGTGCGCTTAATCTTGGCCAGCTGAACTTGTAAATCCACAAACATCTGCATACGCTGGAACTCTAGCTCCTTGTCGAACTCCATTCGCTGCTTCTCCATTTCCATCATCTGCTGCTGCTTCGCCACCTCAACACTCTCGTATATATCAGAAAATCTCTCTATCGCCCTAGCAAGCTCACGGATCTCGTTCCCCTCCCTCTCCAAAGCCCTCTTGCATCTTCTTTCTGAAGACCCGGATGGCGACCCAACACCCTCCTCCGCTTCCTCTTCCTCTTCCTCCTCCTCATCATCCTCCTCTGCCGCTGCCGCCGCCGCAGCCGCCCGCCAGAAGATCGAGTCATCGACAGCAAGGGCGGTGGCTGTTGGGCGCTTTTCCTTCAAATCTAACGGCAGTAAGGATGTCGCGACAGGCAAAGGCGCGCCCTTTCGGTGGTATGGGAGCGCCAAAGCGAGAGGGGGCGACAAAGCGCGCTTCTTCACCGAGTGTGCAGTGGGGACCGCGGCGACGGACGATCCGATGAGGGTATCAAGGCGTGAGAAGAAAGGCCACTGGCTGACGGCCACAACCGAGCCGGATGCGATCCTGCCCTTCTCGATCTTGTACTTTTTCTTGAGGGTATCGATGCGGTTCTTGCACTGGACGTCGGTGCGAGGCGGGCGGCGTCCGGCGGCTCCGCGGCGAGAGTTGACGGCATCGGCGACCTCCTGCCAGTGCTTCTGGCGGAGGTTACCGCGGTTGAGGTCAAGGTAGCGGTCGCCCCAGGCGTACACCAGCGCCGACGTCTCCCCCTCGCTCCAGCAATCCTCCCGGTAGGGTAAGGCCGGGTTCGGCGGCCGATACGGCCCCCCTTCCTTCCTCTCCATCAGATCGATCTAACGCAAACTCCCAGGGATCCGTCTCCGATTCAATCGCTTCTCTCTCTTTGAGCTTTGCACGTCTTATTCGGTTGCCGTGTTGTCGACGGAAAGAGAGAGAAAGAGAGGAATAAAAGAAGGTGGGGGGAGCGGCGAGGAAGGGAGGGGCGCCGGCTGGCGAGGGAAGGGAGGCACGTGAAGAGCACGAGAGCGGAAGTCGCCGGTAGACGCGTGCGCCGACGTTCTCGCGCTGATTGGGGTGCGAAATGGCGGGGTCCATGGGGCCGACGACGCATCACCGCCGTTGGTTCAGTGGGCGCGTTGCGGGTTGACGGGGAAGGCGGGACGAGGGACGGGAGTGAATTTATTGGTGGTTAGGTCGAGGAGAGGATGGCGCGGGGCACCGGGGACAGCCGGTGACGAATGAGAATTTTACGGGAAGATAGGGAAGCGGGAAGGCCGAAGGAGCGGATGAGTGAGAAGGAGGAATCGATGAGGTGGGTAAGTTTGTCGGGTAGGAACGGGTCGCCGTCGGCTTGGAAGGAAGGGAAAGGCGTCACCGCAGAAGCGAGAGACTAGCAAAGAGAGAGGGAGAGGGCAGCGAGAGGAAGATGAGGACCACCAGGTGCTGTCCCTATCTCCTCTTTGGATTGGATTCCCTTTTATATTATAATTTTATTTTTTTTTCTTATTTATATTTTCTTTTTAATTTTGCATTATTTAGGTCTGAGTTGATGAACAACCCCGAGAGGTCGAACCCCCTCGAGAAGGAAATGATATCGAACGCATTGAGAGTCGGCGGCCAGGCCTCGACGTCCGGGGCCTCTTCCTCTTCTCCTCCGACAGTGACGAGGGGCAAGAGATGACGGAACAATCGGATTCGGTTTCCCAGAGGGATGCCGCATCGCCCTGGGCTCCATCATTGCACATTTGGGAAGCGTCTTCTAGGGTATGCAATTGGTCGTCCTCCGTGTAGAATTGGACATGGCGGAAACCCTTCTTGAACCAATTGTCCTCCATGATCTCCGGAATGGTGATCCGGGTTCGGGGATTGGTGTCCAGGAGGCGGTGGAGGAGCCGGTAGGTCTTTCGGTACATGGACACAATGCCGCAATCGCCGAACGGGAGGCGGCCGGCGGTCAAGACGAAGAGGATGACGCCGCAGGACCAAATGTCGACCTTGGCTCCGTCGTAGCCCCTTCTCGAGAGCACTTCCGGAGCCACGTACGCCGGCGTGCCGCAGAAGGTGTGGAGCAGGCCGTCCCCGCCGCGGCTCTGCTCCGCGACCGCGGAGAGTCCGAAGTCGGAGACCTTGAGGTCGCCATTCTCGTCGACGAGCAGGTTCTCTGGCTTCAAGTCGCGGTGGAAGACGCCGCGAGCGTGGCAAAAGGCGACGGCGGAGACGAGCTGCTGGAAGCATCGGCGGGCGGCGTCCTCGCGGAGCCGGCCCTTGGAGACGCGGGAGAAAAGCTCCCCGCCACGGACGTACTCCATGACGAAGTAGATCGTGGTCTTGGTGGCCATGACCTCGAAGTAGGAGAAAAGAATATCTAAATTATTTACAAAAATAAAAGTAAATGATTTATTAATGGGAAATAATTCATTTTCATGGATGGAATGTTCGACATATGTGCAAGAATGATCACACGATAAAACAAAAAGATGGACCATTAATAGTCCGATATTAGCTCATGTAGCTCGATAAATTATAAATAATAAAATGGAGAAAAACAATGGCGTCGTCCGGACTCGAACCGACGATCTTAAATGTAAGAAGGATGTGATGACCAATTACACCACGATAAACGAGCTTAACTTTAAATATCTTATTACCAGAACTTTAAGAACATTTATTGAGAGATTTATTTTATAATATTAATACATGTCGTAATCACTTAAAACATTTTTTTATTCAAATTTTTTAATTCAAATTTTAAACAAATCGACAACTTCAAAACAATACGATTAATGTTAGAAATTTTCGTCAGTTTTACGTCTTTTTTATTTTTTTCACAAAAAATTAAAATCCGACCTGCCGGATTCGAACCAGCGACCTAAGGATTATCTGCCACACTACAGTCCTCCGCTCTACCAACTGAGCTAAGGTCGGTTTGCTTATTTTACATCTAAATATTTAATTAGTTATATAATATTATATTTTTATAATTTCATGTTCTAAATTTGCAGATAGAATTTCAAGAGCTCTATTTCTTCTTCTTTCCTCTCCATTTTTACAAAATCCTTCCAATTTGTTTTCTCTTCTTTAAATTTTTTGAAAATACTTAAACACTATCTCAGAATGATCGTCTTCTTCAAGTATGAGATTGTCAAGCACAAGATTATCGAAACATCACCAACCCTAGCAAACAAAGGGCTCCTCTGCACTCCCATAGGACTGATTATTCAATTTAATTACCTCAAATATAGTTGCCTCAAGCATATGGTAATAGACAAGAACTTCAGCATATATATAAGAAAAGTGATCAGCATCAGCTTTTCTTTATATGAAAACTTGATTTCTCTTTGCATGCTAATGAATTCACCATCCATCACTTAGAAAATACATTCAGCAGATGTTCACCAAGTAGCTACGTACAATGAACAAATAGGCACGCAGTGAAGTGATTTGCTACTTACCAACAAAATAATTCCTATATCTTTCTTTTACTCACTCCTAAAAATGACAAGAAGTTGTTCGCTTGCTTTGGCTTCTTCTTTTGATAGACACCGGCCAGCACATGCAGATCCTGCAGGTATTCAAATATATAACCCTTCAAAAGAAATGGAGAATATCTTTATCGTCTAAAAGAAGATTTTGACAATCGGTTAGGTTCTTGCCTCAGTCTTGCATCTGCATGATGAAGGTTTGCTAGGTTTTGAGCGAAGGGATGGATCATCAAGAACTGGGATTGCCTTAGCAAAATCTGCTCCTGCTGAGGAATCATGTGTGCTCAGAAGCATCGAAGATTTTAGGATAAGTCGAAAATTCTTGTTCAGGAATTAACTGAGTAGAAATCTGTTCATGTCATTAGATTAAGTAGTCTGTAAACGAAACTGAAAGGGCATCCTTTTCATTCTTGGTAGATCATACATACATCAAATGTTCTGCAATTTTTAAGCGTTGCATGAAGAATCTAGTAATGGAAGATCGAGCAAACATGTACCTGGTGATACATAATGCTGATGGTGTCGAGGGAATTTGATGTTCGGTTGCATGCTACACATCTCAAGACGCATGGCATATTCTTGACCAGCAAGGATTCTCTGCATAAAAGTTTGAAATTCCAGTTTCTAATAAGCTATAAGAATATTATATCATTTGCGTTAATGGCACCATCGTTGTATATATATTGTGTTAAAAATTAATGTCTGCCATTGAAGAAACTTCTTCACCTGCTTCAAGCAACCAATTCGTTGTTCAGTCTGCTTAACCACAGCATTTGCAAGGAGACTCTGCTCGAGTTTGGATGAGACAGTGCCTAAATGGTCGACTATTGCCACAACTGCTTCACATATGTAGCTCTTTGTCCCCTCCAAAATCCTAATTTTACACTAATGCACATCATCGTCTCGAAATTGTTTGTTGATACAGGGAAAAGAAAAAAAGGAAGAAGAAACAGCTCACATCTTCTTCTGCTGGGCTATGGAAAATGCACGCTCACAATGTTCTGCTGCATGGTGAAGCTGAGACCGCAGGTCCTTCAGCTCCTGCAACGAGAAATGAGTAGCAGAAGAAATAATTACTTTAGCAGGGGGAAAAATAGAGATGTTGCAAGACCAGCAAAGCGTTGTGGAAGCCCTCCTCCTCTCTCTCATTCGCTTCATATTGTGTGGACGGAGATTTAGGCAATGGCATTACGGAGCCGGCTGTTGCGTGCTCCACATCTTTGCCTTCCTCCATAGATGTGCACAGAGGTGGAAGAACAGAGTCTGGGTGAGGATTGAGTGCTTTGAGAGTCGAGGCAGACACGAGATGGAGGAAGAGAAGAAGACGACAAAAAGTGTAGAGTCCCGTGAGCACTATAGCCTTAAATGAAGCTGGAGACAAGGAGCACTTTGTTAAAAGCTCACAGTAATACAGCAATGGTGACGGATGAAATTCTACCTTTAGCTATCGAATCATCATGCAGTAATTAGACAGTAGTTAGACATCACAACTGAAATCGAAGTTAGGTCCACTGGCGCATGTGCAGACTGATATCGTTCTCGTGCCACTCATGGCTGTCACTTGCTGCATATATAGCAGCTCTATCTCGTGATCGTGAAGAGCCGTCAATGTTCTGTAAATTGAGATTAAGAATACCAAAGTACGAAGAAGGAATAATTTCATCCGACACCAGAACACGGCTCACGTGAACTAGATTCTCTAAAAACGTAGGGTGCAATCTGCAATATTTCGGATAAAGGAGCTAGATTTCGCCACTAGAAAAGACAAGGCACAAAAAAGCTCTCGAGCTGCTAAAACTCAACCCCGACGATCTCCGAGACGAGCTAGGTACCAATTCAAGCCATCTTTTCCACCAATCTCTCATAAATTTCACTTCCTCAACTCTGCTCAAACTGCTAAATTAACACTGATCCTTTTCATATCTCGCTTGTGGAGAAGTAATGGCTTTTGCTTATGCCCTGACGCCGCCATCTATATTTCTGGTTCCAACTCGTCCCCTTTCTGCAATTACTCGAAGATTTCCAGCCCCTACGTTCACTGGTACTCGACTCCTTGCTTCTTCTCCGAGTGCGCATGGTTTGAAATTGGTTATTTCTCAAAGATGTCTCTTAGAAGCAAAGTAATTCATTTGCTCAGTAGTAGCTAACAAGCAGCAATCTGGGTTATTGAGAATCTTTATTGCAGTAATTGGCTTCCCTGGTGTTTGATTTAATTCCTATTAGGTGGAGGGAGGTGCATGTCTGTTGTTGCCAAGGCTGTGGGAGATAACTCTGACACTTCTGATGGAAGCATTGTGAAATCTTTCCAAGATGCTGTGAGTCACAGTTTCAATTTGTAGACGCATCTGAGCTAATTATGATACCTTTTATCTTTGTCCATAACATCCTAAGCAGGATTGCAAAGGCACAGCATGATGCTAACTAAAATGAACATGATCCATGCCTATATGGACTCTGCAGATATTCTCTCTATATATCTATGGTTCAGAAACCAGTTTTTCATGAATCCTCTTCACAAACAAACGTCAAAGCAAGGAAATATAGATGTACTGGTCATTACTGCATTTTCTGGAAATCAACTAATTATGCTCTACTGTTCAGTATATCTATGTTCCCTTACCTTGGCAATGCTGAAACCTGTATAAGCCCTTTCGTATAAGCAATAGAAAGGGAAAATTCACCTTCACTCTGCGTCACACATGAAGGTTAGCTCCTCAGAACTGCCAAAACGAATGAAGATATGAGAAATTTTACACTAACAATGCAAAAAAGGGCAAACAACTATAGTTTAGTTCCTCATTGCCCAAATGGCTTTGTATGGTGGAAGTTGTTGCCTACTTTTGCTGCATTGGGGCTTGCTTCTATGTACAATATCAAAGAATAAGAGGCTTTGGAAATTAGTCTATTACAAAAATGAATTAGATTCATATGGTGATTAATATATCTATGGCTCTGTTGTTGTTGCTTTCTGAACTAAAACCTGCTGATTCCTTGACTCAGTGGAGCAGCTCGGAAAATCTGATTGGCGTTGCTGGTCTTGGATTTGCAGCAATTGTTGCAGTTTGGGCCTCTAGTCATCTTATTGAGGTGACTGCACCTAAATCATGTTTTAGTTAGAACAATATTCTAAGAGGTTTTCCATACCTTCTGTGGTAGTTAGTGTGCCCCTCTTGGATGATGTTTCTTTCTTTAATCTGGACTAGTAATCATGCAGGCTATCGACAAGCTTCCACTGGTACCAACCGTCTTCGAATTCATAGGACTACTATTTACCTGGGTAAGTCTGCATTCGAGTGGTCTGCAAACTTTGGCTTCTTGAAAATTGTCTAACCATTTCGATTCTTCCCATGTTTACAGTGGTTCATCTATCGCTACCTAGTGTTTAGACCGGACAGGTGAGAAGGTTTCCAACCATGATTTTAACTCCTTGGTTAAAGAATCCCCAAGTGAAAATCCTAAGTAAAAAATGATAAACAGCTGAAGCAATTCTAGGGCTACTTGAAGAAAACTTTGCAAACTAGTTGCTTGAGCAAGATTGACCAAGAGATATAACTTCTATTTCTATCGCTTCTTGCTGGCAAATCTTTTGAGTTACTGTGATTCATCTTCTTACATTGCTCATTTGTTGCATTGATCTTGTTCAGGGAAGAATTTTCAAAAATTGTTAAGGATGCTGTTTCAAGTGTTCTTGGCAAGTGAGAGGCTGCAAAAGACATCTGCTGCAATTTAAAGCGGATTTAAGAATGTACATATTTCTGTAATCTCAGTCTGTAATCCAAACGAGATATCGTGTACTGAAAAACCAGAATAAGCATGTAATATTGATGTGAATTTTATAAATAAATGACTCAGAATCCATCAACAAGTACACTTGCTGCTAACTCAAAATGTAAATAAATAAAACAAAAAAACTCTGTGAAAGTTCTACTTCATGACCCAACTTTTTTTCTTTTTCATTATGAATAAATACTGGGTTTTTTCTTTTTTGACTTCAGCACAACATACATCTCATTGAATCTGTAATTCGTGATCAAAATTTAACAATTCTATAGATGCCAGTAATTGCATCACTGTCCTGATGCACTCCTTCAATTCTCAGTGTGCCCCTTTTATCTTCAATATCAACTTTCATTTTCACGTCAAGGGCATCTATTTTTCAAGATCCACACCTAAATTTTGTTCCATGAGGCATGCATTTATCTGCTATTAGAATCATCACATATTAATATACAACAAAAAAAAACTTATAAAATCTTATATCAACCAAAACAATGGGTTTGGTACATTGCTAGAGTCAAACCATCCAGTTCCATGGCTCAATTACTAAATAGAGGAACACTGATCAATATTCAACAACTAAATGATCAAATGAGAGAAGCCTATATCTTTTCTATGGAGAAGATACAATTGGGCAGGTATGCCACAGCTGATGCTAAAAATGGATAAATATACTATGTAGAATAAACATTGAAATCTACCTAATCAACCAAATATAAGCTTCTAACAGCACGTATCTGCTGCATTAAAATTACAGGATTCAGTTATGACCTCTGAGAAATGCATTGTTTAGCTTTGCCTAATTGATTACATCTCAGCTTTTATGTCTCCATTTCCTATGATTTGCGATCCAACTGGTGAATATTTAGAATAAGGAAGACCTGCTTTTCTTGTCTGAGCAATCTCCACAGTTACTGGAACTGAAGCTGTAGCAATGCCATTGCGAGCCGATTCCATATGGCAAGGCTTTTCATACTGAGAAGACAAAGATGTGTATTTCTCTTCTGCAACTAGTCAAATGAAAGTACTAGTTACAATGTTGGTATAGCAAAAATAAAATATGCTAACCCTTCATTAGACATGGCAAACTTCCAAATTATAATTAATAAACAGTCTGATTCACCAATTGGAAGTATTTCTCAGATCACATTTTGCTGGTAATCATAGATCACTGTTTTCTAGATGTTTACCTTTCCTTCGTCCATAGGTGACTAACTTAAGGAGATATTCTCTGAACTCAATCAGTACAGCCCGCTCTTGCTCGGCATAAACCTCTGATGTACTCTGGTTGCTGGAAGATCTTGGATCTTTAGCAGTAGCTTGAGACGTTGCAAAAATCATGTCTTGCTCATCACACAATAGCGCTAATGTTCCAGGAGACATAACCCTTCCTCCCTTTTCTGCTTCCCCACATTCAGACCCAGTTTCTTTGGTGATAGGTGTGTTAATAGGAATTCCATTTGAACACTCATCTGCCAAAGTGCTATGCGTAGCTGAATCTTTCTGTCTTGTATCGCTGTCATTATCTGAGTGTTGGAAACTTTCAACATGACCTTCCTGCTCGGTGGACTCTTGAACTTGTCTCTCTGAAGAAGTTGATGGAGAGTGCATAAATAAAACAACCCACTCAGACGCTAATGATTTGCACACTTCTCAACACACGAAACAAAAATATTTAGAGAACAGAATCACCATCAATGGTTAGCAAAATAAATTTCTGACCAAATAGGAATTAGTCAACTACCTAAACAGCCAAAGCAAAATTTTCTAATAGAAGTAGCTTAATATCTAATATTCATGGAATTCAGAATAATTAACCACATATATCTCAAGGTAATAAAAAAAACTTTATTTATTATAGAGTTCAATTTTTTCACAAGAGATAATTAACTTCACGTCCTATGTATTGTATAGAATTATGAACCAACACTCCCTTTTGCAACTAGAAAGAGAAGTTAATTGAGAGCGAAGGAAAACAAACACAAGGTAGATCTGATGCCGTGATTGAGGTTGGGTTATGGTACCATTTTACATGATGCAAGATAGATTCACGTGTCTCAATTGGCAAAGAGAATATACAAGGAAAAAGGTCTATTATTGCTTTAAACCTCTGACGAATAGAATCATAGGGAGGTCATTTCTATATGCTGTAGTTTACAATAACCTTGCCCCATAAATTGAGCAAAGTAAACAAGGTGCATTGAGAATTGTAGAAATAAGAATAAATAAGATTTTGTTCTAGACTGAGTAGAGACAAATACAATTGTAATTTTAGATCTGAACTGATGTACTTTATTGCACCAGTTTATTTCAAATATGACCTGCTTTAGTTTCATTATGTTAAGGATTTTCATAGTGTAAATTTACGACAGGAGAAACATTAAGAGAATGCATGGAATGGAAACAATGGCTTTGCTTTTCATAAATCTGTAAAAGAAATAAAGACAAGTTGCAAGTTGAGACCAATAGAGAATTATGTTGATCTAATACCCCTGTAAATAGAAGCATTAAGCACATGAATGGCCAGATTATTAGGAGTTAGGATTGTGAAGAACAAAATGAATGAATCCTTATGTTGATTGCCAAGTTAATTCATTTTAACATATTAGTTAACACATCCTATGAAATTTATAAAATTTCAGGAAAATTATACTACAGGACTAGATTACTTATCTAAGATTTTATCTGTATAGCATCAATCTTACCAGCTATCTTTTTGGCAACCTCTTCAGACACCACCACCAAAACCTTACACAGATCCCTAGCATGCTCTGGTTGGATTACATCTGCTAGAAGAGACCTGGGATGGCAAATCAAAACTAGATCTTAAAAGTTATTATACAACAATAAAATATTTATATTGACAACATTAAAGAAAACTTTATACTATTGGAAAATAGTTCTATACCTATAAGTAACCTTATTTGATGCCACTGGAACAGCAGCAGCTACAGGAATGGAAGTAGAAGAATACGCCTGTGCAGAACTCTTAGCCTGATAAGTAGAAAATAGATTCAGTGATATCAACA
Source organism: Curcuma longa (assembly GCF_044706935.1). Taxonomy (NCBI): domain Eukaryota; kingdom Viridiplantae; phylum Streptophyta; class Magnoliopsida; order Zingiberales; family Zingiberaceae; genus Curcuma; species Curcuma longa. The sequence continues at coordinate 5,454,410 of NC_133863.1, forward strand.
TCAAGCATACAAATTCTCTTCTCCAGCACTCATTTGTCAAGTAAGCTAAAGGCAAATATAAGTGTGATAATAATGGTTTCATTTCTTTTTCAGTGCTTAAAAGAGGAAATTCAAAGTTCACAGATCCCTTGCAACAAAGAAACTGATATTAACCCTTGTACAGGCCACAACATACGGATACATACAAAATGAGGATATTAAAACTTTGTCCCATTATTTAATCCAGTTTTAATTTGACCCAAGTAAAAGAACAATATGGTCCGTCTACAAAATCAGAAAATTACCTGTGGCATGGGTGCAAGACTTTTAATGGGCTGATCCTTTGATGATGTAGAAAACAATCGGTCCTGGTTTTTCCTTTTCTTAGATGATGAAGGAGAAAGAAATAGGGGAGCACTAATATCCTCAATTTGTCTATCATTGGTCGTCTGTTGCATGTAAAGTGTACTTCCATGATCACCACGAAATAGAGCTTTCCTCTCTCCACTTCCCTCAAAGTTCTTACAATCCATACATTTGCAATTATCGGAGCAGAGAATATTGGCTTGAAAACACTCACAATATCTCTTGAGGCACCCAGACTTCTTACAGTGGCATCCTTTATTGTGCCGTCCTACCAAAGGAGGTTCTACTGATTCATCCTATCATATATCATGATATTAATGATGTTAGTATTTGACAAACAAGTGATAAAGAAACTCTTTGCTCAGAATGACAATTGTAGCTAATATGAATCTTATAATAAAATGTGATCATCACACAGGATAGCCAAACACTAGTGTCATTATTTGATTGTCTCAGTCTCTTGCTCATTGAAAACCATGTCAGGTATGTAAAAGTTCAAAAGACAATGATTATGTGCATGCTATCATTATCAAGCAGGTTAGTCCCAGTTATTTAGACATGGATACTATCCCTCCATTGAACTTTATGGCTACATTACTAGTAAAAAATCCATTAAATTTCTCTTTATGTAATCAACTAGAAACTGCTTTAGTCGCTTTAATCCCTTACACAGTCAACCCTAATTGATTATCTTCTGAAAGCAATATCGAGGAATATTTGTACAATAAATGGTCTCCTTTTGCCATTGAATTTGAATGGAAAATGAAACTCCCATGAATAGGACAAATACACAAACTAGTAACAAATCTCAGTGGAAAACCTACATGAGAGGATTCATTTATTTTCCTGATGCAGTATAACCAAGGATATCATAGAAGCCTTATTCAAAAATTGGATGATCACTGGGAAAAAAAATTACTCTCTACCCTCTCTCTCAATTAAGCTCATTATTAGATGGATTTAATTTTCACTAGTACAGTGCCTTGGCTAAATGGTACATATTTCTACTCCTCTTAGTAGGGAGTTTTATTTTAACAAATAATTGGGAGAGATGGCTACGAGCAATGTCATTGTGGCATGATTGAAGTTTAGTATCTAACACAAGCATGGGCCATTATATTCTTCTCTACTTTAATGAAGTGAAGCATATGAGTCCAAGCTGAGATCAACAAAGAGAAGGCGGTCCATAGACCATACCTTCCTTTTTCACCTTGATTTTCTCCTGTTCTTTGTTTATATATTACAATTCACTTCTTTGACCTCTTTTCTTGTCTTCATTTCATCTCATCCTGTGATAAATTTAGCGTTGGAAAGAAATTCATGCTGGGCCTTTGACTTACTATTTCATAATGTTGAGAAATGCACAACAATTGAATAAAACAAACATTTGACAATTGAATCAAAAGGAACTAATAACATTATAGCCTGAATGTAGAAAGATTTCCATGGTCATTACCAGAACTCTAGAAGGTCAATCACTTATGAAGATTTCAAACCTCAAAACATCTCAGTTGAAGTATCTAAACTGAAATAATCGACAGATCGAAGTACTTACCCTATTATCTCGAAGTGCATATGGGCTATTACCAATCTTAGGCCTAAAGGCATTAGGATTGCGCTCTAGAATAGCTTCAACAGCCTCATGCCTAACAGTTTCATTCTCAACATTGTTACAGCAGTTTGTACAGTTGCAGCCATCACAATAAACTCCAGATGCAAAACACTCACAATACCTACACGAAATAGTGAACAATATGAACAATGACAAATTTGGAAAAGAGATATTAGACCATAATTATATGATCAAGCAATTAATTACAAAATTAAGCTGAACTCTAAGAATGACAACCAGGATTCTTCTATGTAACTACTAACTTTTGCATATTCCTGCAACTGGCACTTTTAACTGTTTAAGTGACTTAACAAAAGTTCCAGAAGACTTCTTAACACAGAACACAAGTCAAAACAAGTGAAAAAAACAAAACAAAGATAAAATACATATGACCTTTAAAATCTTCACACTCATATATGACTAGTGAGGTAACTCCAGCTAAGATGATGCTTTAACTACTTTAGCTAATCCTCATGAGGACGTTGGCAAGAAGTTTAAAAAAAAAAGCTGGCTCCAGTTAATGCTTACAACTGATCCAAAAAATTCATAGCCCCTTGCTGTCCTTCCTAAACACAATCTTATGGCATTTGACATATGTTGTCTACATATGCATAGCAATATGGAGTATGGACCACTAAAAGGAGATAATTATAATTATGCTAACCAAGAATTAGCATCCAACAAATAGCAGATCTTCAATGTAAAGCAATCATGTAATATTAACAGCATAGGCTTCACGTATAACCATAAAATTACCAAATGACGTGACCTTCCATATAGCCAAATGGCTGATAAGATCCATGTAACTGACCACAAATAGTTAGGACACATTTACTTATTGCTTTATAGGCCCCAAACATGATTAATAAATAATTTGACAGAACTTTCATATCAATGAGAATTGATTAAGAAATAATTTGACAGAACTTGCATATCAATGAGAATTCAACTTACAGTTTCAAGCATTTTGAATGTTTGCAGTTGCAATTCCTCTTTCTTGTTGGTGTACCATCTTTAGTATTGTAGACTGGTTGCGTGTCTTGTCTTGACTTGGGTGATTGTGGCTTTCTGCAGAGATCCGTGATAAGATGATAAGAGGGGTGGTCTTTAAAATTTAAAAATATAACAGAGGCAGACATCATGTATGGATAAAGCTTCAACACTGATAACCTTACAAGAATGGTGATTGGTAAGTATCCAGAGTTGATGTAATTTTAAAATTTCATAGCAAATAGATCATTGGATGTTCAATTGATATATTTTGGTTTAGGAATTTGCTCTTATAATCTTACTAAATGAGTCATTTTTCAATGATACAGTGTAGGCTGTTAAAATTAGATCTGCTTGCCTAGACTCACTCTTGGTACCAATCCATAACCTTAGTATAAGAAATATCTATGTAACCACGATACCAGAATTTCTCAGAGTAAATTGTGACGCCTAAGAGAACTTTGCCATTGGGAAGAAATAGAAGATTAAAATAAAATTAAGTGCCAGAAATTATGACTTTCACAAGAGCAAGAAGGTTGAAACAAAAAGATTAAAATAAATTAAAATTTATTTCAATCAATCACTTTAGAGTTTAGAACCCTAGTAGTGAGCTTTCAAAGGTCATTGTGAGAGTAAACAATCATCTTAATCAAGGACTTTAGAATTTAGATTCCTACTGAGTTTTCAAAGGTCACTGTGAGAGAATGCTCAAGGATCTAACCAACTTGGTTGTCGTACACAAATTAACCCAGTCCACTATTACTCAGAAATAAGTCCTAAAGTAGGAGTCTCATGCATTGAAATTATCTCCTATGGCAAAATAGTCTATTATAGGTAACTTAATCAATAATTATAGGAAGAGTTTCTCATGAAAGATTCCCAGATCTTTTACTAAATATTCCTCCTTTTGATGTGATATTTCATGAACTTCTTTACTTCCAAGTGAAATAAAGCAACTATTCATTTTAAACATCTATTAACAAAAGTTGCGTTTCCAAAATTTAAAATAAAATAAAGAATGAGCCTGTGAGATTTTATTTTTCATTACGATGCAAAATCAAAGCAAAAGGCAAAAGTCATCTGTCCTGTGAAGTATGAAGCTAGAAAAAAACCTAGAAACTACGAAACGCTTGAAAAGTTAACGCAAAGGAAAATAACCTAAAATTTGAAGAAGTTATCAAATCAAGAAAATGATTCAAATATCAATACAACAAAATAAAGTAAAACTCACGTGGCTACAGAAATCGAAGAAATTGACGAAAGCGACATGGGCAGAGAAGCCGACGGGTGCAGAGGTAGCCGCTGTGACTGCGACGGATCAATGGCCACCGGTACTGTCGCCGAAGTGGAACCTCCGCCATAGACCGAGGCCGTGAAATCCAGCTGGCGAACGAGTTTTCTAGGAGGGACATCGGGCGACGGGGACGTAGGTTGAGTAATTTGCTCCATTGGCGTTCGTAACGCCGATCTGAGGATCAATTCGTCAAGCCCTCCGAATAATTCCTTCCCAATTGTACTCCTTAGTGAAGTATCTAAAACCCTCCCCGAGTCCGAACGAACGAACACATCTTGGACCAAGAAGCCAAAGCTGGAAAGGGGGCAAAGAGGGGAGTTAGTCTCCGGGGCTCTCCAGAGTCGGAGAGACAGTCAAGAAGAGGAGATCCGCCGCCAGAGGCGGCGCCGGGCCGGGTAGGCTGAATCGCAGGGAGATAAAGATGGGATTTTTATTGTTCGGATGCTGGAAATCTTTGGAGCACGAGTGAGACGACGAAGACGCGAATGCCTTTCTCTTTCCTTCTCTCTCTCCCTCTCTACTTTTGAAATCAAATTCTAATATTGGACGGTCAGATCTCGAAGCAAGGAAAGATCGTACGGGCGCAGATAGCCGCAGAGATCGAGCGGTCTAAATTCATAGGATTCGAGGTGTTGACCTCGCTGCCGTCGGATCCGAGCCATGACCTTTGCTATAAAAAAAGACAATCGATCGCCACGTCATTTTATCCTGCAAGTTAAATTTCGTCGACCAAAGCGGGACCCACCTGCGCTGGCAAATGGCAAGGCGTGCGGGTCTCCAGGTCGGTGAGATTTCGAATGTCTAATTAATAAAGAAACACCCTGCGGAGTTTAAAGAAAAAGAAAAAAATAATAATCAGATTTTTATTTGTCCACCGAATCGAAGAAATTAAAATAAATAAATGAAATGATAAAAATATCATAATATTCTTCTGAAATCATCTTTAGAATATATTCCATTCTACCTCATTAAAAAAAAACACCCCCTGGTGGATGAAGAAGCACCTGAATTAGCTAGGAGGTTTCTGCAATGTTCATTTCATTGTAACTGGGAACTTTAAGCTTCTAGTAGCAACAATGTTTAGGGAATTGACACTGAAAGTTCTGAAACCTTTGGAAACAAGCTACATACAAATGTATATAAAGCTAATATTATCATGATCATCTGTAGCTATATAGATAATATTGATCAAGGCATCATCGACAACTCTTTGCTCGCTTGCTGCTCTTCTTCCATCTCCTTCTTCTTCTCCTCCTCCTCTTCCTCCTCCCAAATCTTACTCTTCCCTTCCTCCCCATAGATCTGACTACAAACCATGAAGTAGAACACATTGGCCACCGACATCGCCGTGAGCATCCAGTAGTAGTAATCGTATCTCCCCTTGTTCAAGTTCCTGTCCAGCCAACTCACGCCCCCATTCGCCTCCGTCACCCTGTCCACCACCGCCACGATCACCGCCCCCACCAAGCTCCCCGTCCCAAACGACAGCGCCAGCAGCGACAACCCCACGGTGGTCATGCTGCGAGGGAACTCCGAGTAGTAGAACTCGATCTGTCCGATGAAGCTGAACGCCTCCGCCAATCCCATCAGGCAGTACTGTGGTATCAGCCACATCGCCGACATGTGTACTATTCCTTTGTCCATCAGTCCCTGATCGATCGCCCTTCTCCGACGGATGTGCTCGGTGATGGCCATGACGACGGTGGCGATGGTGGAAAGCACCAGCCCGAAGCCCAACCTCTGTTTCAGCCCCAGCCCGCGGGGGCGCCCGGTGAGCCGCGCGAGAGGTGCCACGAGGAGGCGGTCGTAAAGGGCGACCCACAGCGTGAGGGTGACGATGGAGAAGACGGTCACGGTGGCGGCTGGGATCTGGAAGTGGGGGCCTATGTGGCGGTCCATGCTCAATGCCTGCAGCACCGGGAAGCTCTGGTTGATGATGATGGCCACCATGACGCCGGTGGACCAGATGGGAAGCACCCGGACCACCGCCTTTAGCACCTCCACCTGCTCCACCGTGCACAACCGCCACGGGTCGGCCGCAGTGCCGTCGGGGTTGAGGTCCTTCTCGCGGGTTCGGATGACGCAAGCTTTGTTCAGGAATCTCAAGCTCTTGGATGGCACCGTGAGCTTGGAGCCCTTCTTCTTGTGGTACCACGCGTCGGTGGCGTCGGAGGGGAGGATGATGCGGCGGTTCTTGAGCGCTACCACAGCGACCTGCGCGAGGCCGGAGAGCACGCTTGTGTTGGGCTTCACCTTGATGTACATGGCGGAGCCGAGGAGGAAGAAAAGGGTGGAGACGGCCATGAGCGCGGCAGCGACGCCGAAGCCAATGCGCCAGCCCGCATGGTCTTGGATGTAGATGATGACGGTGACCGCGACGACGAGGGCGACACCGACGGAGACGTAGTACCAGTTGAAGAAAGTCTGGAGGACGCGGACGTTGTCGGCGTGGGGTTGGGATTTGCGGCGATCGAACTGGTCGGCGCCGAAGGCGAGGGAACAGGGACGGACGCCGCCGGTGCCTATGGCCATGAATGCGAACGCGCCGAGGAGGAAGGCAAGCTGCGAGGAGGTGGCGGCGCGGCAGTGGCCGCCGGCACTGCAGGCGGGTGGCTGAGCTCCGGGAATCATGGCGGTTAGCCAAAGTAGCACCGTCCCCTTGATCGAGAACACAAACGCAAATTTAATTAATGACAAATCGAATTGATAGAATTCATAATTATAAATGATTCTGCAGGACAAAATCTCTACATTGTTGGATGTGGAATTTGAACATTTTATTGATAAATAGATAGAAAAATTAAGGACTACAATTTTTATCATTTAAGATGACTAGAGGATATATTTAGTCGATTCAAAGTATTCATAAACTAACTAACCATTGACAGATAAAGATTATTATCTTATTTGTTGAATCTAATGAAGCATATTTAGCTCTAAATCAATGAATTGGATTATTCATAGTGTTCCGATCAAATATCTCATATGCTCAAGCTATCAATTAATGAATTATCCGACGTATATAATCTCAAGAAGGAGCTCATCAAAGAAGGATTAATGAATTATCCGACGTATATAATCTCAAGAAGGAGCTCATCAAAGAAGGAGGAGAAAACCTAAAATGCACTTTAACATGAGATTAGATTAGCACCGGAGGGTTCTGCCAAACCACTCTGAAGCTTAACTTGGAGTCTTGTGGAGAAGGAAAAAGTTCTTTTTAAAAAAGAAGATAAAGAGAAGAGAGCCCAAAGAGAAACCTACAATAAATCCTTTTTAGGATTTTAATAGTTGTTGAAGAGCATCTCCACATCGAATAAAGTGGTATTATTATGGAAGGATACGAGGAGACCAGATCCAACAGTCATTTCTTTTTGGCATTATATGCAAAAAAAAAAAAAAAAGACGATATCCTAAGGGACTAAGTTTGACAACCTCATAATTGATCTCTCATGCATCCTTGTGCCGCCATGTGCCCTTAGGACTATTCTCGTCTCTCCATTAGTGGACCCATAGAGGACAGAAACTCAAACTTAGAATATGGGAAATGGAGGTCCAAAATCGGGTACCAGTGGCAAATCTGAGACCAAGATAACTTCTGAGATCGAGACTACATATGTTTGAGATGAAAATGACATTTGAGATCAAGATGATTTCTGAAACTGAGATGGCGTATGAGGCCGAGATGAGATCTAAGACCCAGACGACATCTAGGACTAAGACTATGTTTGAGACCAAGACGACATTTGAGATCGATATGACTTCTAAGATTAAGACGGCGTCTGAGGTCGAGATGGGATCTAAGACAAAGACGACATCTCAGACCAAGATGGCATCCAAGGCAAAGATGGGATCCAAGGCTGAGATAGCGTCTAAGATCAAGATGGGATCTGAGACGACGTCTGAGGTTGAGATGGATTCTAAGGTCGAAATGAGATCCGATACTGAAATAACGTCAAAGGCCAAGATGGGATCTGAGACATCATCTAAGACCAAGATGGCTTCTGAGGTCGAGATGGAATCTGAGACTGAGACGGCGTAGGATTCCGCCCAAGCTTCACCTAAGTGGAGACCTATTCCCTAGGTCATGTTGACTCACATTGCCAAGTCAGCACAAATATTACCTACCATTTGACTTTTGACTATTGGCATGTGGTGGGTCTAGGAGGAGGCCACATCATACGCCACACCCATATCGCCTGCATCACATAGTATTAAAATTGTAATATTTAGCCATCAATTATTAAAACTGCTCTTTCACTTAGCCTTGGACTTCATTTGTGATCTTACAAAACGATGAGATATAAATGACACTAAGTTGACTTGATCAAAGCCCCACAATCTATCCTAAGGATCCAACGACAAACGTGAGCATGCTCCTTGTGCTCACTCAATAGCAAGATTCTAAAGATGTAGTCAAGGACCATGCACACACCAACTAATTATTGTTTTTCTTCCCTTTGAATCGAGTCCCCACAACAACTCAAACTTGTAACACAACAAACATGAGCTTAATTATTTGGTTCATGACTTGTTTTTCCATTATGATTCTCTACATGAAAATCCAACAAGAAATTGTAGCAGGACAGACACAGGCGGCTGGGTCCCACTTGCATGCAGGTGGGCCCCACTTCAATGCAAGTGGGCCCCACTTCCATGTTTGTGTCTATCCTGCTACAATTTTTTATTGAATTTTCATATAGAGAATCATTACTCTTTCTTTAATTAAATAAAAACAACTTCAAATTCTCAAAGAAAATCTGAATAAACATTAATTCCATTGATTCTTTACGCTACTGTACAAAATTAAAAAAAACGATGAAAACAAAGATAGAACGTCATTTGAATTTTTTTTTTTTTTTTGTTTGTGGTAAATCTGCATGATTCTCTTTGACTAGTGATCGATCTTCTTCAATGCCTGTGGACAATACGTGTTCATACATAATCTATATATGTTTCTCCACCCATAGTTTATACGCCAAGATTGATTTTTTTTCTCTCTTTTTTTAAAACTAAAACTATTTACTCAAGATATATATAAAGATTCTGCGCGATTCACTCTCTGAAAATCCAGTGTCTGAGAAAATCTTGTTTTTTTCTCGTGGATTAATTAATTATATTGGATAACTCACACTATCGATCCTGTTTTGTACGTCTCTGTTGCAATTTCCAGACGCATGAAAAACTTCCTATCGATCTATCTATCTATCTACTCAACGTGTATCCAAAAATAATAATTTAAAAATCAGTTTCAAAATCCACTAAATACAGCAAGAGAGAGTTAAAGAAACAGATTTAATTCATGGTGAAAGATTGGTATTCTGCTGAAATTGAGGTTATACGTGGAGATCCAGTAGAGAGAGATTGAAGTCTACTCACAGTCAGGCTGAAGAAGGAGCCGGCTGCGATGACTCGGAACTTGCCGAGCCAGGAATCCGCCAGGAAGGCTCCGAAAATGGGGAGAAAATTGGAGATGGCTCCCCAAAGGAGCAGCACCACCGCCGCCGCCGCCGGCTTCATGTGGTACGTCGCCGTCAGGTAGATGATCATATTTGCTAGCAGTCCAAAGCTCGCCACCTTCTCCAGGACTTCATTCGCTGCACCGTCCACCCACTTCAAACTCCTCACCATCCCATGAATATACAATTGTGGAAATAATTAAGAGTTCGCCGACGAGTTACCGATGATGTAGGGGATGGTCTTGAGGCCGCCCTTCTTCCACTGCAACCGCCCGCCGGCGATCTCCTGATGCAGCTCCGCCGCCTGAGATTCCATGCCCATATGATACAAACTATATAGTGACGATGTTTTAGAGGGAGAAGGGGAGATCGGGTGAAACTTTATAATGGCCTCCGATATTTAGTTATGAATATCAATTCACATAGCAATTATATAAATATATATATACACTTTTTACTAAAGTGAAATCTGCCACCCAACGACCCTCCACTATCAGTCCTACAATCATGATGAGGTAAATCGAAAAACTGCAGTTGACCACTACGGGTGTGCATTGTGATCTCAATTTCGTCAAGATTCTACTCTTGTCCACTTCAACAAATCTGTCCTACATAACTAACTCAATCATGTTGTGGAAATGCACTAGTCAATTGTTGTAGTGGGGTATAGGTCAAGTGAGTTGATTGGATCGGTTTAACAAGACTAGTTTATCAACTTGGATTAAATGGACTAGATAGATATGGTAGGCCTATAATATCTTCCTACGAAACTAAACAAATTATATAAGTTATATAGGAATCAAATAAAATATTCAATATATAGTAATATTTTTATGGATGTAAGAATTAATCTATTCATATAAATATTTTTATCATTATAATCCATTTTATTCTTTTAAAATAAGTTTGTTGTTTCTTATATTACGTGAACCACATGCACTTTAATTTAATTTTGTTGATTTATTATTTAAGTGGCCGTCTTAATCATGCATGATTATGTTATTTTTGGAATTATTCTTCCTCTTTTGAATTCGAACTTGCCTATGATTAGTAATCTTAACTTACGTTCTTATCTATTATAGATTATTTTTGCAATCATTTCAATCGATAGACGTACGTCAATGATTAAGAGAAATTGACCCATTAGATCCACCACATCTAGTCCACTTTATTGAGATCACAAATGACGAAAAATGTAAAAATAGAGAAACTATAGATTTCTTTTTTATCTTTAAAATTAAATATATTATTTATTCTATATTTTATTTTATTTTATTATTCTATATATCTTGTATATAAAAAAAAGTAGGGTAAAGTAGAAGATTTAAATAAAAAAAAAATATACCCCTAACAATGATTGGACTTTGTTCTTCCAGATTTTCAGTCTCGATAGCTTTATTCCCTGAAATCCTTGAAATAATTAAATTATCAGGGGAGGGAAAAAACAAGATGGGCAAAATTTTATTTTATTTTATGGAATTTAGATTTTTCATTCTAGTAAATAATATGGAATTAAATAAAATATGTACTCATCAGCAAAGATGGAATCTGCCATTCAACGGTCTTACACGGTCGATTCCATGACCATCTATAAAGAGATAAATCAGGAAGCCACAGTTGGTCACGACGGAGGAGGGCATTGTCCTGACTTCATCGAGATTCGGCTCATGTCCACTTCAGTAAGTCTGTCCTATCATAACCAACTCAATTATATCCCGAGAATAATAAAATATGTACTCATTCGCTACCAGATTTGATTAATTAATTAATCAATGTAGGTTTGTGATGAAATGGATGTCCTATATCTCAATTAATTAAAGGCATCAATTTGCAAGGAAGATCCTGACGTTAGAAGCCTTCTTCCATTATTGAATTAAGCTGGTGAGAAAGGATTCCAAAAACTCACAAATTCTCAACAATTACTTGAAGTTTAGGGTTTCTAGAGAGCGAGAGATGACAAAAAGTTTGTTGAAAATAGAGAGGAAAAAAACATTAATCATTAATGCCATGTTACCAAGGAGGAAGACTTGGATTGCGACACAACAGAGAGTCAATTGTGGCTCATTAAAGAATGAGATAAGTTTGTTCAATTCAATGATTACTGTGGATTTAAGATAATATTATGGTTTATAGATGCCATGAACATGAAGATATACTAATAGATGGAATTATTTTCTTGATATGTTTAATCTTTTCTGTTCTCCTTTTATAACTTCTCATTTTTCAATAATTCATGGTTTGCCCTAATAAAGCTTGCCAGTATTCTTAAGACTTTGTGAAAAAATTAATTATCTTAATGTAATTTATTGAAAAATTATACAGAAATTAGGAAGTTAAACTAACCAAACAAGACACGCGAGGGAGATGGAACAAACGTATTATTAAACAATATTGGATGAAGCAATAGATCGGTCAAATCAAATGAGCCATATACAAATAAATGAGACCGAAGTGAAAGAGAGGACCAAAGTGAATAAGATGAATAATCAAAAAATATAAATAATTGAGTGAGTGGTACAGAAGTGAAAATATTAACAGGCTGAACTTGTGAAAGAAAATAGATAGAGACCTCAGACTAGAAAACAAGAAAGGCAAATTCAACTTGAAGCCGGCCCAAGTGAAGCACGGCCGGCTCATGAACAGATTCTATTGACTTAGCGACAAGTGCTATGGATCCTTTGTGGAACAAACTTTTTCATTGGATTTGGATGGATGGAAAGTGAAAACAACCCTCCATGCCCATAAACTTGGTGGCCCAAATATATTTTGTTCTACAGTCTTCTCGGCTATCGAAATCGTCAAAACTCATTAGGTCAACGCAAGCCGCGCCCACGGATCCACGCCGTCCGAATCATGATTCCCCACCACTTGCGTAGTCATCCGCTCGCCGCATCGCAACAGCCAACACCAACTCAACCCTATTACCATCCGACACCACGTTAAAGAAGCCATGTGCCGTTCCGACTGGCAAGCAACTAGCTGTCTGAACGGGTGACCACTTTGCGAGATCCTGCTCCCTGGTGGGCCTTATGCGAGAAGGCACAATAATGGCAGGCAATTCAGGCATGGGGCTGTGAGCGTCGCCATCGCTTGTTTCTCTCCTTCTTTATTTACGCAACTCACGGCTGAGCTGCATCCATGGAGGCAAGAACAACTTTCAATCTTTAGAAATTCTGATCATGACTGGTGGCGTGGTGCTTTTAAAGTTTTCAACGATGGTTCCTTTCCAGTCCCCACTCCTAAATCCTCGTGATTTCAACAAGCCTGATTACACAGGATTCACAGAGCAATTGTTTTTATTAACTGCTTGAAAATTTATTTCTCAAAAAATTATCAAATGTGTTATTGAAATTTATCAACCGCTTACCTCATGTTCCCACCAGCTAGGAGCAAAGAAATGAACTCCTTAACATCATTTGGTTTACTAATGAGACAGACAGTTCGACTTGAAACGAAGATATGTACAGATAACAATCTAGAAACTCATAGGAAATCTGAAAATCAACAATACAAGTTAGATTTCCGTGTGTCGCGCAGAACATGCAGAAAATGGAAGCGGTTCTAAAAGCTCTGGATGTGACCTTAAGAAGTCAGGGGAGATACTTGAAGATATACCATTTGTGTATATCCATTGAAAACTGAAGTTTCAAATTTTGTTAGACCAAGCCTTTGGAACAAGCCGAATCTTCCATCTTCAATAATTGGATCTGAGGCACGGGCGGGGTCGTACCTTGTTTGATGAGTAAGTGAAGGGCCAGCGACCGGTGGGAGTTCCCAGTAAACATCCAATACAGACTCCACGAACCTGCTGTTTTGAAAATGTTCTTCATAGGAGATTGCATCGTTGCTATGATTGAAATTGTCTCGCATATAACCCTGGACACCCCACCAGTTTTCACCACTTCCACAAAGTTCATCACGGTCCACAGCTTTCTCCCAGAACTTTTTCCTTTTCATCCTAATCCTTGCTTCATCACTCTCTATGAAGCAGCTGTGTCCACCTCCTACATTAAACAAAGTGGATTGTCAGCAAGGGTCAAGACTCTTGAAGCTATACTAGTTCAACATGAAGGCAATCAGTGAAGAAAAGATATCAATTTATTCAAAATTTGATGCAAATAAACAAAGTGCAGGGCCATGCTCATATTGACTTTTAATATACCGTCATAGATGACAGTGTCATAAGAGTCGTAGTATATTCACAATGAACTATTAGATTGCATCATACTACCACTGAAGACAATAAAATTGATAGCATATGCAATTAAAACAAGAGTGGGCATTAGTTTTAGGATGTAGATTTGTGATTAGCATCAAGCATATACAAGCAAGTTAAATTAACTAAACTGTTTTGAAATTCCATTCTCATTTTCATTATCTTTCTGCATGTAAAAACAGAATTGGCCACCTAAAAACTTTATCCTTCTGTTGATATTGCAACAAAAAACAACAGGGGGGCTTTTTTTTTTGTCACTATCACTTTATATATTATGCTCGTTGGAAAGAGACAAACTATATGCCATCATCAAAATGCATAAAAATCAAAGAACAAGCTTGAATTTTCTAAAGAAGAGAAACTAAAGAAATAAGATACCGCAAAAGAGACCAAGGAAAATTGTAATTCGATCAGATCTCTATGAAGAGAATACTCATCCATGCTAGTGGTGTATAGGAGAGATACTAAGGATGAAGAAGTAGCACTGACCTTCATAGAATGAAGGTTCTATTGAGACTCACCTCTAATGTAGTATTGGTCGCATATCTGTCTTAAGGAATAATGGTCTCCAGTTCCAGTATCATAGTTATCTTCAAAAATAAGATGCTGGAAACCAGCATTTAGAGCCTGTTTTAATCTGTCCAAGAAATTTTGAAAATGAACAGCTAGATATTTACAAACTAGCTAAAGAAATATATAGAAGATTTTTAGCAAATATCATCAACTTCCAATCAGGAACATCGGTATTGATCCATTGGTGCTTGGTAAGGTTAGCTGAATTAATAGCACATGATTAAACTTCAAAGCACCAGTAAACCAAAGAATAAATACTCGATAATGTAAAATTGTATAGATATATTCAAACAAGATGTGTAACAAATATCCAAGATGCATCATACTTGTTAAGTCTGAGAAGTAGAGAGAAATTCTGGTACCTTTTCAGCTCATTCTGGTGATCATCAAAGAAAACAAGAACCCTACTCAAGTCAGAAATGCCATGCTTCTTAATAGCATTCCCCCAGTCAACACTGCCAAAATCCACAAATTCCTTTCCTGAAAAGTAAGTACAATTCTGATCAACGTATGCAGGCCCCTTCTTCAGATACTTCCCTGGGTGTCGAGGCGACAGTGATATTATCCGGGTCTCTGGCATTGCCTGCCGAAGAACCCAAGTAGAGTGGCCTTTGAAAGCACCACTTTCTATCATCAGATCGGGCTTAAGCCAACGTGCCATGAACCATAACCCAAAGCTGTGGTCAAAGCCCATGCCGTACATGTTGTTCTTGATTGGGCGAGTCTCATAGATGGGCACAAACTCTTCCAAGCCTTTGAGCAAGTCCTTTCTGGTCCACTCTACAGTTTTCTCTTGTTTCGATCTGCCTTTTACCAAATACAAGAATTAAGAACAATGGCATCTACTATCATCACAAGAAACTGAAACATCATGACTCAAGCAAACTCAGAAACTTGGTAGATCTAGAGTTAAAAACCGACTAATGATAATGGATCAAGATTAACAATCATTCATAATCCGTCTCTAATGTAACGAAAGCGTATTATCCCAGTCCATTCCGTTTATAGAACTAAGAATCCTCCGACCAATCCAAGATTCGGCGGAAACACCAAACAATTTCCTTACCATGCAAAGGAAACCCCACGAGAGGTTCGTTCAGAAAGGAAACCTTCAGAATATACAAAAATTGAGATTCAAAAAACAAATGCTCTAGGAAGGGGAAGAAATGAGCTTACACCAGGGCACGCCGAGAGATCCGAAATCGGAGGCGAGGCCATCGAGGGTAGCCCTGAAGAGCAAAGTGCGAGTAGATGGATCAGAGGGCGAGACGCAGCCCGCGGAAACGGAGCGGGAGAAGACGAAGGAAGCGACGGAGACGAAGATGATGAAGAGGAAGATCGAGATGGCGGCGCACTGGCTGCAGAGAGCAGACCTGGCATGCACGAATACCCTGGCGCCGAAGGAGCCATTCTTCCTCGTCTTGGATTCATCGTCTCCTCCCTCCTGGCCCTCCTCCTCCGGGTACGGAGGAGATCTCCGCGACGAAAGCATGCTTTCCTGCATCACAAGCTGCCAAACTCCGCTCCCGTCACCGACGAAGCCCAGAAAAAGGAAGTTCTCATTGGGCCGTAATGGGCCTAAAAACAGAAGTTGGGCTTTAATGGAGTCAACATTTAAACTTGATTTTGATTGGGATGTTTTTATTTATTAAAATTGAAAATATTCTAGCACGTGTCTTAGTTCTATATTTATTAAATGGTAAATTACACTCTTTAATAAAAACAAAAACAAAAACAATCATATTCATCTACAAAATATTTCTTGACGATTCAAACAGATCATTTTTGGAATTTCTTGACGATTCAAACAATATTATGCTCCCCTTGTTTAGTGGGAGCATATCTTGTTTAACTTTTATTGGAGGACTCGATTCATCGTCATCAACTCATTCATTATACACCATCAAATTAATGGTGGTTCATTAAGGAGCACACCAAACACATTGCCATTTTAATAATGGAGAACTCGCCCCAAGTGGAGAGGACAAGCATGATGAATGACTTGTTTTCTCAATTAATTGTATTTTTTAAAAGAAAAGAAAAAGAGAGAAAAACAGGGAGATGACGTAAGCGCTTGTGCATGTTAGATAGGGGTGGATGAAATAAAAAATATTAAAATTAGCTTTTACATCACATAATTGTGAGGTTGATGGCAACACGTGGCTTTGTGCTGTCCCAGTTGTCTCTATTCACTTTCCAACCCTTTCCAGAGTAGCTCGGGAGCAAAGGCACATTGGATGCATGGATGGAACCCTAAAAAAAATGTAACAACTTGGTTGTTCTTGTCGTATAATAATACATATATACTGCTTAAGATCACTAGTCAACTAATTTCTCCAATCTCTCTCTCTCTATATATATATTGTCGAGATAATTAGAGTAATTCGAATTTTAAAGCATCAATTATCATAGAGATTACGGAGGCAAAGTACACATTGTGCATGGATTATATATATACACATGCATTACAAATAATTAATTTTAGATCATCTCTTAAAATTTGGCTTAGAAATTGACACGTGCATGCATGTCTTCCACCACTTAATGATCCTCTCTCACTGCATAATTAATTGATTAATTAATCAAAGGCTGGCAAGGAAAAAGCCAAACTACTATTGTCTGATCAATAATCATTTGATTATAAGTTATAATTTTTTTTTATTTTGACTCATTTACATTAAAGATTAGTTTCGAGATGTCGATTAAGTTAGCATCTTATCTTCAATAATACGAACAGTGTACATGATAGTTTCATGTCGACGATATATTACATTAATCCAAAGATTATATATTTCTTAATTGGCATGCGTGATCTCGTGCTATCTTTGAGCCATTGCAATCCAATATTAATATAATAAAAAGAGAGAATATATATAGATGGAGAGAATCAAGTAGGTTAGTCGTCATATCCAAACTCGATCTGAACAAGATTAATCTGGACATCAATCCCCAACATGATATGGCATTTAATCACGAGAACATAAAGATTCTCCCCAATAATGATGATATTTAGAAATTAATGATATCGGGAAATTATGTATCAAACCCATACCTAGTGGCCCTCGTCGCACGTGCGTTGGATTCGAAATCCAGATACGAGAATAACATGCAGCAGCATCCAACTAGATACCATGCAATCTTCCGCCACGTGACATGCTCCTTAATTAAGTAATTAATTATACCACTTGATATATACATATGCGTCATATCAAAGCTAACATTATTTTCTAATCGTTGATTAAAACAAAATTATGCATGGTTCTAGATTAATTAGTAATTACCAAGATCATCGACACCGAGAGCACAGTAGATACAACCATTCTTTGGATCAGAATAAAATACATGGAAAGCGAATGAGATCCCTCCAAATCTACATAAATATATTTTTTCCTTTTCAATGGCTGTTGCCAACTCATTTTTTCCCCCAAACCACAATACATTTTCTATACATCACTTCTTCTTCTTCGTCATCGTCGTCGTCATCATCTTCTTCTTCTACTTCTTCTTCTTCTTCTTGGCAGAGAGGGATCAAGATGAGTAGACCGATGGAGGGAGGCCGATCGTACTTGCAAAGATTCAGCTTGGGGAGTGGATCGAGATCCAGTTCGTCGATGAGGAAAGGGAAGAAGAGTAGCAGCAGCAGTTCAGAGAAGGCAAAGCAGCCCCAAAGAGGACTTGGAGTGGCTCAATTGGAGAAGATCCGGCTGCAAGATCAAATGAAAGAGCACATGGTCTCTCCCTCTCCGTCTCTCTCTCTATAAAGTTTATATACCAATATCATTTATATGTTCAGTATTAACTTTTATATGCTCTATAAAGAGTTCTGAGATCGATCACTGTTCTTATATTTTTTCTGATAATTAGGTTTGTGGGTTTTGTTGTGCAGGAAGATTCAAGAGTAGAGATTTTACGTCTATCGCCGTCCTCATCATCGTCGTCCAATTTAGGATCTTCATTGTATGCAGTTCATCCCAGTGCTATGGTGAGTTAACTACTTGGTTTTGGTTCCTGTTATCGATCGTTTTTCGACATATTTAGAAGAAAAACATGATCAGGGAAAGCTGAATTGTAAATATCTACAACACGCATAGTACTGCTTTCTCGAGCTTTTAATCCATCTTGAGCTAGCTTTTTTTCTAAGATTTCATGCATTAATTCTACATGAAAGTACTGTAATTTGATTACCAAAGCTAACACTTGTTCTTCTTCAATCATCCTGATTAGATAGGATTTGGAGATACTGAAAAGGGAGCCCTCAATACCTCAACAAGGTGATCAATTAATTATCTTCTTGGCTTAGAGTTTTTGTACTAGTTTCTGATTTCTTGATATATATAATTAAACTTATACCAGCTCACAAGGATTAGACAGTACAGCATTCCAATATTACTCACCTCCAAGTGCTGTAACATTGCCACTCTTCGAAAAGTATCTGGAGGTTGATTTAAATTTTTTTTCCTTATCAGATACAGTTTATGATCGATTTCATAACTTAAGATTGAGCTGTATGGTTTGCTACAGGATTCAACACAGAAGATGAGGCATGACAGACGCCAATCGATGGGTTCGATCACTCAAAATTCTGACTCGAAAAAGCAAGAGCTAGACTTGGAGCTTAGACTGTCACTGTAATTAAGCTGTTGCTCTTGCATGATAATCCTCAATAATGGATGTTAATTTTGTGCTGAGTTAAATGTCTAATTTTGTACTGAAGACCATATTGTGTACATGAACATTTTCACTGATAAAAAGTTCTCTTGTTTACCTGCTTATTAACTCACTAGGCAAAAGACACAGTAATTAGATCTAATTAATGCTAAGTCAATGTATATGATACCGTTGATAAATATGCATGCGTATTTCATTAATTAAGATAAATTACTGACTGCAATAACTAGTCTTTGAATTGTAGGTGTACAATAAATCTTTTTTGTTCTTCAGAATAAATGACCAAAATTGTTAAGCTGAAGCATGCACAGTCCGTCGACCAGTCGTACCACTCCAACCGTAAGGAACAAGTTGGGCTTCCATTTCTAGTGAAATAGAAGCTCACAAGGCCAACAAAGCGACGGCCCACAAAGACATTAAAAACTAAATCACAAATGGACTTTCTTCAGAAATTCTGTAAGAACGTAGACATGAAAATGATTGGCTACTTCTTCGACACGTATTTCGTCTCTTTTGCAGCAAAAAGTGACAATCTAGGGCCACTCCAAGACTGTTCCAGTCGACGTATCATCTATCCAAGATCATAGGGGATTTTATCCAAGATCGATCCAGATCTATTACAGCAACACTACGTACGAATACTAATGATTATCAACCAAGTGGCAATTAAGTCTCGTGGAAACCCGAATTTCTATCGTTCACGGCTCACCTTCAAAGCAATAACGTAGGCAAGACGTTACCAACCATGAAAGGACACATGGAGAAATAACAGACCTGGCCGAGCACGTTCGTCGCTTTGCATTGCTTGGCAGTGGACGGTTCCACCTGTCTTGCACTGTTGCACATTTAGATTTGCTAGATCACAAGTATGCATGTTGAAGTGACAGATGAAACCTTCAATTAATGAACAAGTGTTTAAACATGGCGAAGTGTGAAATTTTCAGGTCACTGACCCTCGAAGAACAGGGCCGCCACGTGGGTTACTTTTGAGAACTGACGCAGACAATTAAGCAAGCAGTGGCCGAGCAGCGAGCCAGCTCTATAAGAATCCACCAATAGTATCCATTAATTTTATCCTCTAAGATCTCGCTTGTTAGTTAGTCGATGGCCAAGATCGCGCTGGGAAGCTGGAAGGAGGCGGCCGACCCGGAGTTCCCGCGCTCCGTCTTCACCGAGCTCCTCCTCACCTTCGTCTTCGTCTTCACCGGCGTCTCCGCCGCCATGTCCGCCGGTAATCACGTCTTTCTAGTCGTCGAGTCTGAGAATTTACTTGGTGATGATTAATTAATTTGCGCGAATGCTGTGCAGAGGAGATGGGCGGAGGGCAGGGCACCATCATGGGGCTGACGGCGGCGGCCGCGACCAACGCGATGCTGGTGGCGGTGATAGTCGCAGTGGGCATGGACGCCTCCGCTGGTCACCTGAACCCGGCCGTCACGATCGGGTTCGCGGTTGGCGGATACGTCACGGTCATCCGGTGCGCGCTCTACACTGTGGCCCAACTGCTCGGCTCCGCCGCCGCCTGCTTCCTCCTCATGTACATTACCGGAGGACAGGTGCATAAAAGAAAATCGATTTGACTGTAATCCACCTTAAATAAAACAGATTTTTAACGTGATCAGATAAAAATTTAATGGTTTTGATGCGTTGCAGGATCTGCCGGTGCATGCTCTGGGACCAAGGATGAGTCCGCTCCAGGGCCTGCTCATGGAGCTGCTGCTAACCTTCTCCATGGTCTTCACGATCTACGCCGTCGTGGTGGAGCCGAAGAAAGGGGTGGTCTCCAGCGTCTCGCCGCTGCTCGTCGGCCTCATTGTGGGGGCCAACACGTTGGCCGGCGGCCACTTCTCCGGCGCCTCCATGAACCCTGCCAGGTCCTTCGGGCCGGCGCTGGCGAGGTGGAATTGGGCCGATCACTGGATTTATTGGGCCGGGCCGCTCGTCGGAAGCGCGCTCGCAGGCTTCGTGTACGACCGCCTCTACATTATGCGGAGTCACGATGACGGCGCCTTCCTCCTCCCCGTCGACGAAGAAGCCTTTTGATTTGGAATTTGTGTAAAAATTTTAAAATAAGTTTGCATAAATTTTTGTTATAATTAAATAAAAATATCATAACTAAATGAATATATTTATACTGCGTTCATCTATTCTTTTAGCCGCGATGTCGTTTTTGTGAGACAAGTGTTCGATAGAATTCCCCGTCGACCTCGACGTTCTGTCGCGCCTTCGACGGTGATCTACAGATTGATTACCTTCTTAGTTAAAGCAGCGATATCTAGCACATCTATTGCATCGGCGTGTTTGGTTTCACCCTCTTCAGTTTTTGCGAACCTTCCTCGAACTCTTGGCTGACTGTCTGCGAGAGCCTTCCTGCAAACATACTGTACGACGTCCAACCTTCTATCAGTTCCTTCAACTTCTCGTCGCTTGCTGCTTCAAGGATTCATCCGAAAAGTTATGAGAAGGAATTCCAAACTGACTACTCACCTTGATTTTCCTGCCGAAGTTTCTCTTACTCTTCTTCTCCCGATACCTGGAAAGTTTTTGCTGTCGTTGCTCGGTCTTAAGATCGGTAATGGTTAGGAGCCGCTGGAAGGAAGAACACACTGCGACTGTATTTCCGGTGCTTGTGCTTTTGTCACCAAGACGCTGCCATGAAAACTCAAAATAAATGATCTTGCTCATCCTGTGGGAATATCGTTCAAAAGCATCTAAAAAGATCAGCTTTTCATAGTTGGAGTTCTTAAGATGTTAAAATCTGCTTCTAGGAATCTACATTTATTCAGCTTAAGATTCGGAAAACCTATCTATCTTGCTTGTGCTCCTTGATCACGAATAATTTGGTACTGGGTGCCCGTTTGGTTCAGAGCTTATGAAGTTACAGGACTGAAAGGAACAATGTGCATTTCCAGGCTCTTTTATTTAGCCGGCCAGTGACCTTTGTACGAGTTTCAAAAACGAAAAGAAGGCGAGACAGTCGAAGTTGTTCGAGCACAAGCAAAATTAAACAAAAGGGAAGCTATAAATTTTGGGCAATTTACATCATCAATTTGTATTGCAGGAATCTTTGCCCCTAAGAGTTCTGTAATTGAATCCTCTATCTCTGATTCCTCCAGCAGATCCTTCTTGCACTCATAGATGACACTATTGAGGTGATCATTGTGGAATGATTCGATATCGACAACCTTTATAGGTTCTCTGATGGCATCGCCTTCAGTGGATATGATGGACATGGCAACTGCTATATCAAGCTCAAGTGCAGGCTCTTCTAGGATGGCCTCTGGAGCTTTGAAAAGGTCACCTTCTCCTCCCATATCATACTCTGCTACTGTAGGAATCTGTGCCATAATCCCCTACAACAGAAGAATTATGATCCTCAATCCCTCAAAACCAAAACCTTGGGATGCTTTCTTGAACTAACTGAAGCATTTTTTCCAGGGAGCAAACTTACCAAGTCAAGCCCGCCATCAGCGATGCCGACATGGAAGCCGCCGCCTGCTACTTCTTCAAGGAAGCACTGCGAGAAAGCTGGAAGCTGAAGACCCGCCTCAGCGTACA
Organism: Curcuma longa; assembly: GCF_044706935.1. Classification (NCBI taxonomy): domain Eukaryota; kingdom Viridiplantae; phylum Streptophyta; class Magnoliopsida; order Zingiberales; family Zingiberaceae; genus Curcuma; species Curcuma longa. Next base: position 5,477,122 of record NC_133863.1, read on the forward strand.
TCTCTCCTGGTGATTTCTATTCCAGTGCTCCCAAAAAAAAGAGAGTTTTTTCCCCGGGGAAGATCACGAGGAGGAGAGGAAGAAACAAATAAGAAACAAAGGTTCGAGGAAATTGCTCGCTTTATAGAGTTAGGCAGTAGAATCATACAGTGTGGCAAGAATCGCAGCTCCTTAATGCTTGTTATACTGTAACATGGTGCAGTACGCATTGGGTGGTGTGCTATCAGTATCAGATGATCAATTGTGGGGAGCAGACGACAGAGTTGCCACAGCAGTCATCATGTCCAAACATCTGCGCCTGCCTTTCTATCATGTGAGTAAAAAACATAGCAAAAGTCCAAATTGTTAGCTCAATTTAATCAATAATCGAGAGGATCACAATGATATTGGTAGCAAATGGGTCCATTAGAGTAGCTTTGTTTAATCAATCATGGAGAGGAGCACGATGACCATTGGAACAGAGCAGGTATAGACTATAGAGAGACAGAGAGAAAGCACTTAACTATTTTGATGCATTAGTATCCAAAAATAAGGTGCCGACAGAGTTAAATTCTCCACTAACTCTCGAGTGGTTAGGCTGTTCAATGCATCAGTAGCTTCTTCTTCTGTGCAAAAGGTGGAATCTATCATCTTAGCGGTCTTAATTACACGATCGGCTCCACAACCATTTCAAGAAACTGCATTCACCAGTCCTGTTCGCTTAGCACTGTTCTGAGACGTTCAATCATCGTACAGTAAGAACACAGTTGAGATAAGAGAAGTGATCATAAACTTCTCTTTTCTCAAGCTTAACAGGGTGAGTAAAAATTTAATTAAATCTAATTTATCTATCGAATTTAAAAATTAGTTATTTCAAAATTTTAAATATATATATTTTTTATGAATGTAATAATCCAGCACCACTTTGATTTAGAATTGAAAGAAAATAAATTTTATAAAATATATTTAAGATTATTATATTTATAATAAATTTTAAAATTTATTTGATTTTTAAAATTCAATACCACTATAATTTATTTATTTATTTTTTATGAAAGTAATAATTCAGCACCACTTTAATTTAGAGTTGGAAGAGAAATAAGTTTCAAAAAACTATTTAAGATTATTATGTTTATTATAAATTATAAAATTTATTTATATGATTTAATACTTTAAAATTAATTAATATTTTTTATTTGATAAAAAATAATTATAATCCCATCTCTATTATATTTTTTCTATTTAAAGTATTTATTTATATATTTTTTAAACCAAATCTAGAATTTATCATTAATATTATTTATCTTTGCTATATATAAGAGTTTTTCATTTAAATGGTGAGATAATTGTTTTTTTAATTCATAAAATTTATTACAAATTTATCTTCATAAAAAATTTAATGACACTATAATATTAATTTTTGAAAATTAATAATTTGATTAATTCGATCGAAAAATAAATTAATTACTCGCTTAGTTGCCAAAAAAAAATTAATTTATTGGATTTTGAGCATATTCCTCAGCTCTATCAGAAATATGAGGCTGAATTTCACTTGGGGAATATAATTAAGTAGACACTTGTGTGGTCATGATCATGCATGCACTAGATGTTGCACCATCACCTCAGCAACTCCCTTTGGATGAATTGCTAGAATTAGATCTTCAGAATAAGCTAAAAGCTTCATCAACTTCATGTGTCCAATTTTCCCATAAAACACCAAAAGGTGAAATGGAAACTGAAAAAGACAGTTGAAAAAGACCCTATTTTATGATTGAATCAATTAAAACATCAAGTTCAGGTTTGCACTTGATGAAAAGCTTGCATAACATAAGCTATTACTTAGATGACCTTCTTAATCAAGACCACTCAGTGTTAAAAACTACTGCATGATTATCATAATACTTCCAAATGCTTGCAGTTGCAGGGTTGGCCCATGGAACTGATGGCAGAGGCAGGAAAAAAACTATATTTGTTGAGATCATTAAATGAGGCATTATACTTTGGGACCATGTCATGAAAGTTTATCGATCGATTTGCTAACCCATTGAGACAATTCTGGTACCCGGTTTCGGTTTCAATATGGACAAATGAACTTCCAATAGATATCTACTTAGTGATAAGATTATATTAGGGTTGTTTGGGGCAAACCTAACATAGTGGGTCTACTATGTGTTGGCAATGCTTTCATAAACAGAAGTGGAAGAAGTCAGTAGCCATCTCAGGCCACTACTGCCAATGAGGATGATTCAATCTAAATCCTTAGTATGGCAACACTTTTGTCAGAAGATGGCATGCATCATGACAGCAAGTTTCCACAACTTTCATGAAAAGATTAGATGTGCTCAATCCTTTGTGACTCTATTTACTTCAACTTAGTTCTTATTCAGTAACATAAAAAAGCTACTCCTGTTTCTGCATACCTTGCTAGTTTAGACTTCCGTTGACAGTAACAAAAAAAGTCGACATTGATAACAATTACTGGACATTGTTTCTTCCACTGAACAAGGTAATTAAAAGCCTTCCTTTTCTGAAATCACACGGGATGAGAATATAGAGGACAATATTATATAGTTGGTCAGTGTATCTAACTGGAAAAGAAAATCAAATTAAGAGAAGGAATGATAACTACTGATACAAGGATTGCACTTTAAAAAGCTGGAGCATTTTTGTTTGACCATCTCGTCCACAATAAAACCTCTAGGATGATGGATGCAGTAAGAAGGACAGCAAGATTGAAACCATAGCCAATCTTCCAGGAATTCCCTGCATCTCCAATTCGAATGCCAATAACGATGTTCACTGCAGCGAAAAAAAGAGCAAGTCTCCCAAACCAATGGTGATACCAGTTCCAGTATCTACGATATTTGGAGTCCTTGTTGGGTCGTAGGAAAAAGGCTAGGATCTGTATGATTGGAAGGAATTAGCATGATGTTTCAGTTGTAAATGCAATATCAAGGAAACTTTAAACATTCAATAAAGAAAGACAATATAAACTTTTCTGAGGAAAAACCACAGCAGCATACTTGTTTTGCAAAAGAATATATCAACATAGCTATACTAAACGCCAATGTAACACAATGAGAAGAAAAAAATCACTGAAAAATTAAGGTGAACCAGGAAACTAATTGTTCTCTATCTCTAGCTATTTGTTTTGTTTGTCCCAGTGATCATTGGGATGCAATTGCTATTATTTTAGTTTTTTGTAAGAAACAACAGGCCATTGAAACAAAAATTAGACAATATTTAGAAAGTCAAATCCTTTAAAGTGAGAACAAATGAATTATTTCTTTATGATAATTTTGAACCTAAAAAATCTAGAGTAGACAATGTAACTAAAGATTGATAATTTCAGCAGCCTCTTCCTGATAGGAAACAGCAAAGCGCTCAATATTGACAGTGCTATGTATCAATCCGTCTCATACCAAATCTCTAACCAAACCATCTACCCCAATGTTGTTTCTTCCTTAATGCAATTGCTATTATGGACTGACTTTAGTCTTGAGAACTCACAGGTTAATAGATACACTGACAAGCCAGTTGTGAAGGAATACTAATATGTTCTCTCCAATTTAACATCAGCCTTGAGGCACTATAGATCATATGTTAAGTAATCATCTTGGAGCCAATTCAATTGGAAATTCTAAATGCTTCAAAATTTTAGACCATTGTATGTGGGAAGACAATTCATGTCAAATTAGTATATCCAAAAAAATTACCTGAAGGATACCAAGAACCAGAACAAAAATGCCAATTCCTCTGTGAGTATAGACAGTAGCATGCAGCTTGTCATATAGTACTCTTCCAGCAATCACAGCCGAAAGACCAAACAAAAATCCCATAAATTGAATGACCGTATGCAAATAGTACCATAAAGGATCCCACTGCCTGCAATATCTTGCAACAATTGCTCCAATTGGCAAAAGAACACCCCAACCAAATATAGCTAGTGCTCCATGTGTTCTTTTCAGCTTGGACGGATAAGAAGAAGATGATGAAGTACCTGAAAGATTTGCAGAGTTCATAATATTGTCAAGTGGACAAGAAGCCATACAAATGGCATGAATGTGTTCTGGTTGTGTTTATGAGTACTGTAACTAAATTGTGATTCATCCACACATAAGGATACCATCTGATTTATCATCATGTACAGCTAATTGAAGCAACGTAGCTGTTTTTCCACTGTCAGATGACAATATACTTCTCAATGTAACCATGAAGGTCAATATAAGTCAGTTTGAGGAAAAATAAATTACATTAAGTTTTCTGCTGACATGATACCTTCCTAAGAGAGACCTTGAGAAAATCACATCCTTATCTTTTGGAGTGGGTGGGGTAATAATGTGTCAGGAACTTGAGAAAATTTATGATCTTATACAGTTAAAGAATGAGCAGGAGTTCTTATCAGCCCTTGGATATTAAACATCAATCTGATAATGTCAGGGTCCATTTGGAAGCTGATTTTTTTTTTCAATTTCCATTTTTAGAAAATAAAAATTATTACAGAGAATATATTTGACATGAAATAGATTTTAATTTTTTTAAATAACTTCTTAAAATTCTCTAATTTGTTTATAAACGGTTTATAACCATTTTAAGAAAGAGTTTTATGGTTTATAAAATATCAATGGCAAAATAATAACTATTATGAAATCTATATGAAAATTAGATCTATTTTTCAAAGTTGCTTATTTTTGTCCTTCTATAGTTTTCATATTTACTATGGCATATTAATATAAGGGCAAAAATTTACTATGGCATATTAATAGTTTTCATATTTGACTCTAAACAGATTACATCAAGATTTACTAATTTTTAACACTTACAATTTCCCCCAAACATTTTACACGAACATTGTATGTCACCAGAATATTATATCTTGCTCCTTATTCTTCTAAAATTTATAATTTGGTCTAGAAATTTTACATTAACATTTAAGTTTTCATGTTTCTGAATTTCTCTTAAATATTTTTAAAATTTTATTTCACTCCAAAATATTTTAGCCAATTACATTTTTTTCCTTTCAAAGTCAGAAATTTTTTATTTCACTAGCTAAATTTTATTTTCACTCTTACAATTGTATGATTCCACTATTTCCCTAACGTTAATATAAAATTATAATTTGCTCATTCAATTCTTTTTGTGTTTCCAATTTCATTTTAAATATTTCATACCCACAGTTTATAGTTTTTAATTGTCTCCTAAGTTTTTTTTTTTAGTTTCACCCTTATATATTTCCACATATAACTACACTTTGCATCTCATTGGTAATTGAAATAATTATGTCTTAATACTAAATAATTTAATAACGAGGATGATTATTTAATGATAAGGATAATTATTTTGTCTAATTAATAATTTATTATGTTGATAGTTCATTAGTCACATGAGTATTATTCTAAATTTTTATCTCCTAGATATATTTCCATAATGCACATAGTATCATAAATAGTCGTTTTACTACTAAATTATCACGATCAAGTATATTGTTATACAAAGTTAGAAATTTTTTTACCAAATAAGATTTCATAATTTTCACTTTCAAAACTTTTTCTGTTGAATTATTTGAAACGAATTTTCATTAAAAAAAAAAAAAATCATCTCAGAATTTTCAATTTCATTGAAAAGGGAATTATAAAAAAAATGGATTCCTAAATAGGGTTAATTAGATGTCACTTCTAGTCCCTTGAAGGATTTCTACAACTTATATTCAATTGAAATAACTTAAATCTTGTACATGAGTTGGTGACTTGGTTTTAGAACGTATTGATGCAAATTGTAAATTGCAGTGGGAGAAAAAGAATACAGCAATAAAGAAATTTTGACCTAACCATGCAAAAGAAAAAGAAACTTAGGTGTGGTGAACATACATGGTTGGATTACGACTTTGAGCCAGCTTTTTTATTTGTTCACCATACAATGGATATGCACAATGACAGTGAAAACATGCATATCCAATTGACGAAAATCTGAATTCTTGTAGGGTGATAAAGAATAAAAGAGCATAAATTATATACCTGTTGAAAAATCAAATGAGAGAGACGTCATGTCATTATGCTTCTGTAGTACATTGTTCACTGGTGTTGCTGATCCAATAGCAAATAAAAGTTGCTGCTGAGAAAGCTGAGCTGAAAACTTCAGCTGGAATGCCAGATAAATTTTAGCTTGATCAACAACGACAGAAGGTGTGGCCGCAGCAAAGAGTAAGTTCCCCTGATCAACCTGCACTTCTGAGCTAGTCTGACCACCAAGGTAATACCTTTGGATATGAGGTCGGCCAGTTATCCCCATCCAGCCAACCACAGCACTGGAACCAACCATCATTCCATCCTTGGAGAATCCCATTCCCACCCAACCACTTGAGTACATGGTAGATAACACAATGCTCAGAACGTTGTCTTGGCCCTGGTAGTACTGCAAGAGCCAACCATGTTTAATTCACACTATGATGTGCTTGCTGAATGAATGCTGCTTTTGGTTAGTTCAAGTGAAAATTTTGTCAATGCAACATTTTGAAGATGTTTTTACGATCTTTATCTCAAACTATCCAATATATAAGGACTAACTACATCATCTTCCAAAAAATCATTTACATGGTCAAAAATCGCTACATGACATTGTTGTTATATATGTTAAAAAAAAAGTAGGGCATGAGATGATAGGACAATCTCTACCCTTTAGACTCACATCTCAAGAAGAGGTTCTCAAAATACATTTAAATATCATAGATTTTTCACCTTTGCGCCTTGGCATTTTAGGTTGAATTTGCCTCTCTTGGACTTTCACATGGTTAGAAAAAGGAGTACAATGTGAGATGAGGAGAGGATAAAGTCTACTCTTTAGTCTCACATCTCCAAAAGAGTTCTCAAGATATATTTAAATATCAAGATATCTCCACTTAAGTGTTTTGGTATCTTGGATCTGATTAGGTTCGCTTGGGCTTTCACAATCTAATCCTAATAATGCAATTTCTGAGGAAAAGTAAGCATAGATCCCACCAAGCAATGGAGGAAGCAAAAGATCTCAAGACGTTGTGCAAAACAATAATCAAGGCCCTTACCAGCGAGTTAGCCGGCATCTTGGTTTCCAATCTGATGCTTAAGTAACGCATTTAGAGTTTATTGGAAGGGGATGAGATAAAAGTCAACTTATATGAGCTGGGAAGCATAATTATGACGAATATGTCCTCCTCCAAAATGCACGAGATTTTCTTGACACGACAAATCTTAAATCTCATTAAAGCAAAAATCTTGCTCCGGATGAACTAAAGCCAAGAAGCATCAATCTTTCTATTCAATATATCAGAAGGACATAACCATATCTCGTTGGATTAAGTGAAAGACCCATGTCTCGCTTACAAGTTACAATATTTGAACGTGATTATGCCAAAAAAAAAGCTCTTTTTCTTGCTACTTTCCCAAATCACAATTAAAACGCATTTTCGGTGTAAAAAAAAAACCAAATTGGTAAAGCTAGGGTTCATACCCTGAGGACAAAGTTGTTCCAGACAGTCTTGCAGGCGAGGGCCGAGTAGTTGCCGCTGAGACTGGCGGGCAGCGCCGAACTACAACCATCCTGTTGCGCGCTGACAGCCACGATAGCGAATCCCAGAGCAACTATCAGGGAAACTAAACTTCTCCCCATTGCCGGAGACGATGGCGAATCGAGAAGCGATGGGAATCGAGAAGAAGAGCAGCGCCAGTGGAGGAGCTCAAGGAAAAGAAGATCATGCGAAGTAATCAAGTGGGGGATTTGGTGATGGTGGTGGGACCCAAAGGCATCAGTACTCCAGATCTGGTTGAGCAGAAGACCGCAAAATAAAAATGGTAAAATTTGATTAATTTTTAATTTGTTAAATATTTTTTGTGTTTAAAAATTCCAATTTCAATTTAAATTCCAGAAAATTCTGCAACCCAATTTCTGATTAAAAGACGTCAAAATTAAAAATCAAAATTTTGGATCGCATAAATTTGCCTTGAAAAATAATTATGAAAAATAAATTCAACTCCATGGTTGAACAAACCAACCTAATTAACTACTTTGTCGATCGGTGCAACAACACCATCACCAATTCCAACTTGTTTATAATTTACAATTTGTTGGAATTTTGAAATTAAAAAAAAAACAAGAGAACGGCACAAATTATTTGTTCTATTTTGTGGCGATTTATTATTATTATTATTAATTATTTTTATTTTGTGGACCAGGCAAATTATTATAGCTTATGGATAAAGCTTTCTTTTAGGTGAAATTCCAGTGGACCTAGAATATATATGTAATCGCCATTGACCAAAATAAAAATTAAATAAAATAAAAGAGTTGTTGCAGATCTAGAGATATAAACAACATCACTTTGATAATTTAATAAAAAACCTTGCTCTTATCGTCTAATTTAATAACATTTCGTATGGTAATTAGATTCCTTTCTCAAATAAATGTTTTAATATTTTGGATTAAATTGAGATCCAATTATTGGGCTAGATTCGGCCCAATGGGCCGATACGAGGAAGCCTGAGAGCGAGAGGATTAAATTAATATAATTAGTTCTCTTTGCTTTCTCTTAATAACCTCACTTAATCATTTCTTAATGGAATCAAGACTATCTTGGCCAATGTTTGAGCTCTTAAATCGTAGAAACCAAAGGCTAATGCCTGTTTTTGCTTTAAATGAGAAAAATAATTAGACAAGATTCTCAACAGGAGGTCCAAAGAATCCAATCATTTCCCTCAATAGATTCCCTCCTCCCTTCCATTATTTTCTCTAATCCAGCGCTGATGAACTCCCCAACTAATCATGGAACCAACCACATTTGAGGGCCCAAATCCGTTCATCTTTATCGAAAGTTGTTGAGCCACAGAAGCACATGACATGATGAACAAAGAACCAAAAGCTCTCTGCCCGCAGCAGGAGACAACCAGCTACAGCAAGGCATGTTGTGAAATCATGCAATCAGTGGGCGAGTGCTGTCTTGCATTGGCAGATCGATAAAGGTCTGGATAGATTAAGATTTCACGTCCAGAACAGAAATAAATAAATTCCAGTTTATCGGAATCGAGACGGTGTCAACGGAGGAGGCCGCATTGGCCACCCAATTTCTTTTGGACATTTCGTCGAACGCCTCTCCAGCTCTACTTGTATCTGCCATACCAAACAATTTAAGTGTGGCCCCAGGGAAAGCAACCACCACCAACGCCCTCTGTGGCTCCCCGGTGGACGTTCTTTCCGCTGAATCTTAATAAAAAAAAATATGGATGGACCTCGGCCACTTCGCCATTCCGTCGAACACCTTACCTACATCGGCCTCCGTCAACATGGGTCGCTCTCGTCTTCCTTCCTCGCTACCCACTCACTTTGACGTCGTCCGCCGGCTTCGAAATCGACCCCATGCGGGGCGGAAGGGCATCCCGTGTCTGGGCCCGGGCAGCGGAGCCGCGTTTTCCGACCGTCAGCTATGACCAGCTGGAGAAAATTCTATGACCGACCAACCCAAATCCGCCACGTGCGCTCTACGATATCTTTTTTGTAGAGCGAATAATTCGCGGAATATATATTTTCCGCCCTCGGTTGATGGCGCTTCTCGGACAGCGCATGCCTGGGCCGGTGACCATGGCGGTTAGGAATCAGAGTGCCCCGCGGGTATATATACCTGCCTCCCTCGCTCCTGGTTCCCAGTTCCACGCCCCCTTCTCTCCTGCCTTCCCCTCTCCGATTCCCTTCGCGCGGAGGGATTCCGAGGACTCCTCTGCTCGTCGTCCTCGCTCCGGCGGCCTGATGCCTTCTTCTCCGTTCGCGGGGCGCACCATTCTGGTGACCGGAGGGGCCGGGTACATCGGTAGCCACACGGTGCTGCAGCTCCTGAAAGGGTGTTTCCGCGTGGTGGTGGTGGATAACCTGGATAACTCATCGCAGGTCGCAGTGGAGCGGGTCAGAGAGCTCGCCGGAGAGTTTGGCAAGAACCTTGCTTTCCATCGGGTACGAATTGTAGCGCTCCCGCTCCCTGTTTTAGGGTTTAATTCGATATCTGATTTTTTTTCCACCGTTTCTTTCTTATCTGTGCGTTCGGACGTTTTCTTGATCGACAAGATTTTTTATTTTTGGTGATTCTCGATTGAGATGATGCGCTTCCAGCTTCCTCTGTTTCCAGCGAGAAATTACTCTTCTTGTTGAACAATGAATGTGATGTCGCAGTGCCCTTATGTTTCCAGCAATTGGATTTGTTATAGTACTCTGTTCAATTTTGGTTCTAGTTATTACGCGACGTTGGTGTTTATGAGGGCCCTGCATCATCACATCTCTTTTGTCAAATTAGGTAAACAGTACAATATGATTGACGGCCAGACCATGTAAAGGCCTATTTGAAGTTTAAAAAACTGATCAATTCTATTAAATTCGGTAGACGGCCAAAATTACGGTTTCAAATCAACTATTAGACATGGATTTGTAGTCCAAATTGGTTGGATTTGCTAAATATCTGTTATATTAATATAATAGCATGAACGTATTACCTGCTAAAGCTCTCTTGAATGAAAAATTCATCAGCATATGCGCTTTAATATCTTATTACTAGAAGATGCTGGCAAAATGTGAAGGGTTTCACCACTTTTCAATGTTATTGGCATCATAATTGCAATTTCTAACTGCAGTCATTCATCAAATTTGGAATTCCATACAGTAGCGCAGACACATCTTAACCTTGCATAATTGTTTGGATAACATTGGTCACGCTTGTTATGAAGTGCCTCATTGAAGTTATGAAAAACATGTTTACATAGAGTTGAAGTTAGCGACTCAATGGATTGTGCAATATGCCAACTAAAATCATTGTATTCACTTTGACATTTCTTCAATCAACAAATACGCCACACAATTCTCTTTATAATCTCTGCATGACTATATTTATGATTAAGATTTCTTGACTGAATGGCAGTTGGTTATACGATCTCTCCTGGGAATGTGAGCTAACTGATTCTAATTTAGTATTAAGCAGTTTCATCACACATGTAGGTTTGAACGAGTTTCACTTGGAAATTGGAATATGCTTCACATACATGCAGATTGCTTATTTTTATTTTTTAAAAGAGTAGGGGGGCGGGGCGGTTTTGGACACCTGAAATTTAGATAACAATTTCATACCCATACTGCAAATTTTAAGATTTAATTATCCAACTTCTAGAAGTACAACAAACACATAACTCCTTTGAACTATATGTTGTAAAATGATGGTAAATGCAATGCATAGAAAGGTCCTTTGTTTCCATGACTTTTGTCAAAGACAATCGAAATTGAATTTAGAAAGGGAAAACATGACTACTCAAATTTATACTGCATATCAAGTTAATATCTGAAATAAAATTTCATAAAATTTGATTACTCAGTAGTCTTGACAGATGTATACCTTGTTAAAATACCCATCATAAGGTATTGCAAAATACCATTTCTTTATTCCTATCATAACCACAGGATTGAATCCATGAATTTGATTTCTAGCATGCACTGGTGGTTGTGTAGGTTGATCTTCGAGACAGGAAAGCACTGGAGAAAATTTTTTCATCAAACAAGTATGGTTCTTTTCTATTAGCATCAATTATTATTTTTAGTTTTTACATTTTGTAATTTATGAAGCAACTTGATTACTCTTTTAACTCCTCTTGCCATTTTGTGAATGTTCCTCCCATCTTATCTTCCAGTGGCCTTTCTTGATGTCTGTTTTAAAATGTTTTGATAAAAATGGTTATGTTATCTGATTTCGTGTTCTTGATTATCTGTATTTCATTTGGATCATAATTTTCCCTTCTAGAGGATTCCATTCCAGTATATAATGGTGGCAGAATGTGATCCTAAAAAGAAATGAGCACACTTGTTTCCACATTGAAAGGCTTATTCTCTGTTTGATCTGGGATAAAGAGTACTTCTTGGCGAATCGATACATTTCTTTGTGTATAATTCATTAACTGAATTATATAAACTGACCATAGGTTACATACCTCAGATTCATCTTCCAGCTCAAAATTGCTAAAGGTGTTACTTTAGTATATATCTTTATTTCTAGTATTAGTATAATGTTCAACTGCTTTTTAAAAGTGATGTGCTCCCATGAGATGTAATTGACAGTAAATAAAATATTAAATTATACTAGAACAATAGATATTGCTTCAAGAAACTGAATGGTTTAGTTAATGCGAGTGACCAAAGCCTGCTCACTGTGTGGATGTTTGTTTAGCGTTGCATGCTGAAGGTTCTTGCTATTTGCTGGAATAGTTGTTTCTGGTTCTTTAATATATTGTTGTACAATGGATGATAACATATGCAAATATTTGACAGCCGAGGCTGCCAAGTCTAATACACTGATTTAAACCTTTGTTGCTTATTATTTCTCTGTCAAATTACCTTTCCACTTCCTTTTTTGTTTGGATATCCTTTTTAACCTTGCATGACATCATTTTGCCCTTTTTCCTTCAAAGCTCATATGCCTGTCTGTTTCTATAGGTTTGATGCTGTTATACACTTCGCTGGACTAAAAGCTGTTGGTGAAAGTGTTAAAGAACCTTTACTTTATTACAATAACAACCTCATCGGCACAATCAATTTACTTGAAGTAATGGCTGAAAATGGATGCAAAAAGGTAGTCCTATATTTTTTCCTTCAATAGTCCAATTCTAGTTATGATCAGATTAAATACCTTGATAAAAAATACCTAAAGGTTCAGGATTGTTAAACAAGCACTAGAACATCTATTGAAATCAGAATCTTCTTACAATGCGCATGAGATAAATGTTCCATCTGTAGGAACAATGCCCCTATTTTCTTGTGAATTTGTATAAGAACATTGTTCCATTTCTGGATGGGGCATTACCAAAGACTTTGGCACAAATAAAAGGATTCTTATCATAGATAATCGTTCAAAAGACTACTCTTCTGGTGTCTCTCTCTTACATTTATTAACAAATGACTCTAATAAACAATCACAGATTTCCATGTAGTCTTGGTGATTCCTCCAGGACCTCAAGTAGCTTGATCTAGTAAGCACAGTGGTTCCACAACATTCTCGTCAAGATTCTAATATCATATCACCGAGCACATTGAAGCAAAAGTACAACAAATAGTGAATAAGTACTAACAGTTATTCACCATGTCTAAAAGCATTAAATATTTAACAGAATGGTACCGTTCTCACAATTAATTCTCATGAATTGAGAAAAATTCTCTTTTATGCAAATTACCAATTTACATGTTGCTTTCACTTTTTCATCCTGTAGTAACAAGTGTATTATCTAAGCACCTGCCTCTGAGTTGATGCACTGCATAGTAGGTGAACTAATTCTGGCGACATTCTTCACTAAATCCATATCTCCTTCATGGAAATGCAAATGGGGGATAAAAGTAGATATTTAGGGTGTAGGTTCCATCTAAGTACTTTGGAATATCACCTGGAGTAATTCAGGCACCTAAGTTGCATTTGTAGCTTTAGTGTATTGTGTTAGTCTTTCTGACAATTTCAGTATTATTGTGTCAGTCTATCCGGCAACTTCAGCATTTTTAAGTGTCCTTTGTCGGAAAATTTTCTATCAGTATTAATTTAATACTTGGGGTTTGGCTCTAAGTTTTGACTTCCTATTGTCTTTAGGCCATGAATTTGAGTCTTATAGAGAATGATTTATTTAACTTGGATGAAATTTACACGTTACCAGTTCACAGTGATGGTGGTGGCTATTTTCAGTTAACAATCATTTGATGCCTAATATTTATTCATCTTTTCAGCTGGTATTCTCCTCATCAGCAACTGTTTATGGGTGGCCCAAGGAAGTACCTTGTACAGAAGAATTTCCTCTAAGCGCAATGAACCCATATGGACGAACCAAGGTTTTTTCTTCAGCTTTGCTTTTGTGCATTTTTTTAATCTTCTATGAGAGCTAATAATCCTTGGATATTGTAAGCAGCTTATGATTGAAGATATCTGTCGTGATATCTGTCAAAGTGACAGTGATTGGGATGTAATACTGCTAAGATATTTTAATCCTGTTGGAGCACATCCCAGTGGATACATTGGTGAAGATCCTCAAGGAATTCCCAATAATCTCATGCCTTTTGTACAGCAAGTAGCCGTTGGAAGAAGATCTGTCCTTACAGTATATGGAAATGACTATTCAACTAAGGATGGAACTGGGGTACTGATCTTTGTTTTTCTTTGTGAATTTTACATATCATTTTTCCACGTACTCCAATCTTGTTCAGAAATGATTTTAATATATCTGACTTTTATTTAATCATTTGCCTGACTCCATCAGTGCTTTCAAGCAGATACCAATTGATTGATTTTTCAAGTATATTACAAAGAGGGTTTCTAAAACATGATAACATTCTCTTAGTGGAAATTTCTAAAATTGGTTTATATACATTATCCAACTACTTTCTTGAAGATTAAACACCAGATAAGTTAGGTAATGCCCTGTGGCCTAATATTGAACTTTGATTCAGCCACTCAGCATTGTATGAACACATTTTTTCAGACATAAATATTTAATTTCATTTGACCTTGATCATAGGTTGTAAAAATATCTAGGATACTAGATGTGTTTCATTTCCATTTTGTACTAAAATTTATTTCCAGTTTCTGTTATGCAAGATTTTTATGCTACCTATATAACCTTCACCTTAATCATCTTCAGCCTGACCAAAAGTCAGTTGGGTTCTATATCATTTCAAATAATTTTTCAGTATTAATATCTGGTCTTGAATACTATACTGTCATTTCAGGTAAGGGACTACATTCATGTGGTTGATTTAGCCGAGGGACATATTGCAGCCCTGCAGAAGATATTTGAGGGTTCTAAGATAGGTGCGTTTAAACATTTAATTTGTATTTTATCATCTTGTTTGTTGTCTTAAAATAGCTATGGTTGGTGAAGTTCGGTGCAATCTGATACCTATGTATTTTCGCATGTGAAATTTATGTTACCTAGCTATCACTAAATGATTGCCTGAAGGCTGCAAAATTGTCATCATTCAAAGCATTTTTCATGGCATGTTTTATTTGTCATGTTTTTGGAAAGCAAAGGCATGTGTATCAGCACAACTATTACCTGTGACTCTGTGACATATTAAGTACAAAAACTAACTAAATGTTTGTCAAGTGGTTCCTTAAACTTTATACTTTGGGATTGTGCTTGCCAACATAATATAATATGTTCTGCTTCCTAATAACTATTGCAGAGCAATCTTTGTATTGTGATTTAACATTTTTCTGTAAAAAGCAGGATGTGAAGTCTATAATCTAGGAACTGGAAGAGGGACATCTGTTCTTGAGATGGTAGCAGCTTTTGAGAAGGCTTCTGGAAAGGTGCTATTGCTAATTCACTTCTGATTTCTATGCCACTTTCCTTTGTCTAATAATTGATAGTTGACATACCCAGAAAATTCCTTTGCTCATGGCTGCACGGCGACCAGGTGATGCTGCAATTGTTTATGCATCCACTGCCAAAGCAGAGAAGGAACTACATTGGAAGTATGGCCTAGCAGGCATTTATAATTAGATACATCTCTCAGTGTAGACTAGAATGCAATATTTTAAGAAACTTGTTTGAATAAAACTTGATGGCTACTGTGCAGGGCTAAGTATGGCATTGAAGAGATGTGTCGAGATCAATGGAACTGGGCAAGCAAAAACCGTTGGGGGTATGGATCACCTGAGACTGCTAATGAAAATCAACCTACTTGTAGATCGCCTGAAACTGCAAATGCAAAGCACCATACTGGTGGATTTCCTAAGATTATTAACGGAAAGCATCATATTCATCATGAATCACCAGATAGTTCTTATTGGAAACCCCTTGCTGTTGGATTGACTGCAACAGCTAATAAGAAGCATGCCACTTGTGATTTGGCTGCGATTGCTAATGGGAAGTATGCTTCTGATGGACCAACTGAAACTACCAGCAAGAAGCATGCTACCTATGGACCAACTGAAACTACTAATGTGGAGCACGTTACTTTTGGATCCTTTGAGAGAACTAACGGGAAGTGCCCAATTTATGTGTTTCCTAAGAATGGGAAACACTTCACATTTGGATCGTTCGAGAATGGTCACCACCATCACCCTATGTATGGATTGCCTGAGATTGCTAATGGGAAGCACATTACTTTCGGATCATTTGAGGATGCTAGCGGAAAGCACCATGTTGATAGATCACCTGAGGTTGCCAGTGGAAAAGACCTTAACTATGGATTGTTTGGGACCTCCAATGGGAAGCACCTTAGTTTTGAAGTGCCAAAGATTGTCAACAGAGAGAACCTATTTTCCAGTAGTGTCAGTTCTTGAATGGATCCAGAAAATACATATTCAGAGTGAAAAACTTTCGAACAGTCAGTTATTCCTGACACCACACATAGAGATGACTAATTGACGATTTGATTTGATATAGAGGCAGCATAGATCCGGATGATATTGATGATGATATTGATTCTTCAGTTAGATGTCTATTTGTGAATAGACATGCTTCTATGATTGAAGTAGCAGTGTAATTAAAGGTACCATTATTTTGTTCTTTCTTTGAGGTCCAATATTCTTTGTTGCCCTCGTTGGCTTGTGTCCTCTTATTAGAGTAGCATAAAACCTGATATTTGCAACCAATATTTGTAAATTTTCTATTTGTTCTTATTCACAGTTGAGAAGTTGCTACCTGAATACAATTTGATGGTGATGACAATGATTATTTAGAATACTCTATCAGTGCTTAGATGCTCCATATCCAAACTGTTTATTAGCAATTTGGTAAATACAAATAATTATCACTTAAAATGGATCAATTATACTCTTAATATAAATTCTTTTTTCTTCAACAAATCCATTGCTTAATAAAGACTATAAGATTGAGATTCACGTTAAATATGGAAGATTCATGTTCCTTAAACAAAGATGGATTTCAGTGTCTATCTTCCCATCACCATTAAATCTGCTGCATTGATGAATAAGCACAATGTTGTTATGTGAATGACTTGGACTATGAACCGATCGAGCCACCTTTGTCCAAACTAACTCATGGACTAAGCCAAACCACACCTTATACGATTTAGCTCAAATTGAGTCAAAATAGACTGAATCACAAGTGATCGATTATTACCTTGTCTACATGAAAGCTATAAGAGTTCTAAATTTTTTTAAAAAATATAATATTGATATACTATTACAATATTCTATTTTTTATTTTACTATTTTAATTATACGAAAACATAATGTATTTATAATGCAACAAAATGAATTTAATAGATAGTGACAAATATTTTTAAACTTCATTAGTATTATTAAAAACCATATTTTGCTCTTTACACTATTTTTTTATCCGTTTATGGTGTATTTGCTTCATGTCATAAAATCAGAATAATAATATAGCAATTATTTTTAAACATTAAATAAATATAAAATATAGTAACAATTCTTATATTTGAAATGCATCGGAAGATTTTTTTTCATAATAAAAAGCAATATTTTATATAAATAAAATTTATTTAATTCACCTTACTTTAACATGTGAAATATCTGACTCTATTTTTCTATAATAAATAACATGCGAAGTATCTTACTTTAATTTTTTTTATTTTTTTATTTTTCCGAAGCATCTAAGACTCGATTTTTTGAATTATAGAGCTCTCAATTTTTATTTCATATTAAAATAAAGTACTCCAATTGGAAATTAATGTTCAGTTACAAAAATAATAATTTGATTTAAAAAACTAATCTTGATTTACCTACAAAAAGCCGCCAATCTAAATGTTTTGAATTTGATTTTAAAAATTAGTCTTGGGCATTTTACCACATTCGATTTTCTACATTTTTCAAAGGGCGTATTATATTTTAATTTTTATCAGAGAGAACACTTCATTTCTAAACTATCTTTCTCACCTCCCTAAATTAAAATAAAAAATTTAATTATTTTATCAAACAATTTCATATAAAAGTAATCAAGGCACTAAAAAACTTAATTTTTTTTTTAAAAAATATATTATTCAATTCATAATAATCTCTTAAATTTATCTCTATTTTTTTAAAAGATCAAATTTAATTTAATGACGTAAATTTTTAATATTAGTTTTTATACGAAACTCTTTAATATAAGGCTTGGAAGGTACTTCTCCATCACAAGTAATGCCGATCCTTTATTTTCACTTAAGAAATTGCTTGGAAGTTCAACTTATAATTATTAAATAAGTTGAACTCAAGGCATTTAAATATAAAAGCCACTTGAAGAAGGGACAATGCATTATGGTAATAGTGACAGAACAAATTCAAACGTCAAAAATACAAATTAATAATGCCATAATACTTATTTAGTCACAAGTTTAATAATACAAAATAAAATGAAAATTAAAGAAATCCACATCGATGATATACAAAATTAAAGAAATTCACATTGATCCCATAATAAGCAATTCTATTGTTCCCATAATAAGTGATTCGCCATAAGAACAAGCTGTCACTTGAATATTATTATCAGCAAACTCCAACAGATGCTTTTATCGCTTGTTATATGCATAGAATGCCCTTGAAGAACCGGCCAGATCCTTGTTGTGATAATTAATCGAACCGTCCAGGTTCTCATCCCAATTTCAACCTTGCCTTTGTAAGTTAACCATGTAAATTACATGCAATACAAGAGACAAATAAAGAATGATCAGCAATGTAAATAATGCTAATTATCAAAGACCTAAAAAAAAGCAAAGACATTTGGGAGCTTGGACAAAAGAAGAAAAAAAAATTGTATTTCTTGGCAAAGAAAAAGTTGATGAATCGTATATACGTGAAAAGAGAGACTATGATTCTTCCATCGCGAAGATTAACTAAAAATACGATACAAGGAATGCAAAATAAAAGCTCTCTATACATGAAAATAACAAGCGGCAAGGGTACTTACTATCCTCATCGCCATGAACTTTTCTGACTGCTCCTTCAGCGTTGGATGAACATCGCCTAAGCAATAGACATCATCGCTAGTGACACGGGAAACCCTGGCTCTGGCATCGCTTGAATCTGTGGACAGTTTGATATATTAAATCTTTGAGAAAGGGAAGGCAATGCAGCAGCTCTGTCGGCAGAGATTGTAGTTTCTTGCAACCTCAGAAGCTTAGAGATGTAACAGCAGTGAGGCTTTGCATCAATATCGCCTCCTCAACTATCACCTCCTCAGAACATGATTCAATTTCAAGTTCTGTGATGAATGGCAGTGAGTTTCTCAGAGGAAACATTTTAAGCAGAGCAGTGTTGTCCACGCATAATTTACGCAGAGATGACAAGCTCCCTGCTTGCTCATCTTCTACATCCAACTGAACCAGCTTAGGACATCCTACGATCTTCAATTCCTTGAGGGATTTGAGGAGTCCTAAGCACTCCATCCGTCTCAACTCATCACAGTTAGAGATGTACAAATATTGCAGTTCTACCAATTGAACAGGAGGAATAGACGTTATGTGTGGACAATGGCTTATTTTCAATCGAGTAACTAAACAAAGGTTGTGCAAGCAGTCAGGCAAAAGTTCTGCATATTCGCCACAGTCGCTCAATTCCAATACCTTGAGTGAGGGCGGTAGATGGCAGCCACCTTCCTCGTCATCTTCCGTTTTGCTATTTAATATGAGCTCGGGACAGTCTTCTATTATCAATATTTCTAGGGAAGGAGGGAAGGGAGGTAATCTCTTTAGTTTGGGACAATGTCTGACACAAAGTTCACGCAGGCAGGGAAATAGATCTTTGCCCTCAGTCCAAGACCACTCTTCCAATGCCGGCAAATCGTATAACTCAAGCACTTCCAACTTTGGAAAACACTTGCCTTCAAATTCATGACTCAGTTGTTTCAAAGCAGGCATGTTCTCCATGCGAAGTTCAATTAGATGCAAACGTTGACCAATAAATGGCAGAACGTCATCCCATCCCTTGCAATTTACTAATTCTAGTTTTTCCAAATTGGATAGAACTTTTGGCATCAACCAACTAGGCGACCTACCTCCATTGTACCCTCTAATTGTCAATATTTTGAGCGATTCGTGTGGCTGCAGACCTTCAATTACTTCCTCTTCCAACTTGGCATCCTTCTCATCATTCCATTTCAACAACAATCTTTTTAGGTGGACTTTGTTCTTTAACTCGGCCCGCTTTGCTTCTTTGCTATCAACAACATTCTCAAGATTGTGAATACAAAGTGTTCCACGAAGCTGTGTCAAATCCTTTAGTTGTTCGAGCTTGAGTGCATCGTCCTTTCCAACACTAAATGTTGGCAATTCTTGAAGATTAGTTAGTCTCCGTACATCCTTCATCATCACCAAAAACTTTTCATCTGCATCAATGTGTCTCAAATTGACCAACTTAGCCAATTCTTGTGGTATAGACTCTAGTTTAAAACAACCATTTACCTTCAGCGTTTGCAAATTATAAAGGTCGCATAATGAGTCGGGCAAAATTTTAATTCCAAAATTGTATGATAAATCAAGGTAACGGAGGTGAATCAATTTACCAATATGTTCAGATAACTCCTGCAGGCCACAAAAACTTACATCCAGAACGCGAATGCTTCTTAGTTTTTCAAAGAGGCTATCGGGAGGTGAAGTTTTTGTCAACATCAAGGTGCGCAACTTGTCGTATCCAGAGAACTCCAACGGCAATTTTCCTTCTGCTACTCGTAGATGCCGAGTTGTGGAAGAAGGCAGCTTTGTTTGTCTGTTATTTTCAATCCTACATGTCTCTTCCGCAGAAATCATCTCAGCTAAATCATGTATAAGGTCATGCATCACAAATCTACCAAATTCTGGATTTTTGAAAGAAAGACCTGTTAACAAACTCAAGAAAATAGTCGCTTCCAACATCTTCCATCCTCTCTGTGTTTTTATCTTCGATGAAGCCTTCGGCCATCCACATTTGAACCAACATCAGCTTTATCAAATTCGTTGTCTTTAGGAAACAACGAGCAAAAAGCAAAACACTGCTTCAGATTTTCATCAAGATATTGATAACTTAAATGCAGAGCTGGCATAATACTATCTTCATCTTGTTTTACTTTCCATATGTCGCTCTCCATTATGGTGGCCCAGTGTTGCTGGCACAAATTTGATTGCAGAACCCTGCCAAGTGTCTTTGCAGCTAATGGTGAGCCCTTCAACTTGCGAGCGATCTTTCTACCAATGTCTTCTAGCCCCGGATAGTCTTCAGAGTTGAGTGCGCCAAATGAGCATTTCTTGAACAATTGCCAAAAGGCATCTTCGTCTAAACCATGGAGCGAGATTGGTTCCACCAGGCTAACCATTTTAGCAACTTTCATATCTCGAGTTGTAACAATGATTTTGCTACCGTGAGCTCCAACTTTGAGTAGTGCACAGAATTTCTCCCAGATACTCTTGTCATGGCTCCACACGTCGTCAAGAAAAAGCAGAAACTTCTTTTTCGCAATATGCTCATGGAGTATTTTTCGAAGAGGCTCCAACCCCATATTCTCATATTGTTTTTGTGGAGTTACTGACTGTATTATAGATTTAGTTAGTCCCTGCACGGTGAAATTGTCAGAGACACAGACCCAAATCTTGAGATGAAAATGATCCTGAACTCTGCTGTCTTTGTGCACATACTGAGCTAGAGTAGTCTTTCCAGCCCCTCCGATCCCGACAATGGGCAAGACGGAGGAGGTATCGTTGACAAATCCGGATGCAGGTTCCACCTGATTAGCTGACCCCAACAACCAATCTACCACTTGATTCAGTTCTTTCTCTCTGCCAAACAATATGTCCGTCACCGGGGAAGAGCATGATTCTCTGGCCTGAAACTTCACCTCAGGTTGCTTTCCTCTATCATTTGGTGGTAACACTTTCATGATGTCCTTCGCACTATTAACAATTCTCGCCAGCCTTTCTTGAATCTCCCTCACTCTAGCTCTCATATCATCTTCCTCCAAGGAATGAGAAGAACCAAAAAGCCTTTTTTTTGCAGAAGAAAAAATGTTTGGAAGGCCAGTACTGGAGCCACTTGCCTTGTCCTCTTCTTCGCCTTTGATCTTCTGCCTGAGGACATGGTATTGGAACTCATCTATCAAGTCTTCAGCATCATAAGCAGTATCCTTGAGTTCCTGCATCAATGTCTTCCACTCGGTGTTGTCGCTCCGACTAGTCTGCACCACGTCAAGGATGATTTGAGTCTCCCGCAGCGAGATGCGCAGCTTATCCATGTCCTCCGCGAAACGCTGGCGCTCGGCAAACAGTCGGATGGCTTTGTCGCTGGCCTTATCGATCAAGGTCTGGATGAAGGCCTGCGCGAACCATCCCCCCACTGTTAGTGACACCGCCATCTGATTGCAGAAGAGAGCAGCGGCAGATCCTTGCTCTTCTTTCAGATCTGCAAGCCAAAAGAGCTGCAAAAACAAAACAAAGACAGCACTCATCATTCATCAAGGACACACGTCATGTAGTAGATCTAACTATTGATCGATGGCAAAATATAAGGATTAATATAGCAAAGTAATATGTATAAGAGATGTGATTACCTCCAAATTAAGTGGATCTAGAGGTGATGGTTGCTGCCTTTGAGGGGGCGATGCTTCAGAATACTCTCCGGAAGCAAATATTGCAAAAAGGAAGTTGGAGATCAAAGTAAAATTGCAAACTACAGAAAGGAAAGGAAGTTGGAGATCAAAGCAAAGTTGGGCGATGCTTAGGCAAACTACAGAATAGTCTCCGGAAGCAAATATTGCTAACACCAAGTCGGAGATCAAAGTCAACTGCAGACTTCGACCTCTACGCTCAGAAATGGCGCGTGACCATAATTTTTTTTTCCTCGCGTTTTCAGTTCAGTGGAAGCTGACTCAGCCAGGATTAATTAAAAATATTTAATATATAATATAATTATAAAAATGAATCTAGCTAAACGCATCATTTAATTCAACTAAACTCTCTCCCCATCATTTTTGTATGGAAGCTTACTGATCAAACATTAATTAAGGCTATTTAATTTATAATTACATAGATAAATAGATCTATCTTGTCCATTAAATTCATTAATATCTCTTGCATTCCTTTTTTTCGTCTCACTTTCATAAGCAGAAGTTTATCTAGACCATTAAATTTATTCATTTTTTGTCTTATTTCTTAGTGTTATTTTTTTCAGCTTATTTATTTATAGAAGCAGCTGACTAAATTAGAGTTAATTAAAAATATTTAATTTGTGCAGCAGGTTCTTCTGGACCATTCAATAAGCATTAATTAAAAATATTAACTTTATGTAATTACAAAGATAAATATTTAACGTGTGTAACAGGTTGTTTTATTTGTTTGTTTATTTGTTTTTTTTCAAAACCAAGCACTTTGATGATAATGAAAACAAAAGGAAAACAAAAGGATTACAATCGTCATTCCAGCAACATAAGGTGATTTGGCAAATTGAAAGGAAAAAAAAAGTGTTAACAAAACACTCAGCTAAAGAGATTCGGCATGCAAACACCAGCCTCATTATTCTGCTGCTCTTTCCATATCCTGCCGGTCACTCTCAACTTCAGCTCTTTCCTATCGCCTCCGGAGAAGAAGAGCGCCATGTTTCTCTGTATGATGAGCCCGTCGTGACTGTCACGGACCTTACGGTGACTGTCACGAATGCTTCGAGGTGTTCCTTCCCATATCAGTTTCCTTCCATTGCCCCCGACCTCAAGGCTGTAGCTGAAGTTTCTGGCTTCATTTTCATCCCCCATGAAGCGCAGAAACGCCATATAAACAGGAGCCATCCCGAGCTGGAAGGCCTCAAAGTGCAAGCAGAAGTAATGCCCGAAACAGTGAAACACCTGTGAATAGTAACACAAGTGAACAAACTGAAAAATCTATTCAAGAGGGTAATTTTCCATGAGGCTAGAAAAACATGCTTTCTAAAGATAGCTCATTCGAACTGGTAACTAACTCAATTGCTCACCCTTCCTCAGACTCTTTTTAAGAAAGTAAAATGATTGAAAACATATCAACGAACTTACGAGATCAGCAAACTAGTAAGATGTCCTTTTCTGAAGCAATAACAAAGCATGTGAACTTACAGTCAACATCCATGTGGCATTTTCAACTTCTCGTGGATTAGATTTAACATATCGATGATTGAACGTGCATCCCGTGTGCATGTCTACTTTGTGATCGTCTCTTAAATGTGTAATTAAAAAAGGGATATCCCCGACAACAGAGCATTCAGATCCTGCATATGGGCAATTGTATGGTCTATAGTTGCATTGAGCTTCATGTTTCAGCTTGCTGTAGTATGGGAAGATTTCAGGGCATCCGTGCGAGTAGTACTTGCATGGAAGCTCAAGTGACTCAGCCACCTTTTCCAGTGCCAAGCACCTGATATCTCCAAGCTCTTGGCGACAAGTAGGGCAACGGTTGTGCACCCTTGTTTTACATGTCGAACACAGTGTATGCCCATTTTGACACTGCAAAAGTAGGCAATTTCAGTATAAGAAATAGCCCTCATTCTATGCCAAAATGCTTTGTTAGTTAAACTATTGGCACATAAACATGCATTAAAAAAATATGTAGGAGATGGAGCTATCTATGAATAAAACAACTACATAATCTATCTACTCCAACTATTTTGCAAGAAGAAAAAGCAGGTATTCACAATAAAAAAAAAAGAATATCAATACAATTTCTTAGAATAATGATGAAGCTAACCTAACCAAATCAGCATAAGGAAACAGGTTCTTACCCTTGGGAAAGGATTATTTGCACTCATGAAATCCTTAACTTTTGAAATTGCACAGAAACTTCTCGTGATCCAAGTAAATTCAATTATGGAATATAATATTTATATTTTGTCTTATGCACCATAAATTGGCTGAGTAGAGTGCAGTTTAGTAGTATTTGATTTGGTAAACAATTTGTAATCCTAGAAACATAACTAATCTGTTAACTAAGTAAAAAGGATGCTAATAATATGTTACTAAATTGAAATCAGCAGCCAAACAGTTCATGCTACTGCAAAA
Organism: Curcuma longa; assembly: GCF_044706935.1. Lineage (NCBI taxonomy): Eukaryota > Viridiplantae > Streptophyta > Magnoliopsida > Zingiberales > Zingiberaceae > Curcuma > Curcuma longa. Next base: position 5,502,078 of record NC_133863.1, read on the forward strand.
AATAAAGGGATTATGCTCAAGGTGCCACAATTACTATTTGACTGTACAGTTTTGGAGATTAGGAAGTACCAAAGTGAAATTAACCCTTTCTAAAAAGAGTCGCAGTATAATGAACCCTTTGGTCTATTCTTTCATTGACCACTATCCATGCTAGCAATTGGGATTTCATGTTCTTAGAATCCTTTAAAAAAATAGTATCTCAACAAATAAATGATTATAGGAAATAAGTTTTAGATGTCTGGAATAAGAAAGTTCCTTGTATGGGGTTTCATTTGTTTGCCATGAAAATTGGAAAGATCTTTCTGCAAACCTATTTGGAAAGAATGGCTAATAAGATCAATCCATAGCATTCCCACATGTTAGACTTTACTTTCCCATAAATGTCACACTAATCTCCCTCCAAACAAAAGAATAAATACATAAATTAACTAGGTGGGTTCTATAATCTTGTATTTCTATAATGACATCACTGTAATTACTTTTCTATCAAACCTTATCAAACAAGGAAACTAAAAGTCATGCATTTTCCCTTAGTTATAACAATCTCAATTAACTAAATGTTAATATAGCTGATGATCATAACAAGTAATAAAGAGCCATGTAGAGTGAAGACCATATAATAACAATTTAAAAGTTTATCTTTTTGGGAGTTGGAATAAGAATTTGGTTTATCTTATTTGGAAATAATTCTCTAGCTCTAATAGTTGGTTTAACAAGATTTCTCCACAAAGCCCTAAATGAATGGAATTGAATGGCATAAAAAAAATCTTAAAATACTAAAATAAACAAAATTCAATCATCATCTTTCTCGCGGAAGAAATGACCTTCGCATAAACGTCTGCTGCCAACTACTACATAGGTACAATCACAATAGAGCTGGAACTAAGTGATCATTTATAGCGAGATTATCATACTATTCAAAAACAGTAAAAAGATGGTACTCATCATCAACATGGGAGGAAGTATATAGGCTGAAAGCAGCACATACGAGTCTCTCTCTCTCTCTCTCTCTCTCTATGTATACAGGGTACTGTACAGTAAACAGAATAGTATATTCTTGACGTCCATGACTCATTGCCCTTCAAAGTTTTAATGAATAGTACTTTTCCTGTTACTTGATCAAAATGCAGCATAGACACTATAGAATTACATTTTAGTAATGCATACTTTTGTTTCTCACTGGCTAAGATAATATTTAATGATCATATGATTATGAAAAATTATCTCATATGTACTAGCATGTAGCTATAGCGATATGCCAATTATTAATCCAGTTAATCTTAATAGAGTATGGTACAGTAGGTATAGATAAGATTAAAAGTCTCATTACCATTCAAGCATCTGATTATACTATACTGAGCTAGGGAATAAGTGAATATAGTATGCAAAATTTAGTCTAACAAATATCACAGGCAAAATGTAGCAAGAAAGTAAGTTTGCTCCCTTTTGAAGACACTGACAAATAATGCATTTACTTTTCTAGAAAATAGTTTAAAAGGAAGGCAATAACACTCTGATACAGGATAAACTTGACATTTTAACCAACAGATGAAGCCAGTAGAAAATATCCAAATAATGCAATTATTGATAATACAATAAGATCAAACAGATCGTCAAATAACAACTGATAGGACCTGTGTTAATGGATTGACATACGAGAATCAAAATATTGTGAGGACATTTTGCAGCATAAATATTAAGCTACTACTAAGGCCGATCTTTACTTGTGCACGGTGGTCATATTCTTCCTGAAGTAGCCGAAAGATAAATGGAGAACCTAATGCATCAGAATGTTAAACACGTACTTAAAAAGAAATTAGAACCATAGTAACAAGGCCTCAGAATTCAAGAAAAATGAAGAAGCACATATTAGGATCAACCAATTTATCATCCTTCCCGTTGACCAATCGCTGGAATTAATAAAAATAATTTATTAAAGAAAGCACGCAGTCCCAGTCAGATCGCTGCTTTTGATCAAACTGCCAAACATTCGGCAGCAATAACCCAAAAAGCGTAAACGGGTCCAAAGATAGCAAAGGCAAAGAGAGAGAACCGACCTGATGGATTGGGGGATACATGGAGTTTGTGCAGACAGGGCACTCGAGCAGCTCATGGACGCTAGTGTTAGGGGCGATTGCGGAAGCGGGAGGAGCGGCGACGCCGTGGGTCTTGGAGGAGTGGTGGTGTCGAACGGTCGTCTCCTCCTGGTCCATCGCGTCGATCGACGACACGCATTCGATGCTTTCGGAATCCATGCATTCTACGGCGAGTGGTACAAGGCCCGCCCGCCCAACTCAAGTCCTCGTCACTCCTCTCGACGATCTCGCCGAAGCAAGCATGGGATTAGGTTCCATAGTGAGGAGGAGAAGAAGAGGAGGAGGAGGAGGAGGTGCCTTTCTTTCTCGGTTACCTTAGAATGGATGTGTTCTTTTGTTCTGTCTTACAGGCGGTGACGGGATCCCCATCCCCATTTCCTTTTTCTATTTAAGTCATAATGGCGTATCACCTACCTGCACAGTGATTGGATGATAGGAGAACCCCACTAAAGTCTCAACTTTATCTTGAACGTCAAACCGCGTCGAACCAAAACGAACCGAATGGGAAAGGAATATTTAAATCCATGTGCTTTAATGTTGAAATTTGATGAACAAGTGTTGAAATTTGAGATAATTCTAAGTAATATAAATATCCCGTTAAAAATTTTAATTTAGATTTTACTGCAGAGATAAAAGCATATAGGTAAGCAAGCGATATTATTTACATTTTATTTATCTCAAACGTAGATTATTCGATGCCTCTGTTCAAACCGAACTCAATTTTTGGGTATCCAAACCCAACGTGAGAAACAAGTGTCCAAATTATTAGCCGAGTTACAATTTGCCTAGCTGACTATCCAGTTCAATGAATTTATGGGCAAAAAGAAAATTTGAGATAAAAAAACGCCTTATCCATGAGCAAAAATCAAAACAAGCATCTTGATCTTGCCTTGTATCCAAGAGACTTAAACGTAGTAGCCAGTGAAAGTGAATCCTCTTCCGACGATCTCTCCGACACAGAACCACGCATACAATTCAAGCCCAAAGAGTGCTGCAATTCCTGCGTCCTCAACTTTGAGTTCGTTCCGGCTTCGCCAAATGTGCTTCACTGCATCAAGCTCTTTCCAGAACGACTCGTAACGGCCAGGGATGCTGTCATAAAAATGTCAATAATTCAAACACAAATAAAGTGTCTTTTTCAAAATATGCAAAAAAAAAAAATGTTATTTGTTGAAATCTATCGCAATATATAATATTTGCATACATCATCACTTCTTTTTCACAAGTCAAAATCTTAACTTTAAAATCAATTTTAAATCTAAGTGTATCCATGTCTTCAAGGATGGTGAAGCTTTGGAGTCTACATGACAAAAATGACAATACATTTAAAGATGAAAATCTGATAATCATGAAGTAAATAAAGGCATCAAAAACCCAATAGAGATGAGAAGGAAAGTACAAATGTTGGCTTATATCTCGCTCTCACTGCTGTTCAGCACAGAAGAACGGCCAAAGCAAGCCAAAAATATTGATTTATGCCCATCACACAGTCTGTGTGCCACGTTAACAACCTCTCCCGTGGAATACCACGCCACCCCATAGCTCAAGGGGGAAGCGCTCGGCCTAGGGCATGATATTAGTTCTTAGTAGGGATCATGAAGGTCATTCTACTAATGATATGAATTATCAAATGCAGTGCAGGTCAAGATTGAGACAACACCTATAAAGAATCAAATTCAGCAATTCCATTCCATAAAATTCAATTATTGTGAGCCAGATCAAACAACAAAGTCTCTCGATAAGATACTTAAATTCCATTAAGTTCATTAGTTTGGCAGAAACTTTAACTATTTTGATGATTGATATCTAGCAGAAATTAAATTATGTGAACATCAAGCCTTTTTAGGAAACAATGAAGCTACAGATATATCTCATAAAATAATTAAATTATCTACGATAGCATGTTACATATTTCAATACATGCATCCTAACATCGAGCAAAGATGGTGACTTTCATTGGAGAATCAAACCAAAGAAATCAGCTTCATGAAACTCTACTGTAGGTTGAGGAAAAATTCATGCATATTACGTTAAGAGAAACAAAATTTATAAAATTGAAAGAAAAGGGATATCTACAAGTGCCTTCACAGACAAACCAATGTTACTAGTTCCTGAACTCGATAAATTAACCATATCTAACTATGTACCTCGCGAGACGTGTGTAAAAGAGCTGCTTTGACAGCTCCTGGCACTTCTCAATGGTCGGTGGCTGCACGATGTGTTGCTTGTTCTTCTCCAGAAGTTCCTTATAATAAGCGCATCCGTGCTTAGACACGAAGTTAGAGACTTGCACTGCCTTAGATCGAAACTGCTGTAGTCTCGCCGCCATCTACAAACAATAAGAGCCCATGCCAAAATTTAAACGCGTTTATTTTATCAGTCATCGATTTCGAGAACCGGCGAAGAATAAGCAGAATACATAGAGTCCGCAGGATCAAGAAAGCACAAATCCGTGTTTACTGATCCGTGTCAAAATCTTGCATAAGGATGAAAGTGGAAACGGATTGACTGAATCCAAACCCTAGATCCGACGAGGCGATTGGAACAAAACGAAATTTGGAAACCATAAAAGCTACTATTGGTGGAGAGAACAAAAGAAAACAGAGACGCGGACGTTACCTTCCAAATGACACCGACGGTGAAGAGATCGGAGAGCGCAGACGCAGCAGCTGGGCGTCAGCGGCCGGGCGAGTGGCTAAAAGCCCAAGGCATCGGAAATTTATACATCGAGTCCAATCGGGGTAGTTTGGAGATTTTGACTCCGGAATTGGACTAGGGTTTACGGGGCACTTTTCTTCCCTTATAAAGTAGGCAAATCCTTTAAATTACAGGGTGCTATGTGTAATTTGTTGAACTGAATCAAATTAAATTATTTTATATGAAAATATTAACTATAATTTATCCTCGCAATAATATCGCGGCCAAAACATTTCATTCTCGAAAACAACTATTTTTCTTTAGCAAGTTTTGTGAGTTATTGACCAATTGACGAGCAATTTTGAATTATGTGTTTTTTTATTGCGTCCTGCAAACTTAACATAGTTTATGAATTATAAAGAAAAAATAGATAAAATTAGATTAGAGGAAGAGAATCATGAAACATATGGTCATAAGAATGCAACAAGCCCCCAGAGCATAGTTGAATTCATTACGATGAAACAGAATTACTGAAGTGAACAAAATCGTACGGAGCCGCTAAGGTGATAGATTCTACCTTTTTATTAAAATATAACAAAGGGAAGAAGATTTCCAAATTAACCTTCTCCTTCTCTCCATCTGAATCTTCTTAATTAACACATTTTTAACACAATGATAAGCAGAGGGATCATTAGAAATGGGGCAAACCTGAAGAGGGATCAGTTGAAAGATCATCAATTTTGACCTATACTTCAGCTCACTTTCACATTAGGGAGCAAGGTTTTTGAAAACATATCTAACATAAATGATGTCTACACCCATTAAGTATTCTTTTTGATAAAATAAAATAAAATAAAAAAGCAGCAAACAATAATGCTTAACTGTTCTGGCACAGGTACATAACATTTTGTGCAACTAAACTTAGCAGATCTCAAACTAACTCTGATTTCACTGTGAAAAAAATGGTTCTTGCAGGTTCAGAGATCAATCTTTTTTGCTTTTGCTGGACTTGAACCTTTGGTAAACTTTCTCCACCAGCTCTTCGCATGTTTCGATACTTTGCTTATATGCCTCTTTATTGCTGTCCCAGTTTCTGCAATACCTTGCAAAAGCTTCTGTTTATAGTCCTGCTTGGGAGAGTCTTTATTTTTTAAAATGTTTCCCTGAATAATGAAGCCAAAAAAAAAAAAAAAAAACTCAAGCTCCGTGTTTGATTACTTAAAACAAGAAGGAAAAAATTGGTAAACCAGTTTCTCAGAGAAGTCATCTTCTTCGTCCTCGTCATCATCTTCTTCACTGCCACCGAATTTACCACTCATCAAATCTTCACGCGAGTACATTTTCATTGCTGGCGCCCCTGGCATGCCCTGCTCTTGCAACAGTTGAAGACATCAAATCCATTGCACTACATGAAGCAAATTGGAAAGCCTAAACCCGATAGTAAAATACCTCCATAGATCTCAAAATCTTATCCATTTCAGCTTCTTTAGTGGGCTTGGCAACAAACGCTTCTCCAGCAATCCTATCCTGCAAATTTGAGGTTATGCATAATTCAGTTCTTGTACCTCCATGAAGTATAATATTAAATTGCCGCTTGTTTGCAGAAAACTCAGCATTTTAATTCTCTCAAGAAACTTCCAAATCAGTTGATGTCAGGAAATTCATTAATCGAAGAAACTGGTTCACATATTTCAGCCTGAGATGACCAATTTTGTCAACAACAGGTACATGTGCCCACAATCACATCAGAGCTGGCCCAAGGCCATAAAGAGATGGGGTATTGGCACTGCGCATAATGCTAATATGCTATGCTAAGTCTAGGTGTAAGTTATTTCCAAATGATTGGAAACAGAAGCTGCACGAGTGGGTCAGATCATGTGCAGCACGTTTAGGGAAAAGGGTGAGCAACATGCAAAATTATGCGTTTCAGAGAACTAATTAAGTATAAGAAAAGGTTAATCCAGTAGAAATACTAATCAGCACGCAAAAAAATTGATAAATTGCAACTTAATGATCAATTAAATGTAGATCCAAATAAATGACCAGCTAAAAAAATAAGATGGTATGGATACGTTTGAAGGTGTACAATTGATTATATAGTTGGCCTGAGTTCATAAAATGATAAATCATGTAGCCTGCCACAGAATTGGGATTAATATGGCTTATAAGGATAATGAAAGAGACAGGAACCACAACTACAACTCTTTTGACCACATTTAAATTTAAAAATTGCAAAGTGAAAGAATAGCAAGAAAAAATAAAACAGGCATTCTAATAATCACCAAACAGGAATTGCAATAACTATACTTATTACAGATTCATTTTATTTTTAAGTTTTTCCCCTTTTGATATTGTCAAATTGTCAGGAACTATAAGTGCATTAATTAGGTGATCACATGCCCCCACAAGCATAACCGAGTTGATACTCAAGTGATAGATTACCACATGAAAGCAGGGATCGAAATCCCGGAGGAGTAATCCCTTGTGGAATAAAATCCCTTCCAACTGAAGAATCCGCTTAGTCACCATGATTTACCCTTCAAATCGCTATGGGACAGGAATTGAGGGGTGCCCGGGATGAGCATTTCACTTTTTGCCACATTAATTAGGTGATCACATGCTACAATTAAAATAAACATAGATGACAAAATATATAGTCATGCCAGGAATGAGCTTCATTTTCATTTGAACTGTGATAAATATTAAGTACAGAAAATTACTGCAGGAAGAGGTGGTGGCTTGACAGAGCATGCTTTAGAAAGGTCCTTGCAGAGAAAATTAATCAACTGATCAACTGAAGGTCTTGTGCTATACACAAATTCAGCAACATCAGTATCCGAATAACCCAAGATCTGCAAATGAATGTATCATGCATATTATAAAAATAGTCAAATATCTTAAACTAAGTATGCACACTAAGTGTTAAATAACCAAAACGTGGTCGACAACATATTAAAATTTAAATCAGTATGATGCTAAACAAAACCAGCTGTAAGGTTGCAACATTGCAGTCTGAGTAAGAAGCAGCGGGTTGAGTTGCTGGTTCAGTTTATGGAAACAAGCTTTTGCCTTTGGGAGCAAGGAAACAACTACTTGCACTGGCCCTTCTTAGCTCCTAATTGGTGAGATCCTAAAGGTGTACTCATAATAGAAAAAACAATAAAACGTTCCGATCATTTTGGTTATATTTAGGACTCATCATCCAGTGAATCATCCAGAAGTGAGACCTATTCGTGACTCACCAAATCATATTTTATCACATAGAAAAAACATTCTCAGGATGGAAGGCCTCAAGTCCAAAATGAACAAGAAATAAGTATCAAATTCTTATCCATGGTAACCTGACAACTAGCTCAGCTGAAGTCTCTTCTTCTCTCACAGTTGTGTCCATCGAAGCACAAGGTCAATTGACCAATGTCAGGCGATGCTCAGCATAGAACATATGCTATCCGACACGATGCTATACCTATCAAGCATGCATACATCCAGTACAATTGGTTACTAAGGAACTGAGCAAGAGTGGCGGTCCACCTACTAGCAATCTCCTAGACAAGTGAATTCTGAATGTACCAAGCTGTAAGGAATGAAATCCCAAACCTTGGATCAAGTACAGGGTTTAGCAAACTGAATGTTCTACAACTCAATTGCTATTTAACAAATTGACAAGGGAAGCCCATATACTATTTAACAAATTGACAAGGGATTAGCCCATATACCTTGAAATTACTGCTTGGATTTTAACAAATTGACAAGGCATATGATATTCCATACAACACAATTGACATACTGCTTGGATTTTATTTTCTTTTGTTTTCTCTCAACATCATTTTTTTTATACAATTAAACCATTTTTTATTATATTTTAATCTTGCTGTGGTGCGGTACCATACAGCAATGATCTGATGGAAATTTGAAATTGGCCTCAGGGAACAATAATACTGTAGAAACTTTAATCCACAGGCATAAAATAGTTTTCTCATGTTCAAGATTTTGAGTCGTGAACTATACAAGTCATATGAATGGAAAAAGTGGGCCAATGAAATACAAATTTACCACTAGGCATACTTATCATTAGTTTTTCAGCAATAATCCATTAAGATGTTTAAGGATGCATTTGGTTCATGGAAACCGTTTCAAGATTTTTATTTTCAGTTTACATTTTCCATAAAATGAATTTAAAATCTGGAAAGCAAATAAAAAAATCATGGAAGTTTCTTTGGCACCATAGTATAATTAAATTTATTTGTTATACAGAAGATTGTTTATCTTCCTGAAAAAAAAGAAAAAGTTACTAGAAATAATATTGGGAAATGAAAATTCAATAAATAAAAGAAAATTGATTCCATTTTCTGTAAACAAATCTATCTAGCATCTGACTATTTATTTCGAATTACTTTTTCTAAAAGAAACTGGAATTAAACAGGGATTCTTGATGCTATCAAAACAATTATGTGGGAGGTCAAATCTTGAACACCAATCTTCCATTCCCCTTCGATCTGAGAGCTACGTAACCATAAATTTTGGTAATGCAATAAACACATAAATCATGGTATAATGTGTTGTGTGGACGTCAACTAGTGAATTAGTGTAAAATTTTAGAACAGCATAAGGAATGCCGATTATTTCACAGCCTCTTCAATTTAGTCAATGGAACAATGTCAAACTTTTCCATGAGAGCACATCATCACTGCATTTATATGCTATACTTAATAGAGATTCTTTAATGATACATACCTTATTTCTTCCTCAGGAGAAATCACATTAATAAAAACAGAAGGGGGATATCTTTTTAATTTGAGGCCTAACCTAGGACATGGTTCAAAGTCAAACTTATTAACTTCTAGTTACATGAATACCGAAGGTAAATGCAGAGTGATAGGTCAAAACTACTGCAGCCAACAACATAGGGCAAGAACCTGAGTTTCATAATATCAATGATGGACAAAAAAGAAGGATTATTGATCATTAACTGTTTGTTGAATGCCCAACTAAAGCAGTAAAAAGAATGTTCAGTTCAATGAAAAGAATCTATATAAAACAACTACATTTGATATTTTGCATTGCCCATATCTAAATAAACAACATTTACATCAGAAGGAACATATGTGTGATACCTCTTGACAAGCACGCTCAATGGTTTTACATTCTGAATTACATAATCCTTCAAGACCTTGCTCAACCAGCTGGAAAATGCAAAATCTAGTTAACAATTACAAAAGAAGAATATATTGAGTCAAAAATATATCAATAAGGAAACCAACTAATGGTCCCAAGAAGTGGCATGGAATGAAAAAAGAAAAGGGAAGAATTAAAACTAATAATTTTTGTATTTCTGAAAAACAGGAAGAAAAAAGTTTGCCAAGATGAAAAGGGTAGTGCGCAACCAACAGGTTTTAGGGGTTATCATAATTTATAATCGAGCTCAATCACTTAACTAACACATTTCTCCTTCTTGAGTTGCACATAAACTAAATGCATAGCAAGATTATTACACCTGGAAGCCAAAATCCATACACCGGGACAAGGGTTTACAGAGAGATCTAACAGCATGTAAAACGAGGGATTGAACAAATGTGATAGAGAATTTAAACATCCCCAGGTAACAAAGAAACAAATCCCAGAATACCATCCTTGCATCAATGAATTCGTTAAAGCGATGAAATTGTAATTCCTTAGTCTCTATATTGTACCGTTTCCAGAACGAAGTCCTTAAAATGTAGTAACTATCCAATCAATGGGACAAGACAGAGATTATCTTCTAATATATGCACTATATAACAAGTTAAACAAACTAACTGCGGCTTAGTGAATTTCCTGCACATACCTCCAATTTATCGCCTTTCTCAACAAGGTCAATCTGGAGAATCCAATCTGACTCTTCTTTCTTCAGATTACAAATATTTTCAGCTATTTCAATGATCTGGAGCTCCGAAACCTAATGCAGCACCAAATCAATCAACCCAGATCTACCACTTGGATAGAGGAAAAGCGGGCGCAAATGAGAAAGAACTTGAACAAAGAGTCGAGAAAATAAAAACCTTCTTTGGCGAAATCTGAGCCTCCTTTTTCTTCACCTGATGTATGATTTGATGGGAGATCTTCTCACAGACCTGGCACTTGATGAAGGGGATGTCGCCCTTTCGAGCAGACGCGGGCGGCTTCTTCGAGGAAGCTAGGGAATGGGCAAGAGAAGAGGAGAGGAAGAGAAGAAGGAAAAGCAGGAACGAAGAGTGGGAGGGCTGGAAGCGCGACGCCATTGCTCGTCTTCTGCTCTCCGCCACCTCGCGGCACTCTACGTGCACCTATACTTGGTCTTTGGATCAAAGATTCAAGAAGACTATGATCCGACCCGTTATGATAGTAGGATCCGAAAAAATCTCGATTGAAATTATATTTCTCATAATTCTGTCCTCAAAATGTAAAAGGGCGGAATTTGAGAAGTTTAAGGGCAAATTTAAAAATTCTCCAGCCGGTAAAATAACTTTTCGAACTTAATCGAAACCGGCCCTTGTCCAAATCAAATTTTCCCCCGAAGAAACTAGGGTTAGGGTTTATAGCGTCCAACCCGCCCACGACTACTCGATCCCTAGTAACTTCTGAAGCCCACCACTTCCAATGGATCCGATCATCCTCGAATCTCCATCTCCGGTCGAATCGCTCGCCTGTGTCCCTCTCACCGGCACTAACTTCCAGACAATGCTCAAAGAATCCATCGAACGATTCCTCATCGAAGTCACGAAGGAGTCCTATGACTTCTCCGCCTTCCGGCCGATTTTCTTCCGCCTGATCCAGTCCAGCGTCGATCCGCCGCTCGAGGTAATCTGGTTTTACTCTGCTCTTGGCTACCACGAAGCAATCCGGTCGAAAAGGGACGTTTTTGATCGAATTTTTGCGGTGAGAGACCTTCTTCAGCTTCTGTCGGCGTGCTCCGCTTCGTGCAATGGTCCAAAGAGCGTGGCCTTGCTTGCTCCAGTTGCTTCGGAGCTATATTACTTTGTAAGAGAGGAAAAGAAGCTGTCTGGGAAAGTGGCGAAGAAGTTGAGAAAGGAGATAGATAGTTTGGCAGAGGCTGTTATCAGCTACGTTAGCATTTGTAGTGGTAGGAGTTCTAATGGTCAAGAGTTTTCTGATGGCTACTTGCTGCCTTGTTTTATGGATATAGTTCGGGTGTGGACTGTGCAGCATTGTGAGAAAGGAGATCATTTGAATGTTCTGTTTCCTTGGCTCAGTGATGAAATTTGTGCATTCTTCACGCAAGAAAAGTGTGGAATTGGATATTTGGCTGGTGCTGTTGCTGCAGAGACATTCTTGTTAAATTTAGCCCTGAAGGTTCAGGTGGATGGTTTGCCAAGGCCAGACTTACAGAAGGAGCTGACAATATGGAGCGTCAGTTCAATATCTGTGTTTCAAAACTGTGTTTTATTTGGTAAGTTTCCTTCCCATACTTCAAATTCATGTGAAAGCTTTAACTGCTCAGTCTTGAGCTAAATTTGTAGTATTTCACCATACAAGGAGCTTCAGCTTAGATGGTCTGTGGAACTTGGAATGTACCAATAGTTTTTGTTGTATCTTACTATAGTTTCTGATGCTGTCAGCTTCATGTTATTGTTGAAAGCTTTAGTTCTTCAGCACCTTATTCACTACCTGAATTGGTTCTAAGTGTTATTCTATTCCCCAAATTTGATAAATGTTCCCCTAGCAGATACGATAGATATTCCATGCAGAGTACCTTTGATGATCTTTACCATAATAGAGAAGTTTCTAGATTACTTGCTCTAATATGTGATTCTTATCTGACTTCTGACCTTCATAAACAGATATACTACTGAGACTGCTACTGAAGCCGCCAATGCCAGTTATTACCATCTTGGTAAGTGTGCTAGTCAAAGACAATGAATGAGACATGACTAAGAATTTCAACGTGATGAATTATTTATCACGTGATAAATATTTACCAAAATTCTCCTTAGCTGATCTTGCTTGGTGAATGAACTGAAAATTGATCTACAGGACAACCTGGATAGCTTGCAGATGAATTATTTAGCTATGCTTGCCTCAAGAACCAGCTTTATAATCTTGATATAACTTAGTGATATTTGCTTGATCACAAGCAGGATCATGAACAAAAATGAACTAGTCATTGCCTGGATTTTGAATATTATCTGCCTTTCTATTAATGTCCACAACAGCTTCCCAATAATTGCCCCAAAGACAGTTGTAGGGAAAGTTGTTCTTTGAAAATTGGACTTTTGATTTCAAGTAGGTTAGAGCTACAAGTAGCATCAAGAAAATGTGAGGCCAAGTAAAATAGATCATAATTTGTTTAAACTGAAACTTTGGTTTCATAGGTATGTGAGTCTGTATATCAGTGATCCTGTAAATTATATCACATGTTCACTAGTGAATAAACTTAAAATCTCATAACTCTATAGATCTATTATGAGTATACCAGTCTATTTTCGTGCTAAATGTTTTTTGTTTCATCATAACATCAATCAACTCTCAGATATTTCCAATTTTATTTCAAGGGTAATCTGAGGTAACTTAACGGGCTACATTTCAATTGTATTCTCTTTCTAATGCAAGTTTTTCCCCTCAGAGTTTGACAGATGAAAGCCTGGTACGAAATGTCCTCTATGATGCTGTGATTTTAGTGGATTATTCTTTCATAAATCCAGGATTTAAAGTAGAAAACTTCGATGACTCGTTGATGAATCTTATAATGAGAAGACTGATTGTTACTCATGAAGCCATTCGTTCGGTCAGGTGAATACAAGCCTTTTTTGAGACTGCAGATATTTGTAGACGAAAGTAGTATTAGTGCTGAAATTCATTGTTGTTGCAGGGGTAAAAGAGATTATAACAAAGCTATATCCTATACTAATGCATTCACAACATCCTGTGTTCCAAATGCCTTAGTCAAATGGGCCACTCATCAGATTCGCGTGGATGAACATAACCGACCCAGTGCTAACACACCTCAGGGACTTCTCAGTTAGTATTTTGAATATTATCACATCGTGACTTTTAAGTTATGTTCTAGTTAATGTTTGAGAACTTTGTTTCAACTTGTAGAGTGGTTTGTGTTTCTTGAAGAACAAGGGCTTAAGCTTTTTGAAGATGACATTTTGGAACTGTGTAACAAAGTGATGTTCGAGGAATCTCATGTCGATGACACTACAAAGTTCAATTCAGGAACCAACACGAGAGACGATGATCTTTTCTTCTTTGATAATAAAGGAAGAGTTGAAAATGAAACTGTGAAAGATGATGACATGGGAACAGCAGAAATCGCATTTCTCACTGCTGCTCAGTCTATGAAAATTGATGTGAGCAAGAAGAGGAGAAAGCAGAGGGAAGAAGAATCTGGATCACAGTTGAAATTTGTCAAATACAATATCGACGATGATTCTGTCGAAGATTACCTTAACAGTGGTAGCGAGGTGGAGAATCCACCTGCTGATGAAATGGAAGAATGAGAGAAACAAGCTGAGAGCAGCATCATTACATTTTGATCATGTATTCTTAGGTCAAACTCAAAGACTCCAAGCAATGGTTGCTTAGACAAAACTCCTTAATGATGCTGGGCACATGCCTTTTCTTGTAAGGATGAGATTTTGTTCTTAACCACGGATCACAACCTGTAGTTTTTACAAGGATATCCAGATAATTTTATAGGTATGATTATGCTTTCGTTTTTAAAGGAACTGTAATGCTCCCACTGAACTAGGAATGTGTATTTCCTTGTAAGCTCTTTTCCAGAAGTTGTTATCTCAATTTGGAAAAGCATCTGACTTTGCATTATTTGCCTTAGGAATGTGTACAAAAATGGTCTTTCAAAATCTAAATATTTTCCATATAGGTGATTATATTTGCTTTTTTTAGCTTTGAACTCTCGCAACAAAGTAAAATTATTAATAAAATTCGCTTTCAATTCACTAATTGAAAATAAATATGCAAACGAATTTTATGGAGGAGTGGGAAACAGATAGAAATACGAAAAGAAAAGGAGAAATATCGAGTAGTTCTTCGTAGGTTAATCACAAACAAAAGAAAGAACAAAATATGATAAAACTTACTTTTTTCCAAAAAAAAAAAAACAAAACTGCCACGCTGAAAAACGATCAATTCAAATAAGGACATTGATTTTAACGGAGAAAATAATCTATTTCACCTTTTTTTATTCTATTTCCTGATTCAAAATAATATATTTCCTGATAAAATTTACTTTTTTTGGAAAAAAAAAAAACACTGCCACGTTGAAAAACGATCAATTCAAATAAGCTCATTGATTATTAACGGAGAAAACAATCTATTTTAAAATTATTTTTTTAAAAAATGTATAGAATATAAAAATAAACAGCAACCAACAGTAAAGATTTTATAAAAAAAACAAAATAGCATAACTCTTTTGTCCTTTCCATCCAAACCCCACCCTATCAAAATAACAGGATCTGCAAAAATCATTCACCATGTAGAAAACTGGAGATCATCAATCAATTAGCCTCACATTTTATCCTATCAAAGTATTCTCGAAGACTAAAAGACTTATATTACTTTCCTATCCAACAATACTTTATTATTATTTTTCTTTCCACAGATAACGTTTGTTCAAAATCAAAAATTCACTGCATAACTTGGAATCTGAACGTCGAGATTATTATCAAACCTCTTTGTTTTCACTTCTCCATTCATTAAATAAAGAGTTGGGAACTGAGACATGCTGTTCAAAGCTATAATATTAGTTAGAAAATTTCTTCAGTGGTACCTCTTTTCATGGTATAAGAACATATCCTGCTTCCGGGAGCACATCTGCCGCAGTTGGAGGTAGATTATGCCTTGAGATGGCATCTCTAACCTTGGCATGGGTTTCCGCATCATGCTGGAACATGGAGACCAGCTGCTGGAGCTCCAACTGCCTCACCTGAACTTTTTCTTCAGTAATCGGATTCTGCAACCCAAGATAAAGTAACCCCAGACCGATCAGAACAATCCCTATGAAGAAAAGAACTCCGGCAAAGAGACCAAACGCATATGGCGTGTTTGCACCCCCGGGTATTCCATCCACGTTGATCCCAAAAAGCCCGGTGATTATCGAAAGAACTAGGCCGCAACCACCAAAGATGGTCAAATTATGCGTAACGCGGAGGCTTCTATCCTGAATCACATAGTCCATAAGATACACAACATGGATGCCAAGTCTATGGGTAAGGTTGCATATAAAAGTAGAAAAAAGTTTTATCCATTCCGAGATGGTGACAATCTTTCGAGATCATACTTGTAGCCAGGCACGCACTGTACTCTGCATAACGTCTTGAATTGTAAAAAGCCGCTCACGGACGGCCTCTTGCTCTTCCAACATCTCCCTGGTGCTCTTCTTAATTGCCTCTAGCATGATTCTTGAGGCATTTCCTCTCAAGTAATGTAGAAGCTCGAAAACAATTTCTTCCCTAGCATGCAATGACCATTTAACTCTAATAACCTAGCAACCAGAAAAATTGTGCAAGGTTACACTTGAGTAGTAATCTGCAACGACAATCAGGATAAGTACTTCTTTAGACCAATGTATATCATATTATATTAAAAGGCCTACTAGGACTGTAGTGATTATCTATATATAATTTTTTTTTTTTTTTTTTTTTTGACTCGGACTCATCTATAAGTGGACTGTAGTGATGATCCAAAAGCAATTTCAGGGTATCTTATATAAGCTACTCTTTTTTGTCTCGACTCATGAATAAGTAGAAACTTTTTGGTCCTCTTTATCCAATGCAATTAGTGGAATATAATGCAACAAAAGCATGCTTAAGATGAAAGAAATGTTTTGGCATCAAGTTGCATTTAATTCACTGGCAGTAAAAGATTTAATTTCCAGATTATTGTCTGGCATGTGTTAGCAGTTGTTGTATACGCTAAGCGTTACTGCTTATTTCTTTTTCAAGGAAAAAAAAATAATCAAGGGATTGTAGTCGAACATAACACCAAAAGAATATGATGCCAACATACTCTAATTAGAATACTTCTCCAAAAACAATTATGGGAAAACCAGAAACAATGGAAGTTCAGGATAAATGTATCTACTTAGCTATGTGAAATTTGAAAACTAAGCCATTTGGTAATATGGATAAAATGGAAAACAACTACTTAGGAACAGACTAAAATTATCAGAAGCTTATGCAAATATCCTACACAATATTTGTGGCATCATCAACAAAGATAATATCCCTATCATGATGCAAACACAAGACTTGGAATTGAGTACCAAAATTTCTCACTTTTGAACTTGAAAAAAAAAAAGCAATAAGTTGGATTTAAGAAGTAAAAAAGATTTAAGAGGAGTTTTTATGAGTTGCTAGTAATATCAGCATAGTATATATGTCCTTATAATGCTAAAGTAAAGACTAAAAATCCTGCTTCATAGTTATGGCTCCATGATAGGTTGGCTCATCATTCTGATGGAAAATTTAAAACCATATGTAATTTCCATAATAACATTTTCTTCACAAGTCCCTACTGAAAAAAACTTGTAGTTTGACTGCATGTAAAAGAATGGTAGTGTCGAACAACACTGTTCAAGTAGTGTCGTTTGGCACTTGCTTGCACAGTGCTGAACAACACTGTAAGAACAGTGCTGCGTCGTTTGACACTGTCCAAATCAGCCCTTCCCCTTCCCCTCCCACTTAGTTGAGAGAAGAAAAGAAAGTTTTGTACTCTTGCATTAATGGAAATACTCCATTCACACTGCCCTGAGCACTACCCTCTCGCACTCCTCTTCCATTACTGTATAAAGGCCTAGACCTCTCTTTCAAATCATTGATCCCTCTTCTTAACTTCTTCCTCCACCTCCCCACGCCCACCCCTCTCTTCTCTCTCTCTCTCTCTCTCTCTCTCTCTCTAAGAGTTCAAAGGCATTGATTCTCAGAATATCCGGTGCACCTATTTCAATTACAAAACTTACAAAACTGGAAGCACATGGGTGGGACAATACATTTTTAAAGAAAGAGGGCCTAATCTTCGCCTCAAACTACCTTACCTGAAAGGGTATGTCAATTACCTAAGGAGTACCTCAAAATCAACAGCAAAGTTGTTGGTGACACAATTTCAAAGGAGTAATTCAATATAGCTGAAAGAGGGTGCATTGATGAAGTTTAAGGACTAAGGGTCTAAAGACAAAAACAAATGACTAGCACAAATGGTGATTCAGCTATCCGAAGGAGTGTACCGAGTGTCATGCAACTTGCTAAAGGGGTGCCTAAACTACCTTAAAGGATACGTCTAACCTAAGGGGTGTCTAGACTACTATAAGGGTGCCTTGTCTACTTGAAGAGATTCCATGACTACCCGAAGGGGTAAGTCAATCCAAAGGAACACCAACCCGAAGGGGTGACTCAACAACCTAAAGAGGTGTGACTACAAATTTGAAGATATGAAATCTGCATTGCCATATCGATAATCTTATCGCATCAAGTCGCCATCGAGACAAACAAATCACCATCCAAAGGAGAAAAACTACACCGACATAATAATAATGCAGTAAATAACATACTGAATACCTGAGTTGCCAATCTTCTGATTTCTTGGTTCAGTATGATACTTAGCAGATTCAAATCTTCATAATTTCTCCTGGTCAAAGTAGACATAAATAGCTCCCAAAACGTTGGTGAGATAAGCCACAAAAAAATAGCAAGGATGACATGATGTATAAGCAGTTGAGCACCTATTTACAAACTTTAGCTCAATCTCATCTGCTGCTCCAAAAACATACTTCCGGAACAATCTAAAGCACTCAAAAAAGAGGAGTCATATTGTCATTCGCTTATCAATTGATATTGTTACATGGATATATTTCTGACAGATAATTTACAAACCCATGGATTTGTCAAGAAGAGTAAATCTGACGAGTAGAATTTTCTGACAGTAGGAGCATCAAATAAAAAACTGGGAACGGAATGAAAAATGACCAAATTTGCAGAAAGACCTGCAAAGGGAAGTGTTTTTTTTCAAATCCCTATCTTCAGAGCCAATTCTAGTACAACATGGACAATCTAAAGGTAGTTTTTTGATTGTCCACAATTCATAACTCCAGGATCAATTTGACAAATCTACATAGATCCTCATCAATGCAAAATGGAATAATATATTAGTGCAAACTACAGTTAGATAAGATCATAATCCTTGATAAGAGTCATTTCAATGAATTCAATCCTATACGAGATTGGACAATCTAAAATTAGTTTTTTCTGATTGTCCACAATTTAGAACTACAGGATCAATTTGACTAATCCATATCGATCATCATATCGATCATCATCCATGTGAAATGGATTATATTAGTGGAAACTATGGTTTGACACGATCATAGATCCTCGATCAGAATACCTTCAATGTTTTTTTATTCCTATTCCAACATATGTGAAACAACTAACTGATATAGCTTCCTTAGCTAGAAACAGAACTATCAGGAAAATCTCTGTTCTTGAGATGCTTGAAAAGTATTATGATTTGCATTACTGCAAAAGCAACCTTCTAAACTTACATTAGTATATATAGTAAGAGTTTTGCCAGACAGAAATTGCAACTTCTTTGATTCTTCCTAATTAGAAACATAAAGTGAGATTTCTGGATGTTTATCTCGGGTTTTGTTGTCCTGTATTTGACAATTGGACATATAACAAATTAGCTGGACTTAGGGCTTCCATGCAATGTCACAAGTAAAATTTAAGAGAACAAGAGCCAAGAACGGAATCATATTTCATACAGTCAGCATCTTTTAAAAAATGATATAAAGGCTGACAAAAAATAGTATCAGATCTAGGAAATCTTTAAGTTAGGTGATTAATCCATTTTTATGCAGAATAGAGAATCTTGGTGTTCACAATTCTCATACATCAACTATAAAATGCAAACCATTCACCAAGAGCATGATCCAGAGTTTTCGAATTATTAAATAAACCATACTCTTTTATTCTCTTAGCACCATGGTAGCTAGCTCCACTATGAATAATTGTCAGATATGCAAGTTTGGAGCACAAGCCGCCACAGATACTGATGGTCTGCTGAAACAATTTCAAGGAGAGAGCATTCTAAACCATATAGATCGAATACATCTATTCCTAGGGGGTAGAGAGGGAGGCAAGCACAAAGGGAACAATAACATATCATACTGCACCTATCATCCCACCGAGAAAGGCGGCTAGCTAAATGAGCAATGACTTCATGAACCGACTTTGGGGCTGCACTTCCACCAGCTAGAAGCAAATCCTGCAAAATATTGGAAAGATGATCAACTATACATGAAATTTAGATACATAAGATAAATTCTATCCATAAGATAAATGCTAGCTAAAATTTCTAACAGACCGAGGACTAATTACCTGAACTTCAGTTATGCCAATTACATTGATATTTGATGCAGTGCCTTTAACATGTAGTGCAGTAACTAAAAAGTGTTGAGCTTGCCAAGAGCGGAGAACAATTGGTATGTCATCTTCTCCAAGTGGATCACCAATTGATTGACCCAAAAGCTCAAATAACAGCCCACCAGCAACCCTAACTGGGACCTAAATAGCCAGGCACCACGATGAAATAAGTCTAAGAAAACAAAAGGTAGATCTAATAAAAAACATGTAGATACAACAGAAAAAACTACTGCCAAAAACATCAGAAATAGTCCATTTTACTTCCACAGAACCCTCATATAAGACTGTCATAGTTTTCTGTTAACGACATTTAATAACCATATGAAAAAACAGAACCCATAATTTCTATTCATGGTGATCTGACACACCTAGGTGCTCATGCAAGAGAACTATGTTCTATAATATTTCCATTATCTTCTGTAATTTCTCTGAAGTTCACCAAGACAGATTTCTTTTAGTAATGCAGAAAGTTTTCTTACAGTAGTAGGCAGGCATTTTGAGGATCATTTGATCAACTATTGTTGACGGCATGTCTGTTGTCAAGTGGTACTCATAAAATATTATTTTCAGATGCTAGTTAATCATACGAGTTCCCTTGACTTCAAGAAGCATAATAACTATAAAGTATATATATTTTTACTGTTATGTCATGTTTATGTATAACTTCATTGGATATGCTGGAATTAAGAGGTCGAGATAATTACAATTTCAGGCTCTACTAAGTTAAGAGACTGACAACTATGTGAATGGTTGCAGAGGTACACAGCATAAAATATCATGTAAACAAAAAGTCAAACTAAGGACAAACTTACCCTTATATATTTTCAAAAAAATAAGAATTAATATCTCGTACACAAACTTATCTTGATGTTTTGATGCTGTTATTAAAATTAAAAAAAATAAATATTGATGATAATGATAATAATGATTGTAGCATGTGTTAAGACAAGAGCAAGAAAAAATTGATATCTATTCCATCATAAAACTCAAAATGTGCAAGGATTACCACGAGAAAAATGTAGTTATCCCTTGAAAGCTATACAACCTAGCGACTTTGCATCTAGAAGAAAGGAATGAAGAATACTCCATTTACTGATACAATTATATGAAATTGCTTATAGTTCGTGTAATGCAGAATCAAGGAAGCTGTTCAAAAAATGACAGGGTATTTTATTGTGCTCTAACCAGAAAAAAAATTGATAAGGTACTCTGACACTAAATGTACCAGCTAATGCAAAGAATTTTAATCAGTTACCATTACCTCATACAAAAGATGCTTCATTTTTTCACTAATGAGTCGGCTTTCATCTCTCAAAGCAATGCTGATGGCAGGATGCAACCATTGAGCATTACTTAGCCATGCATCAATAGCATGATGGCCAGCAGTGACATGGCACCACCATGTTGGCCCTACTGGTCGTTCCCAGTATGGAGCAGCAACATCAGCAACAGTAAAATCTTCCTCTTCATCAGCTATATATGTTTGCTGTGAAGACCAGCTAGCATCAACTTGGACCAACTGGACAAGCTCTGAAATTCTAGCCCATCCAATGGGAACCCAACGACCACATTGTAAACCCCTGATGTTCTTGGTTTTCATTTTTGAGTTATCAAACTGCAGAATTTCATCAGCAGTTAAGTTTGCAGCACCATCATCAATTGTATTCATGGCAGAAATAGATTCAGGATCATCCAAGAGTTGGACAGAAGTACCATCTTGTGTGGACGTGTTTACTTGGTTTATTGTATCCAGATTATTATTTCTCTGAAAAGCATGGGGTTTTGCAATGGATTTCTGTGCACTTGGTGATTTATGAAAACGAACAAATTCAAAAGCACAGATAAGCCCATTTGTCCATAGGTCACTTCTTGGATTGCTATCCTTAGTTGTCTGGAGCTTATTCGCCTCCTGCTTCTTATTCTTGCTGTCTTTGTTAGCAGAGTTGTGTCCATCTGTGTTTATCATTTCGGTGAAAAGAATCAAACGCAAGATCTATGAGGTGAGTACTTGGAGTAACAAATAATGTTTACCATTAAGCTTCATGGACTGCTCTTGATAATCTGTAAATCTTCTGTTTGTCTGGACAAAGAAGGAATCGTCATAACACCGATGATTACAATCAATTGAAGAAAACACAAACGCTCATCTCGACAAAGCATAAAAATCCACTAGTAGACCTCACAAACGTTCGTGATCCCCAATTCCATGGGATCTCAAATTAATACAGACAAATCGATCTAATGCACCAGAAAAGAACTGAGAAGGGAGGGTCGATGGACTTACACAGGAATGGAGAATGGGGCAGCAGCACGTAGAACCTTCGAGCGTGATGTACGTGGTGGAACTCCTTTTGGATACTCAGGGATTGGGCCGAGTGGCAGTGAGATATGGCCCAATTATGCCAAGTTATGGGCTGAAATGCGAGCCTGCAACAATTGTATTTGTTGAGAAAACGAACTATTTTTTCTTTTTCAACTTTTTATTTATATTTCTTTAAAAAAATACTAATGCTAATTTTTTTTTTATGAAAATAACACATATTTCGTATGGAAAAGTTAGAGGACAATAGTGTCAAAAGGTTAAGGATAAACATTTACTTTTTATTTATAAATTTTTATTTTTTATTTTTCAAAAAATGGAAATATAGCACAGGCAACAATTGAGGACATTTTCATAGTGCATCTCTTCTTTCCCTCTGAACTCTCCTCTCCTCCATCCCCTTCTGTCATACAGGGTACCTGCAGCCTTAAGGGAGCAACAGGAAACCGTTAGCCAGGCAAACAAAAAACTACCAACGCCTGAAATTGAACGAACTAAGATACTATTGAAATGGAAGTAACAAACGTATCTAGGAACGTAGTTCATGAGAGAATTCCGATATACATAGTTGAAACATGAGATGAACAACTCGAACCGATGTCATTTCTCGGGAAGCAACACAAGTCTTAATTAACAGCTGAAAATCTCAGAAATTGGCTCTCTACTTCACGCCGAGAGTAGGGAACTGGCCGGGATCTTCAATCGATGGAGCAGCAGCTGCAAAGCTTGAACCTTGGCCACCATAACCAGTTCTTAATGGTGCACGGTCACCTCTTCCTCGGCCACGCCCACGGCCAGCAGCACTGTAGTATTGTTTACCTTCGCCGGTCTTGAAGAACTCATTGATGTTCAGGGGCTAACAACAAAGAAGAAACCTCAATCATTGAGAAAAGAAGAATCTAATCTAGAGTGTAAGATCTTAGGAAATATAGTGTTAATACTTTTTTGCTCCGTTCATCGTGATCATTATTTTCTTTCTTTTTGTTTGCTTCCTTGTCAGAACCCTGAAAGATGAAAAAAAAATCAGAAGCTTTGTGAAAGCCAGGGGAGGGATACAATAGTGATGGAACGGGAAAAAAAAACTAGATTAGAAGCATTTAGCAGGCAGGCAGGCATACCAATCTAACAAAAATAGGGTCGATTTCTTTCTTTGTTGTTAGTAGTTGCATGGATTGCAACTCCTTGTCAATTTCAACCTTCCTTTCCTCAGCTTTCAATGCAAGTAAGGTTTTTCTTTTCTCCTCTTTGATTTTCTCATATTCTTCTAAAGTCATCTCCTGTACAATACAATTAAACAAAAGCGATCACTTACCAATTCATTTATAAAATGGTGGAAACCTTAATGCAAAATATAAGATCACAAAATACACAACGTAGGAAAAAAAAAGACACGGAGATGTAAATTAAAAGAAAAAGGGAAAATATAGAACTCATATCTTTCAGTTATTTACAAATCAACATTTGGTACAATGTTTTTTTTTAAAAAAAAATCAAGAATATAGTAATGACACAGGTACCAAACAGAATCACCATTTATATAGAACTG
Organism: Curcuma longa; assembly: GCF_044706935.1. NCBI lineage: Eukaryota > Viridiplantae > Streptophyta > Magnoliopsida > Zingiberales > Zingiberaceae > Curcuma > Curcuma longa. Next base: position 5,526,096 of record NC_133863.1, read on the forward strand.
ACAGGCATTGACAAATATGAATGCCAATAAAAATTTATAAATAGATGCCACAAAAAACACACTAGTAAATCTTGGTTACAGGTATAACATAAGGGTCACCTTCGCAAATTACCTTCATGTCACTGTAAGAAATGTATGGAAGATTTTTGCCAGTTAAAAATTACTCTTAGTTAACATTACACTGCAACGATTACAAATAATGATGGTCAACTCTATAAATTTCAAAGCTAAAACTCTAAAACCTTGAAGTTATGATCTTGAATTTTATGACAAAAGGAACCTATAATTTTTTTTACCAGTTAAGGAATACACTTAATCAATTACACTACATCGATCAAAAAATAATTATAATCAACTTCAAAAGAAAATAAATGACAAGACTAGTATTTCAACCACTATTAGGAGAAACAGTAACTCATGACAGTGCAAAAGGCACACAGCAAGAGAATAAGAAAACTGAGTAAAAGGAAGAAAATGATACATAGAACCCATGTATGGCAGCTTCCTGGATCGAGGTATGAAGAAAAGCATACCAATCCCTTTATGCTGGCATGTACAAATTTCTCTAGGCTGGGTGAAATAGAGTACATGCATACACAATCGTTTGATTTACTCTACACCATGCAAGACCCTTTGGATCAGCCTTATATATGAAAACCAATGCAAACTATCCATTAAAATAATATAGCCTACTTTGTATGGCAACTTTCTGAATTTAAGCATATGATAGAGAAGCATAGCAATACCTAGATTCGGCCAATCTTCCTTTCCCTAATTGTTTCCTTTTTTGTAGGAAACATAGTGTAACAACATCACATTTAAACTAAACTACATGTCATTCATATGTGAAGTGCTAGTCCATATCAACCAGTTCAAAAGGTTAACATGCTGGGAAGTATGATTCTGGTGGAGATAACAAGATGGTGGAGATAACAAGACTACAACAGTATCATACAACTTATACAAAGGCAATAGCTACTTGCTTGAAGTAAGAATCTACCTCTCTTTAAAAGCCAGCTTGAAAAAGCAAGTAATCAATGTTAAACCAGAACAATTCACCTATACATGACAAGAAACAACTATATGTCAAGCAGGACAACTCAATGCAGGAAGATGAACACTAAAAGGACGTCCAAGCCAATTATTACAAAAAAAACATATAAATTTGTGAGTAAATGCAGGAAAAAAACATGCCTAAGCCAGTAAAGTTTCAAATGTGGAATCATATTTGGAACAAAAACAATCTCTTTCCTCATCTCAAAAAAAAAAAAAAGTGGAAGCAACTAGGTTGAAGGAACAATTCAACAAAAAAATCTAGAATTATGCATATGCCTGACAGAGTTATGCAATGACTGCTCAATATTCTATTCCATCATCACACTATATATCCTTGAACTACCACATTACACACACTTCAATCGTGACCAACCAACAAAAGATAGAACCACACACAAACCTGACAAACACATGAGCACACCAAGAAAACTAGAATAGTTGCCATACTGGTGCTTGTTTATGATGAGAATTAGTAAGCAACTTAAAAAAGTGAAGTGCAGAAGCAAAAGGAAGAAGTTAGTGCATAGAAAAATTGTCTTAGCATAAAATATGCAGAAGGCATGATGCAGTTAGCTCACTTGGTGCTTTTAGATGTAATATAGACATAAGAGGGGCAAAAAACTAAAATTCACTAATAAAACATAAATGCCAATACATGAATACATCAAGTAAATAAAAATATTATACAACCTAAAACACAAGCTTTACTTCCAATTAAATACTCTTACAATAAAAAAATTAGGCTGATGATAGATATTTAAAAAAACTTAATGTTCATAAGCATTGGCTTGTAAGGGGCAATGACTATTTTTCCCAATACAAAATTCTGATAACATTCTTGTAGACCTTCACTGATACAATTCACATTATAGCTTGAAGCACAATGAACTAACTGGCTTTCCAAGAGGTAAACCAGGTAGCCAATATAAAGCACATTCAAGAAAACTAAGAGAAAGACTCTCATAAGTGAGCTACCCTCACCTAGATATCAAATATAAATGAAGGGACAAATCAAGCATCGTTTGCAATGTGCAAGAAGGAAATCTCGGCAGTAAATCACAATGACACAGTTTCCAAATGACAAACTTGAAATTTTCTGGAGGGTTGGCATACATAACTTTCATCTCGAGAGTAAAAATATCCACAAAAAAAAGGTACAGAAGAGTTAGTAATTATATATAAAAAGCATGAGTCTTTTTTATTAATTTCTGACATAGCACTAGTCCATGAAAAATTTTAGAAAATCTGTTCTTCAACATGTACATGCATAACGCATATTGACAGAAGCATCCTGTAGATGATATACAAATAGAAATGCAAGTAGATTAAGAAGCTTTTTGCCAAGTCAATGTATACACAGATGAAACATAAGAATCAAAAATCACTCTGGAAGCCTGTGATCTAGGCTTTTGATAATCAACCAAAATTTCATGATATGTTAACAAAGAGATGCCAGCCAATAATCACAAGCATTATAAAGAAACTCCTTTACTGTGATTCTTGTTATCTGAAAAACTATGTTTCAACATATAACTGTGACTTCAACGAAGTTGGTGGTTTTCTTTTCAGCTGTCATTCAAAAGAATCATAATTCATGGAGATAAGCTCACCTTGTCCTCTTCCTTTTCTTCAGCCTCATTAACTGCACCTTCCTTATCCTTGCTCTCATCTGTTAATGGCGTGTTTTCCTGTTCTTGACGCCCCTCAGTTGGTTTCTCATCAGACTTGAGGACATCCACCTTTTCCCTATTTAAAGAAAAGTTTCACGTTCATCCAAAAAAAAAACAAAGCAAGCTCAGTACTACAGCTGCCAAGTTTCTGTTCCCAATAGAAAAAACAGCAAGAAAGATCAATATCTTAACTGCTCAAGTGCCTCATCAGCTACACTTCCCCAGTTACCACGACCTGCACCTTGACGTTTTACCTCATAACCCCGACCAGTACCACTGCGACGCTCATACAACCTGCGTGGAGGTCCTTCAGAATCACCTCCAGATTCATCATTACCATAGCCACCACGGCCTCCGTATCCACCACGTCGGCCACCGCCAAATGGCTGACGTGTTGGGCGTTCCTTTTCAGGTTTATCTGAATCACCATCTTCACCTCCAACACCACCGTAGCTCCTCGAAACCCCATTCGCATTCTCATTTCCGAACTCATGATTTGGACCTCGTACAGCTCTTCCACGTCCAAGCCCGCCACGGCCAACACCACCACGTGCCGGCGCGGCATTACTCCTGGCTTCCCTCGATTCCCTCACTGTATCACAAACATTCCCAATCAAAAGGTGATTTGTTAGAATCAAGATGACTAGCTTGGCCATCAATTCCAAGCACGTATTAAGAGAGAGAGAGAGAGAGAGAGTCCATCGGGCATTGGTTATAAAGCAAAGATTACAAGATATCATCAAACAAACACAATCCAAGATCCAAAACGCGAATATAAAGAAAAAATGACCAATCTTTTCAGGAAAACGAAGGATAAATCCAGCAAAAAGAATTATAAGCTAACCAGCTTGAGAAGGTGGGACCGGTTTCGTTGGGAGCTTCGCCACTGCCGGAGTGGTGGCTGCTGGCGCAGCGGGTTTTTTGACCGCCGCCGCCTTCTGATGGGCGACGATGAACTGCGAAGGATCATCGTGGTCGTTGTCTCCCAATAGATCGAAGGGATTATCGGTCGCCATCTCCACAGAATTCCGCCCCAAATCACCGGCCTCAGAGCGGCACCGAGGTGATACTTGCAACTAGCACAGCCGCCGCCGCGATGCAATCTCCATCAAAAGCAGGAGATGGATGCCTCGACGAAGGAGGGTGCTGACAGAAGAATACGGAAGCAAAAAACCCTAGCCGCACTCTTCCTCCAAGAATGGATATGGGCTTTCACTCCACTTGCAGAAGAAAACCTAATCACTTTAGCCGCCTTCGTCATTCTTAAATCGATCACCAGCAACAAAATGACAACAATAGAGCCACCTCCTTCACAAATTTACGCACTAAACCATCCTCTGATGAGAAATGATTAGGGGTATTTTTGACATTTAATAAAGAGTTGACGTTTGTTAATTTAGTGGCAACCGCAGGGATCGATAGGCGACGTGGTGCCAATCGGAAGTATGATAGTGAAATCTTACGGTTCAGATCCACCTGTTTTGCTTGTTCAGTTAGATTTATAAGAGTGTATTTATTGACTATTTCCTTTTTGGACTTAATAGTTGTGGATATTTTTGAAAGAGAGCCCTTATATTTTAAACGATGCGATTAAAAATCATCTAAAAACAGGAGATAAATTTCAGTGTAAATTATAAAATAAATCTATATTTATTTTTTGGATCAATCGATGTCCATTAGTTGCAATGCCTTCGAAATTAAATAAATATTTTCAAAATATATCAATTTAAAATCAATTTGAAAAAAAAAAAAGAAAAATAGTAGGAAATCGACCCTTTGAATTCTTTTCATATGAGTCAAGTGTAGCACATCCCTGCCCTCGAGTAACTTTTTCCTCTACTGAGTAACAAATCAGAGAAAAAGGACTATTTAGATAGGCGAGTATATTATTCCAATTTTACCATGATAGCCGATCAAAAATTTGACATAAGATCAAACTGATGACCCATAAAATTAGTTAGTGTACGCATGCCTACTAAGCTCGTGATACTCGTGCCAAACCTAAATCCGACATGATTAAACATATCTTGCAAGACATCTGCTGGCCCATGTTGGCTTATATCAGGCTTGAACCCTAACCGTTTCTCACGCTCCAAACTATAACACAATCGTTGCAGCCGATAGTTTGTGCCTTTTACTTATGTAAAAGGTGGAATTCACTCCCCCCCCCCAGCTCTACACTGCCCTCCAATTCGGTGAAAGAGTTGACCTCAAGTACATGCATTGTTTTCGATTTTATCACGAGTCATCGATTCGAAGTCAACCAAAATTCTAATAGATGATAGATGCTTATTGACGTGCATGGATGATACCCAAATCTAACAGAGTTGACTTGATAGCGGTCATGAGTTGGATGGGATAGCTCAACATGTCATTCCAAAAAGAAAACTTGCAAGGCGACAAATACAAAATAACATTTTATAAAAACACACACACACATTGTCAATTATTACCAAAATACTTTTTTTTCTGAATAATGCCCTGGCCTTGTTAATGGGTTTTCCCTCTAAGTTTGAATGCAAATCAGTTTGCATCAAAGTTTAGAGTACGATGATCGGGCTCTTTGTATAAATTGTTCGAATTTTATCTTAAAAAATAAAAATCAACGTGTATATATTTATAACTCAAGTTACACTATAAAAATAATATCATTCTTTTGCACGCTAACTTGCATTTATATTTAAAGCGAAAGTGAAAATGCTAGAAAGTTGATTTACAGACGTGCTATAAATAATAGCATAAAAATGTTCAAAATGTTTTTTTTAAACTTAAATAGTTTAAATGATCAATAAACAAGCTAATTTAAGTTAACAATATCAAGGCGTTCCTTGATAAAGCGTTCGATAATAGTTTTTAAAATTTTTTTTCTTGTTGGAATAAAATGCTCAATAGCTAAAAACTTGTTTGACGAAATGCCCCAACAAAACAATAATATCGAAGTGGCGAGCACAGCCGCCTGTCTCGGCGATTAGTAGTATAAATTCCACTCCATTCTGCTAAATCCTTCGTCGAGCAAAGCAGTTCATTCTTCTTCGTCTGCTCGCAAAAGATGGCTTCAACTCGGCGCTTACTCCTCCTCCTCCTCCTCTGCTTCGCTATGGCCGTCGTTCCAGTTCTCCCTCAGAATCAGCCCACAGAAGCTCTCGGTAACAAAACACATTAATTAAATTTCCAGAGTTGAACAATACGATTCATGGATATATAATTTGCAGGATTCATTAGCATTGACTCCGGCGCTGATGAAGGCACAACCTACGTAGACCCACTCACCAACATCACCTACGTCTCCGACCGTGGCTTCATCGACTCCGACGCAGGCATTAGCGCAAACATCTCGGCGGCGTACGTGGCCCCGCTGCTGGCGCGGCGGTTGTTCACGGTGCGGAGCTTCCCCAACGGCACCCGCAACTGCTACACCATCCGAGAGGGCATCTCCAGGGGCTCCAAGTACCTGGTGCGCGCCTGGTTCTTGTACGCCAACTACGACGGCCTCAACTCGCAGCGGCTCACCTTCGACCTCCACCTCGGCGTGAACCTGTGGAAGATGATCAACATCACCAGCCCGAGCGTCTTGCTGCCGGTGGAGGCCATCACGGTGGCGGCGGCAGACCACCTTTGGGTCTGCCTCGTCAACACCGGGGGCGGGACGCCGTTCGTGTCGTCGGTGGACGTGAGGCCGCTGAAGGACACGATGTACCCGGTGGTCAACGCCTCGCTCAGTTTGGTGATGTTCAACCGGGTCAACGTGGGAGGGGCCGAGAATTACATAAGGTGAATTTATTTATTGTTATTATCTTTTGTTTAAATATTTTATATTTAAAATTTTTCTCATTAAAATTATGAAATATTATAGAGATATCTTAATTTAATTTAAAGAAAGAGCAATGATATACAACATGAAACCATGCACACACTGCATATAGTAGATCTCACATCCATACAGTTAATCCACAACCATGTAATTGAGTGTGTTATGTTGGTTTCATGTTGTATTTTTTAATACTGCATATTATTTCTCAAAAATGAATTTGTGAATTTAAAGTTGGAATTTTATAACTGGGGGAAAACAAAGAAAGAAAACAATTAAAAGGAAATTTCATCCAGTGTCTTTATTAAAAAAATAATAATAATATTTTTATTAAATTAATTATAATAGTCTTAGTTAAAATTACAATAATATTGATTAAAACTACAATTCAAAGTTAATTTAAATTACTATAAATAATACTAGTTAATATTATTTTAATTTAATTAAAACTATTTTAACTTAGATAATTATTTAAATTTAATATTATTATTATAATTTTAATTAAAAGTATTTAAATGCTAATTGAAACTACTTTACTATTGATTAAAATTACTTTGACTAGTAAAACACTCAAATATTATAACTTAGTTAAAATTGCTTTAATATTATTATATTAGTTTTAATCAGTAATTTTAACCATTCTTTTCATAAAAATAGTTTTTATCAATATAATTATAATAGTGTTAAACCATCTAGAACAATTTTAACCATAATCAAGTTAAGAGTATTAGAGTGATTAATTAAAATATAATGAAAGATAATTTAGCTATTTTTTATTTTTATTTTTAACATAGAGTACGTTTTTTATCACAATGATTTTTGTTCTTTAGAATTGTTGTAAAATTATTTACTTGAAAATTAAATCCATCTTTTTATGACCTTTTTGTAAATGTATGACAAAATAAATTCCATATTTTATGATTTTTTTATGAGAATCCAAATATATAGTGTTAAGTATTTAACTTTGAATCCTTGTAGTTTCTTGATTTCATAATTTCATATTTTTGTACATATAAAATATTTATTGAAGATCAAAGAATTGAAATTTACATTTAATAAATTGAGAAATCATATATTATATGAAAATACAATATAAAAAGACAGTATGATATCCAAATTTATTTTATTTTATTTATAAAGTATTATGTTACATTTAAATTTCATATAGTATATCATTTTTTTTTTATAAAATTTATTTTATAAGAAATTGTTAGAAATTTTGAATTAATTAAAAGAAGTAATGTTTTTCTCTTCACGGCCAGGTATCCCGATGACCTCCACGACCGGCTTTGGCAGCCCTGGACGTTGCCCACGTGGACCGATTTCTACACCAACTCCACGGTCCAAAGCATCGACAACGACCACTACGAGGTGCCTTCCGTCGTCATGCAGACCGCCGCCAGCCCTACCAACTCCCGCCAGCTCGTCGTCCCCTGGGTCGCCGACCCCGCCGACGTAAACCAGTACTTCTATGTCCTCCACATCTCCGAGATCTTCGACCTCGCCGGCACCAACGACTCGCGCAGCTTCGACATTCGCATTAACAATATCTTGATTGGGAACTTGACCCCGGACTACCTCTATTCGGACGCCGTGCTCAGCACCCGGCCCCTCGTTGCGTTGCCCTCCTACAACATCACACTTGATGCTCTGAGCAGCTCCACCCTTCCGCCCATCCTCAACGCCGTCGAGATCTACTCAAAGATGCGGGATCAGAATGTGGCGTCGGATGCAGCGGACGGTACGCGCTCAATTTCTATCCTTTTGATTCGATTTATTGCACTAGGATTTGTTGCAGCAGACTATTTTGCTTTCAATTTCTGTCCCAAGGACATTTTAACTTTCATAGCCTATTGAGCTTCATCAAACTTTCTAGGTTAGCATATTGGAAATCAAAAGCGAGCTACTGATTTGAGTTTGGAATAGGACAGTGTTTTACGCGCAAAAAGAGGAATTTAATTAATGATTTTAGTGTTATCTTATTCTCCTTATCCTTTTATGAGGACAAGGAATTTCATTTACAAAGTGGAGGATGCTTTAAGATGGGCAAAAGTGGGTTTGATAGACTGATTAAGAAAAAAATATATTGAAAAACTTGAGTATAAAATCTAAATGTTTGCCTGCCCATGCTCACCTAGATTTTTATAATTTGGTTATTGTTTGTAACTCATGCTTTGTCTCTATCTCTCATCTGGTTTGTTTTGGTAGGTTAAATGGATTTTTCTCGCGCCAACTTGTTTTTTATTTCCCACTTTTTTAGTACTAATAACTTTTATAAGATGACAACAGGCTATTATTTAAATTCTATTTATTCTAACACAGTTGATGCCATGAGGACCATAAAATCATCATATCAAATCAAGAAAAATTGGGCGGGAGATCCGTGTTCACCACAAGCTTTAGTTTGGGATGGAGTAAACTGTACTTATAGCATCTCAAATCCTCCAAGGATCACTACTTTGTGAGTACCTACCTAAAATTTGCATTTCTTGCGTTGTCAGGATATTCCATCCAAAAGCAATGTGCTTACTAGTTGAAATATTCTGCAGGGATCTATCATCCAGTGGATTGACCGGTGAAATAATCAAATCTTTTTCCAATCTCGGTGCAATTGAATACTTGTAAGATCATGAGAACCTTGAAACAGATTTGGTTTATGAACAAGAAAAATGCATTGTTATAGTACATAGCAGCTGCCAGCTGCCTCAAATGTATAGGTTAGGAAAAAGTTAACACTCAAAATGTAGGATTTTTCTACCAAACCATATCATAGCTTTGAAATTTATATTAAATGACTAGTGAACATGGCATTATTTTTCTATTAACATGTTCCTTTAGACAATAACATCACCTCAGTGCTGCAATTATGCTTACTCAAATTGAAATTAAAATGGCAATAATAACTGATAGATTCATTCTAATTGCAATAGCTTTGTAATATTCCAGGGACTTGTCTTACAACAACTTAACAGGGACTATCCCCCCTGTCCTGGCAGAATTGACATCCCTCAAAGTCCTGTAAGTATATTGTGATTGCTCCTTTCTGTTTCCAATATATGTAAAATGAAAACTTAGAGGTTCACTCCTAACTACTTGTAGAGATTTAACAAGCAACCAGCTAAATGGATCAATTCCTTCTGCCCTACTTGAAAGGTCACAAAATGGATTTCTTACTTTAAGGTTTGTGTTCTCTAAAAGCTTAGAAAACTAGATATCCTTTTAACATATGCGTAGTTCTTCAATTATTTTATTTTATACTGCAAGTTTTTAAGGAGTTCAATTAGTTTCTTTTCTCATGAGAATATTTGTAGCCTAAAAGAATAAAAATGCTTACATCTCATGCCAGAACTGAAGGTAATCCATCTCTTTGTGACAATGGAACTTCATGTGGAGTGATTTCAAGGTCAGGGAAGAAGAAACTAGCAACATCTGTGATTGCCATTCTTTGTACATTTCCTATTTTCATTCTGCTTGTAGTGATGGCTATAATTTGGAGGCTGAAAAGATCATACGGTGAGCTTTCTTTAAAAAACTCCTAGTCCATCTCAGAGATAATGAAAGAGATTATATGCCATGTGATCCAATTTAAATGATTTGCAATTCTTGATTTCGTGCTTAACTTGAAATACTTTTGGTGTAATGCCACCATGAATCCATGGAATCAAGTCTCCTCCAATCAAGTAAAAGGCCAACATCATGATTCATTGGACCTGGAGATTCGCCAATTTACGTACCTGGAGTTGAAGAACATAACTAACAACTTCAAGAAAATCCTAGGCGAAGGAGGATTTGGGATTGTCTTCTATGGGTGCTTAGAAGATGGCACTCAAGTTGCAGTCAAGATGCAATCTCAAACAGCATCACAAGGAGCCAAAGAATTCCTTGCTGAGGTAATTTAAGTAGTTTATATTCCCCTTTGAAGCTTGAGGTGGTGGAATTCTCCTCTAGTAGTAGTAAACAGTATCTATGATTTACTGTGGTAGATTGTTCCTAAACATAAATTGCTTTGATTTTTCTGGGAATTGAAGACTCAAAGTATAAACAGGAATACTCTGTCAACACTTATCCACAATAGGTCCTTGTTCACAGCTGCTCTCCAAATAGTTGGAACTCACTAGTACATACTATTCTTGTCTGTATTCTTATTCTAGATTTCACGCCACAGAATTGTTGGACCTTAATGTAGTGTATATGATGTTTCAGAATTCCTATATTAGATAACACTTTCCATTAGTTCTACTTCAATTCTTTTTTGGATGTTGGTATTGCTAAGCTTAAAATATACTCTCTCTTTTTTTTTTTTCCCTTTTTCAGGCCCAGCACTTGGCAAGGGTTCATCACCGCTATTTGGTTTCTATGGTGGGTTACTGCATCGATGGAGACTATCTAGCACTTGTAATTGAGTATATGCCACAAGGAACTCTACTTGAGCATCTGCGAGGTCTGTCATACTGCATTTTATACCATCTTTACATTTAAATAAGTTCACTCCAAGGGAGTGTGTGGAATAAGTTTAATTCACCTTAATAAATGGTCATAAGCATGAAAACGTTGAGACAATAATAAGACTTGTATGTGAATAATTGGTTAAAAAAAAGATATTGCCTTCGAAACATACCAATATGTAAACTCAATAAATATCATGTCTGTTTGCATTATAATTTTCCAGGTATTAGAATCTGTTATACAGGAGTCAAGTTTTGTGAGTGTTATCACTGAGTCTTAACTTCTTTGAAACAGTGGTTAGTTTTCTAAACAAATAAGAACATCATGACATTTTCCTGATATTTTTTGTTGTTTAGACTCTAAACCATTTGAAATCAATACATACTAATAGCATGCTTTACAAAACACTGAGAGCTACATTGCTCTTGAATGGGTAATTGCATGATTACAACATATATAACTTTCATTTTTTAATGCATATGCTACTGAAGGACTTGCAATTAAGCTGTCAGGTTGTCTACCTAGCAAGTTCCTTGCAGCATAATTGTCGCATTTTTTCCCATCAGAAATATTAATATGAAATCATACAGGCAGAAGAGTTGGGACAAGAACTTTAAGTTGGCGACAGCGTCTCCAAATTGCACTTGAAGCTGCTCAAGGTTTATCATAATTTAAAGCATTATTCTCCTTGCTCCAATTCATCTATTGATTTTATGATTATTTGAGCTCATAAATTTTGGTGAGATACAGGACTGGAGTACTTGCACTCGGAGTGCAAGCCACCACTAATTCATAGAGACGTTAAGACGGCAAATATTCTTTTGAGTGAGAATCTGGAGGCCAAGATAGCAGATTTTGGGCTGTCAAAGGCTTTCAATACTGGGACAAACACCCTATCAACAAATGTAAAGGGAACTCCAGGATATCTTGATCCAGAGTATGCTATTGTTCTCACTTCTTTGGTTTTGTTTGAATAGAACATTCACAGTCAAATCAATGCAATGAGTAGGATGTAATTTGGAAAACATGCTGATAAAATGCAAATAAAAAAAAATGTTCGGTTCAAGACTCTGAATTACCACCCCTTTGACCGGACTGCCATAATTTTTACTGTTTCTCTCAACATTCTGTAGATGCGAGATACTCTCATTATGTAAAATCCTACATTCAGCATATACCTTTACATCCTAGCATTTATGTGTATGCATAAGTATACTTTGATAATCTACTGGAATAAATAGTTGGCAGTCTCCTCAATGACGTTGTGTTTTATTTTTGTACTTGTGTTTCTGGCAGTTGAAAGTTCAACTACCTTTTACAGCTCCTGGTTTGTTTGCTGGGGACTAAGACCTTTAAATTTCGTCCTTTAGAAGCTTGTATGAATAATAGGAGACTGATAATGGGAATTGTTCTGTGACTCGTGCAGGTACTACGTTTCCTTGCAGCTCAGTGAAAGAAGTGACGTATTCAGCTTTGGAGTAGTTCTCTTGGAGCTGATCACAGGGCAACCTCCGGTTTTGCAAACTCCTGAGAACATACATATAGCTCAAAGGGTGCGCCAAGAGTTTGCCAGTGGAAAAATCGAGGATATTGTTGATGCCAGATTACAAGGGAATTATGACATAAACTCCGTTTGGACGTGTGCTCAGGTCGCGCTAGATTGCACCTTGTGGTCATCCCGTGAGAGACCACACATGACCCAAGTTGTGACACGGCTAAGAGAGAGCTTGGTGCTAGAGAGCTCCCATGGTAGGACTGAGACCTTGGAAGTCAGCAATGCAAGCCAGACTAGAAGTCGTGCCCTTGGAATAGAAGACATTGCAAGGATGTCAGCTGATGTAAGTGGTCCATCGGCGAGATGACTTCGGACAGTTGAGTCTCTTCCAACTGAAAGCTTTGTGTTACCATCCACAAGGCATTTGAACTTTATTGTTGCATTCAAATTGCCATGGCCTTTAGCTAAAACACGATTCCAGCCACCAACTTTCTATTGATGGCGATCACTCATCAAACCGATCGCAATAAATACCTGTAAGAATCAAATTCTATTTTATAAAAAGATCGTAACTTGTGCTCCAGTAACACTCAATGTTAATTTGCAGGCCTTGCAGTATTAATCACTGTTTGTTTCTTGGCAGTTTAAATCCCGTGGGAAAATATTAAATGGCACTAGAAAAGGACCAAAAAATCTAATGGCAGGTTTGCCTGGTTGCTGGAAAGTTAATTACTCATGTCAATTCAAATCTACCCGACCTTAATTGGTCGAGCCAGTGGAGCCCAACTGACGAGCCCAGAAGCCGAATCCGGCTCACTCAGATTAATAAAAACATATATTCTAATGATGCTGACGTCGGAGATGACGTGGCGTCAAGGTGAAGTTGATGACGTGGTAGCTCTACCGCTGCTACGTTCCCACGTGTAAGGGCCCATATTGATGATCGCCAAGCCTTGCCTCGTTTTCACCAAGTCACCGCAGGATCAAGAAGCGACGGCTCGATTCGATCGCGACTAACCCCAGCTCCTAGTTCTGGTGTCTCTCGACATCTGTTACGTTATCGTGGTCTGCGAGATCCTAGCCGTCGATTTGTCTGTGCGGTACGAAGTGGAAGTGGGATTCGGTCTTATCCACGGTCGCCGGATAAGCTGACGTGTTCCACTATAGGGATCGCGGCGTTTTATAAGCGCGTCTCTCCCATTGGCGACTCTGCCTGCGCCTCCTGCTTCCTCGTTGGACTCCTGTCTGGACGCGTGGCGCATCAGGGTTGCCGCCGTCTGGTAGTTCTTCTGCCGAGTTGGTGAATTCCGGCCCCGTAATCGAATTCCCCTCTCGCGTAGCTCCAGATCGAGGTACCTTGCGTCTGAATCGGTTGATTTGGCTGCCTCTAATGCTGTTCTCTTTCCTCCTCGGCGTCCAAAATGAGGCCTTCCTCCGACCAGCGTTCGATTCCAATGATTAGAGATTGACGAGTGTTTTAGGGAGGATTTGTCCTGTGGGTAAGCGGCTGCAGAGTGGAATCGACGAGGATTAGCGATCTGTTACAAGTGATTATGATCATGGTCGGCATTGATGAGATGAGTGAGTGGAAAACGGACGAATGTGGCGGCCGCAAAATAGTGAGTTTTAGGGCAAAGAAAGCGCTTGTGGGAGCGGGAGCACGGATTCTTTTCTATCCTACACTTGTCTACAATGTCCTTAGGAACAAGATACAAGCTGACTTTCGATGGTGGGATGAAATCGATCAGGTACGATTTTTTAATGTCTCGAGTTTCTTTTTTTTTTTTTAAGCAGTTGGGTTGCAGTTGCTGCGACTAGAACTTTTTTTCTTTCTCGATTTGAGCAATCGGGAGAAAATTTTCACGGGTTCATTTGATGATTCAAGAAACGGGAAACGAAACAAAATTACGTTTTAGTCAAGATTAGTGTTAGAGTAATGTTATTTCTGAAAGATACAAAATCATGAATGTAACATATATAAACTAAATTTCCATTCACACATATATACAAACTAAGTGGGTTTTCTTTGTTTTCTGGGATTTTGATGTTGCTCTTGTTATATTTAGAGATTTTATGCTCAACGTATTAAAAAATCGGTGAATTTGCTGTTTGTGGTGTCAGTTTCTATTGTTGGGTGCTGTACCTTTCCCGAACGATGTTCCTCGGCTGCAGCAGCTTGGAGTTCGAGGAGTCATTACCCTAAACGAACCATATGAGACTTTGGTTTCGTCAAACGCATATAAGGTAGTGTTGGATATGCGTTTTCCTTAGTATAGTTACAATTTATGCCTGATATTTAGTAGTTCTTTGCAAGCTTACTCTTATTTTGAAGCAGAAACACGATTTTCCTATCCAAATCATTTTGATACTGCAAGTGCGCTTAATAACAACTATCAAGATGTTCCTGTTTACAGACATTTGCTTAGGTCTTGATAAGAGGGCATGAGGCTTCGCCTGCACATAATTATAATATTAGCAATGGTGACTTTGGACCACAGTGTTTCATTTTAAATTTTGTATCCGTACTTCCAAATTTATGACTTCACCTAGAATCCAGAGATTTGCATGTTTTACAACTGATCCATCTATCCATCTATTGGTTAGCAATAGAAAGTGCCTTTTGAAGAAAAAGGACAGTCAGGAACAAGCCTACTATGATTTAAGTGCCATATTGGAGACCTTAAACACTTCTTTGAAAAATAACTGCATTAGACAAACCCTGCCTCTCTCACAGTATGTTATTGTTTAACTAGATAAAACATACTGTCTTGTATGTTGCAGATGATTTGACGGATTAGTTATTTAGGATTCTTTTTAATAGAGTTTTTCTCTCTTCATTTCTTTGATGCATTCCACGTTATTTTGTTCCTTCCATCCAGGTTCATGGAATCGATCACCTGGTGATTCCTACAAGAGACTACCTTTATGCTCCTTCACCTGTTGATATATGCCGAGCTGTTGATTTCATCCATAGTAAGTTTTTTCTTTTATTGATCCCTATTTTTACAGCGGTAGCAAAATATTTTTTACTGCAAAACCTATCTGCCTATTGGTTGCTAATGTTTAAGAAGATTTTTTTTTTTCTTTTTACCAAACATCATGTGAAACAACAAACTTCCTTTAGCTGTTTAGCATATTAGGCACAGCCATACTAGAAGCTTTTTCAGTTGCGGAGAATCTGTTTTGTGGTTTAATTACAATTACTGCATGCTAGAATGTTGAATTGCAAGTTGCAACACTCTTTTTTTGTCTTGATGGAATCTATCCTTTAACATGGGATTTCATTCAGGTGTCTAACTACTTGAGATACAAGTTGGTGACGTAAGTTGCAACACTTTAGCTGAATTGTTGTCTGGTTTCGAGAAAAGTGATCACTTTCTGAATATGGGCTAAGGTTTGAGTTGGATCCATAAGGTTAATATGCTGTGTTATAAAGACATGTCTGATTGATTTAAGAACTAGTTGTTTTCTCATTTCCTTTGTCTTGCTCTGCCAATTTGTTAATTTGAACGATCCATAATCAACATTTAAAGGGAGAAAACTAAGAAAATGTGGTAAACTAATTGGAGCCACTTGCCTCTGATGGATTTCCACCAGGTTCTATTGGTTTTTGACTTTTCAATTTCAAGGTTTAAAATTGATTGAATGGAAGAGCTCATCTGTTTAATAGTATGGTTCCAATTCCAATTCCAATTCTTCTCCCCATAGAAAAAAAAAATCCTAAACGTGATTTTTGATTGTTTTCAGTAAATGCATCTCACGGGAAAATTACATATGTTCACTGCAAGGCAGGAAGGGGTCGTAGTGCTACCATTGTCGTTTGCTATCTGGTAATTATGTTTAAGGCCTATGACCTTACTTTTATGCACATCATGCATTTTACTTACAGAATCAACATAACTAATATATATTTGTCTGCCAAAGCCTTTTCTATCAAAGAAATGATATATAAATCGCTACCCTAACTTTGCAGGTCAAATATAAGAATATGACACCCATTGCTGCTCTTGAATATGTGCGCTCTAGAAGGCCTCGAGTGCTGTTAGCTCCTTCTCAGTGGCAGGTATGAAAGTGAGAGTTTAACGCTCCATATAATTCTGCTCCCCTGATATCATTCATTTCTTTACCAGGCTGTCGAGGCTTATAACAAGAACAAGTTGAAATTTCCTGCGATCCAAAGCCCAAATCCTAAGCATCCACACACTAAAGTTGTTGAAACTTCAGACGAGTGCATCGAGGATGAGAGAGACAGGATTTCCTTATGCAGTGATGCTAAAACAAGAACTACCAGTCCGACACACACTCACCATAGTCCCCTCGAAGAAGAGTGTTTCATTACTGAGGAAGATCTAGTAGGGTATGAAAGTTTTCCGGATGCTCATGATGACCATCGTACGCCATCCACTTCTGAAGATGAAGTTTTGATAACTGACGAAGACTTGCAAGGGTATGAAACTTTTGCGGATGCTTCTTGTCCTATCGAAGACGAAGTTTTGATAACTGAGGTGGATTTAGAAGGGTACGAAACCTTTCTGGATGCTTGCGACGAGAACAGCATCTCATCTAATCACATTAACCAAACCTTTCCAAAGGCGAGGAAACTTTCTTGCTTCTGTTCTTCCTTCAGGTGGTCTGATGGTAACCTACCAGTTTCCAGCCGACACCCTCCCATCCGTCTAGCTAGTTCGTGATGCACCATGCCTGTTCGAGCTTTGAGTGATATATTTGCTATGCAATACCTACGAAAGGAATGGCTGAGTAATCATGTTGAAGTTTGAAGGAGAAGGTTATCCTTGTTGATGGACAAAGAATCGACTCCAGTAAGAAAGGTCACATATGTATTGACTTGGGTCAAAGTCACAAAGCATGCAACAGCAGTAATAACTTAAATCCATCGAAGATCAATAACTCTCAAATAAGAGCCATAAACTTAAACTTCAAACCACTAAAATAGTTGAATTATTGAGTCAGTTCGAGAAAACCAGTATGTAGATAAATAAATGAAAGATGTTTGGTATTTCCATTAGATGCCATATGCATCATTCGTTTCTACAGATACAGATATAATAATTTGTTTCTAAAAAGATTTTAATCATCCAATTTATGAACAACTAAAGACGCTGGAACGTGAATTTACTCAATGGTTATGCAAATTAGAGAGTAGAGACTACCTTGGCTTGTTAAATTGATTTGAGCAATTAATGTTTAGCCAAATAAGGAAAAAACAAGGAATATGAGTTACCTAGGTTCACGCATTAAAAATTTATACGAAATTTTAGGTTATACAGAATGATTTAATATTATTTAAATTTTTTCCAGGATATTAGGTCCGAATTATAAAAGTATGTGGATTATTTCGCAAAAGTGCAAATGTGACGGAGCCAACCCTGCCCTATTTCTCATTCTCCCAGAACCCTATTTCTCTACTTCTTTCTCGTCCTTCTCCCCGTGCCGCCGCCGCCGCCGCCGCAGCCGGCGTCGCCGCCGCCCTTGCAGTCGCCGCCGCTCTTGCAGTCGCCGTTGCTCATCACAGCCTCTCGCACCAGCGCTGTCCGCGGTCGCCTTCCGTGAGATTGCTCCTGCTTGTCGGAAACCGTCGTCGCTGCCGTTCGCAACCACCTCCGGCAACAGTGTAGCAGCAGGACTACCTTCCCATTATTTCCTTATTCCACCACAGCAGAACCTTAGTCTGTCTCCTCATCTTCGACAGCATTCGCTCTTTCTCAAACAACCTGTGTCGAAAGGAGATAGCATGGACGGCTGGGTGAAGAGGAAGAGCGCCGGGAGCGATCACGACGATGACGTTGATGGGAAGCCAAAAGGGAAGAAGATCAAAAAGGACAAGACGCTTCCTTCCATGATTAAAAACAAGGAGAAGCGGAGCGAAGTATATTCCAAGCTCAAACGTGAGAAGAGGATCGAGAAGCGGAAGCAGGCCAAAGCGAGAGAGGTTACCATCCAAAGAGCCCTCGAACTTGGCGAGGAGGTATTCTTCTTTCCCCTCTCCTTCTTTCTCTTCTGGTTTGGTTTTGTTCCCGGAGTGATTAACTGATATTTTTTTCTTTTGCGAATGCGATGCCCAGCCACCACAGAAGAGCGTGCCTCGGACTATTGAGAACACCAGGGAAGTTGACGAGACGATTTGCCGACCAGATGATGAAGAGGTAATGATTATTTTGTCGCCTGATCGTTATGGTAATCTGAGATCGTAGGTTTACAAAAGATGTCAATTTTTAGTTATCTTTACATAATGGTACTTTACGCCTGACTTCCAATTCATGGATATAGCTATTTGCAGCAAACGATGCAGATGAATTCAGTGGAGTACTAAAGCAGGAAATAATTCCGAAAATATTAATCACCACAAATCGTTTCAACTCCACCGTATGTTTTCTAGTTTTTAGCACATTTTCATAATTCAATCTTTTTGATTTTATTCTTTGCTATTTATTCTCGGTGCCATCTTTCATGGTAATATCATATTTACAACTGGAGGCCAAATCAATCTCGCATTTTTTATGTCTCTAGAGAGGTCCTGCTTTATGTGATGAGTTGGTATCAGTGATTCCTAATGCTCATTTCTACAAGAGAGGAACTTATGAACTGAAAAAGGTACCACATTTTAGATAATGAGAGACTCTAGTTTCTTGCATTGCTGAGCTTTTCTGATCAGTTGTTTCTTTCAAGCAGATTGTTGAATATGCGAAGAACAAAGACTTCACTTCAATCATTGTGGTCCATACAAATCGCAGAGAACCAGGTTTGGAGCAGAACAAGTCCATTAACTCTTGCATCATGGTTGACACAGGATGCTTTTTTTTTTATAGTTTGTTTCATCCTTTTTCATTTACAAGCTTGCCTTGTTTTCCAGATGCAATGCTGATAATAGGCTTGCCTGATGGACCCACTGCACACTTTAAACTATCCAATTTAATTTTGCGGAAGGATATCAAGGTACATTGTTTGTGCTCCAGATGTGCACAAAATCACCATTAAGTTTATATTTTTACTTGATTGTATTTACAGATTAAGATGGTATAAGTATTATTTTGTTGCTTTGTTAGTTTCTAACTTTCCTACTTGGTACATTTAATTAGACATTAGAATTACATCCCACAAAATATTTTTTGCTTTTATTGTTTGTTAGTTCTATTTGTGATTATTTAACTATCTGAATTTTTGTTGCCTTAACTAGTGATGATTTTTCATTATTTACTGTGCCTTGGAGAGTTTTCCTGCACAGGGTGAAACAAATAAATAGACATAGAGAAAAGTAAGGATGGAAATGCTTTTCCTTTTTTATTTTTTGGTCATGACCATGAATCAATGAGCTGTCCCTGTACCACATTTGAGGCGCATGGACTCCACATTGGACTTCTTTGTTCGGAGCAAGAGTGACAAGGTTTAATCTTTTCCAACAGTCTCGTTGTACTGATTTAAACTCCCTCACATTGGCAAAAGTTCTCTAGATCTAACTCACCACTAGATTGTGTAACTGTTGGTTGGTAGTTTTCCTTAATCCATTGGGAAGAAATAAGGGAGAGAAAGAGGTAGTGAAAATCTTCTCTCTTTCCCTCAAAATGAATCCTGGCAAAATCAGGCTGAGAGAAATGAAGGTTGAGTGCAATTCGCCACTATGAACTAAACTATTTTTTATCTGATTATTATTTTTGTTTTTTCAAGTTTTAAAAAAAATTAAGTTTAGGAAAAAAAATCGCACTCCTTTTTCTTTTCCTCCAAGGAAATAGATACATAGTAGTTTTATTTCTTACTTTTGGCCCAAGGAATGATGCATCTAAATGGTTCACTCAAATAAAAAATTGCATGGAGTGATAATTACAATCATGACAGCATTTAGATAAAATTGGGCTTGGTGGAAGATTGTGTTTGACAAACAGATACAAAAAGTATTTTGTGAATATCATATATTTGCTGCTTCAACTTGGGGATTACAAATTGATACCTTTGCATCTGTGATTTGGCAACACCGAGGTGCTTCAGAAATGTTTCCTTACGTACTCTGACATCCTTAGTATAAATCAGTTCAACAAATCAAAATAAACTTAAGAGATCAATGAACAAAGTTCTATTTAGGACCAATTCTGTGTCTCCATTGAACTCTATGCAAGGTCAGATCAAATTCATTCCTAAATACTTCCAAGTCCTTTAGTTCAACTGCAAACTTTGCTAGACCTGATGTTTCGTAGTCATTTTATTCAAGCACACTAGTTTAGCATATATCTGTTGTTTTTTGAATCACATAATTTAAATTGATAGATCACTACTTTCTTTTTTCACAATGTTATGACACTTCTGTTGGAAATAGTTTGGCCTAGCCTATTAGGTTTTATACAATGCTTGAACTGTTAAGATAAAGGACATATACAAAATCATATTTATCATCATAATAATTGCAAGTTAATCAAATTCCTTAATTGTCATGGAATGCTGTTTTTTATTTATTTTACTTTGAATCCTCTACCATCTGTTGGATATAGACATGATTCTAACTATGCCTGAGGTCAATTCTATAAGGTTTTAAAAATCATATGCAGATTGTTTGTGGTTGAGCTGTTGCATAATCATGTGTTTTGCAGATAGATACACAAATGCAGGCATATACGGTCCATGGCCATTTTAATAATAACATTAATTATATCGACAGTGCATTACACCACACGCCACAAATATATTACATTTACATAGAGAACATACTATATCCAATTATTAACCAACACAATCAATATAAAAAAACTTCCAACTATCACATTATATTATCTCATCCTGTGCAATTTGAAAATTTGTATAGATCTTTTGTGCGAACCTAAGTAACTCATATAACATAAAACATATATGACATAATAATAACACATTAGTCCTGAGTGATCCATATAAACAGAATTTTGTGTATTGATCTAATCAAGCCACAAAATATGTTTCTTGTTTTTTTTCTATTTGGCTGATTACTCAAATCAATTTAACATGGACATGACAATGAATTTAAGAAACCAAGGTAGTCCCTCATTGCATAAGCATACATTGGATTAGCATTCACAGATACATAAGCAACTACATGAATGGATGGTGGTATTAGCTTGATAATTAACATTGTTTTAGAAAATACACACAAATGATATGTTGAGCTCCATCAATTTATTAGTACATGTTCATATACGCAAATAAGACTTGAGTGATCCTCTCATTAAATAGCTCGATGTCTTATATTTAGCTAATTTTTCGACATGGTCAACACAATACTTCTATTTCTGTTAATATTAAATAATTATCCACTATTCTGTAACTGTACTTCTTCTGTGTTGTCAGAATCATGGAAACCCTACAAGTCATAAACCGGAGTTAGTGCTGAACAACTTTACTACTTCAATTGGTCATCGTGTTGGCAGGTTACTCAGTTTTACTCAAATTAAAGTTGTATTGAATGATTTGAAAATTATTATTGTTAGCTAGTTTATGTGTGTGTGTATTCAACTCTTATGCATATTTGTATGTCATAATAACACTTGTATGACTTTTTCTTTTCTGAATTTCAGGATGATACAGTCACTTTTTCATCAAGATCCTAATTTCCGTGGTCGTCGTGTTGTAACTTTCCACAATCAACGTGATTTCATATTTTTTAGACACCACAGGTAGCCCTTGTTGAGGATTTTTATTATGGTAGACAAATCACAGTTATTATTTAGAACCATGATTGTTTTTGCAATCTAGCTTTTATGTGCATTATTCCTTAACCTCCTCTTTTATAGGACTTGTGCTCAACAAAATGGGTATATTCTCTTAATATCTGTTGAATTTGTTGAATAGATATTTTCTGCTTAAACCCCCTTTTGCCAACTGATCTTCTCCACCTTATTTATATTTGTGTTTTTTTCTCAAAGTTCTCATCAGTCACCAGTCTCACAAATCATTTCTTTAGGGCATAAGCTATTCATCACGAGAAAGCTGCTCAGTTTCAGTTTTTTATATCCATGCTCTTCCTGAAGTGTCATGCATTTGTATTGTGTGGAATTTTTGTAATACCCATTGTCTCTGATTTAGGTATATATTTGAAACTAAAGAACAAAAAGTTGATCCCAAAGAAAAGGCGGCTAAGGACTCCAAAAGCAAAAATTTACCTCGACAGAAAGTGATTGCACGTCTTCAGGTATTGTTGAGAATTTGGTGCATTTATTTTCAATCTGCTTCTTTTGAAACGGCTTAATGCTGTCTGGACCCAACTTTCAATTTGCTAATCTGCCTGATACCCATAATTTTAAGTTGTAATCTGAGTGCCTTCTTCTTCTTCTTCTTCTTCTTCTTCTTCTTCTTCTTCTTTGACCAGTGATGCAATATTCAAGATCTATATCTTTGGAAAAAACTTATCATATTTAATCTATATCTTTGGAAAAAAGTTATCATACTTAATCTCATGGAAATAGCAAATCAACTGCAGTTTCATTTATTTATCTACACACTGGTTTTCTCCAAGATTCAATCAGTTACCTAAGTTTGAAGTTTTTGGTGAATTTAAGTTAGGGCTCTTGTTTGAGAGTTATTGATCTTCAATGGATTCAAGTTTGATAGGAGCTTTTTATCACTTACCCTAAAACTAAACCAACAATGATGACAAATATTTGACTCAAATTCACCGTTCATTTTGGATCTAGTCCACTGAATCGAGAGGTCCTTTGTAGCATGCTTCAAGTGTTGAATTTGTTGTTCGAAAATGCAGGAGTGTGGCCCTCGTTTTACACTTAAATTAAGGACCTTGCAACACGGTACATTTGACACCAAAGGCGGAGAATATGAATGGGTACACAAGGTATTTGACTTCTCCACAAATCTCAATCATACTTGCATATCTCATTCCCTCAATTCTTATGGAAATTAAACTTATTCTGTTCATGTTTTAGCCGGATATGGATACCAGTCGCAGGAGATTTTTCTTGTAAGCCTGTGGTTTTGCTATGGAGATGCAACCTTTATCCCCTTCCAAGTGCTCCCCAAGTTTCATTTGTTGCATGCTTTGTAATTTTTTGGGTAATATTAATTAAGTCTTGAGCCTTTTTGTGAACATGTTATCGAGCACTTAGAAATATATGTGATGCGAGAACAATTGTTCAAGGATTTTGGGAATGTTAACGGAATTTCAGCTTATATTTATTATTTATGTCTATGATTATTTGTAGATAATTTTGACTCAATGTTAATCTTTTTATTTATAGAATAATAGATGTAGCTTTATCATCACATGTAAAGAAATGGTATACGTTTTTTGAAACTATATTAGAGTTTCATATAAAAAAAATTGATAATTTGGTATTTAAAAGATTTAATCTATATAAAAAGGATTTGAGGGTATTTAAGCAAAAGCTTAAGCAAGTAAGGTGAACTAGGGCATTAGACATGGTGAGGACTTTGGTAAACTTGCTGATGAAATTTTGTTCGACTTTGCTATTTCACAAGCCTTTGTTCTACATTTGTTTCTTAATAAAAAATCGATCTTTATGAAAAAACGAAACCCTCGATTAAATCGATCTTTATAAAAAATAGAAAAAAGGGTAAAGAAAAGAAAATTGGATTAAATAAATATTCAATCAGAAAATCGAGCATTGCTGCTTAACTCAACGGACTGGGCTTCGAGTGATTTATGCGGCTCGATTGGCCCATTTACCATTATCTAATGATCTCTGCCACAGTATGCAATCCCCATTTCAATCCTTCACACGACTCGCAGACTGCAGGGGCGGCGTTCATCGGATTGGGTGCGATATTTCTGCGAACACTTCTCTGGCATCGCTTAGCTCGAGTCATCTACCTTCCGCCGCTCTCCCACAGGTGCCAACCTTCCCCGCTGTCATCTTGTTCATCTCAATTCCTTGAACCATGCATCAGTGCCACCTCGCCAAGGCCTCGGTGATGCCGTTCCTTTCCAAGATTTCAAAACTAGGAAGCTGCCGCCAAATGGTATCAATTTGTTTCTCCGAAGAGTTCGTTCGTAGAATACCTGGAAGCAGAAGTGTTCTTGATGTCAGAAGTTTTTCGTGCCATTTTGAGTCACGGGGGAGCGCTTGCGGATGGCAAACTAGGGTTTTTTCCAGTAGCCCAAGGCCGGGATCACCTGGGGTTGGTGGAAGTTCCACCGAACCACTGCCTTGGATAAGGGCATCTGACGGGAATAGGGAGGGGAAGCGGGTACAAGATAGGGCGCCGGCTGGAACAAAGCGCTCTTCTTGGGCAGAGGCAGCGGAGAAGTTTGTTGTTAGAGATGAGCAAGGTATTGTTAGGAAAGACAACGCCATCGATGCGGAGGAGGAAGATCTAGAGGCCGAGCCTGTTGATGACCCAAGGTGGGATAAGATTAAGAGCAGGTACAAAGATGTCATTGGACGAGAGCCCCAGTTTGAGAAACAGAAGAACCAGCACTGGAGTAAGAATGCGAGCTGGGAGAGAAAGTCAGTTAAAGGCGCTGAAGAGTCGTCGTTCGATACTACTGAGGTTCGCCGGTGGAATAATCAGGAGAATTGGGGCAGGAAGACATGGAAAGAGGCGACTGAATCTTCTGTTCCAAAAATGGTAGGTCAGAGTGTTTATGGTGTTGGCCCAGTCTTGGCTGCATTGATGGCTGAAAGGAGGGAGTTTTATGCTCTCTATGTTCAGGAAGGATTAGACTTGAGTGGAAACAACAAGAAGAAGAAGGACAAGAAAGCAGTGGAGAGAATATTGAAGATAGCTGAGAAGGTAGGCTTGAAGGTTGTAGAAGCCTCAAAGCATGACCTCAATATGGTTGTCGATAACAGACCTCATCAGGGTTTGATTCTCGATGCTTCTCCCTTGGAGATGGTGAACATAAGGGAGCTGGATCCTGTGATGCCAGAAGTTGGAACCCATCCTCTTTGGCTTGCTCTGGATGAGGTGACAGACCCACAGAACTTGGGGGCCATCATCAGATCAGCTTATTTCTTTGGAGCAGAAGGGGTGGTCCTATGTGCCAAGAATTCAGCTCCTTTAAGCGGTGTAGTAAGCAAAGCCAGCGCCGGTTCCCTCGAACTGATCGAGCTTTTGTCTTGTAAGAACATGATGCAGTTCTTGTCATCTTCAGCTGAGAATGGTTGGCGAGTGCTTGGTGGATCAGTCTCTTCTAAAGCTGTATCCTTGAGTGAGGTTGAAGTGGGGGTGCCTACAATTCTTGTTTTGGGCAGTGAAGGCAGTGGGTTAAGGCCCCTGGTCGAGAGGTCTTGTACTCAGTTAATTAGAATCCCTGGAAGTTTTCCATCAGATGCATACCATGGAATACCCGAAGTCGATGTCGAGGAAAAGGATCAGGATTGCTTTGGGAAAGATCTCAAGTCATTTCTAGCTGTTGAGAGCTTGAACGTTAGTGTAGCAGCTGGGGTGCTTCTATACCAGTTAACTGGAAAGAACAATCATAATGTGCGTACAGAGTTAACTAATGATTTAGTGTGAACTTCTGCCAGTTCAATAATGATTTAATACTAACTTCTGTTGGTTAGTATTGTTTGATCTGTCTTGGTTAGTATTGATTTTTTATCCCTGCTCTGCAGTGTGCTTTTCGATAGTAACTGACAACTGTAACGACCTAGTCCGTCCGTCCGCGAAAATTCTATTTATCCCAACCTCTATTTTTCTGTGGGTCATGGGCTGTCGACCATCGTTATCTACTAGGACTTTCCACCCTTGCCCAGTGGATATTTGTCTTTCTCATATTCGAACTCTAGACCAATCTGGCTCTCAGGTTATCAGATTCAAGGAACTTTTGTATTTTAGCCTACAGGTCTAGAGTTCGAATCTGGGGAAGGTAAAAATCCACGAGTTTGAATTTGGGGAAGGCAAAAATCCACTGGGCAGAGGTGGAAAGTCCTAGTAAGTAACGGCACGGTCGATGGTCGACGGCCCATGACCCACAGAAAAATAGGGATTGGGATAAGTAGAATTTTCATAGACGGACGGACCGGGTCGTTACATCAACTGTTATAGTAAAAAAAAATCCTAAAATTCAATTATATTAGTGGGCCGTATATGGGCTGGATCATTAATTGGGCTATATCAGCCCAACAACTTGCCCCATCATCCCACTTCAAAATACTGAATTAACACCTGAAAACTAACTGATAACTTCATATTATTCATCTTCATTAAAAAAAATATACACATTTTCATATCCACACAGCCAATATTCCCTACCCTGCAACAAAGGGTGTAAGAAACCTGAAGCAAATTCTTCCACTACACTCAGTGCACTGACGGCTTCATTCATTCATTCACTCGATAATATTCTCATGGCAGTCGGCACATTATTCTTCTACCTTGTTTCCAACGTATTTATACGGTCGCTATACAGCGGGTGGAGTACCTTACTGCTGCTTCCCACTATTCCTACAAGCACAAGCTACAGACAGCATGCACGTCGTCGTGTTTCTACTTGTTTGGAACCCAACATCCGTGCAAGCCATAGGGAAGTCCGTAGGGGAATTTGGCTCGTGCCACCTCCTCAAAGCTGCTGCCGTCCAACACCAACGCGTACCCTTCTCCGTTCTTGTCACTCACGATGGAGATCGCCACCCCTGAAAGAGAAAAGGAAGGATTAACGTCGACGGCTATATTCCTCTGCTTCATCATATCACTGCTGTATTGGTACAAAAGTTTGAAGTAGTAGTGATCATGGACTCACTCACCATCATCTTCCTCAGTGGCGCCTGGCCGTGCCACGAAGAACGGCTCCGATGGCACCGCACCTTCCTCGTGCCAGTTCTTCGCCTTCTTCTCCACCAAATCGATCTGCGGTTCGATATTCTTAGACGATTTAGACACGTAACAAACAGTCGAAGTTTGCCGTATAACGGAGTGATGATGCAGTACTATAGGACCTTGGTGAGGGTGTTGGGGAAGTTGCAGGGGCGATTAGCCCCGCAGGCGTAGGCGTATCTGTACTTCTTGCCGCGGTAGGCGGGGTTGATGCTGCACATGTCCATTCCCCTGCCGTGCTCCTCTGGGTCCAGTGCTGCTTCCAGCTCCCCTTTTGGGCTGCCGTCTAATGGAATTCTGAACCTTCCCACCCTGTTTCAATCGTCAATCGATCATTAAACGATTATCGCAAGGAATCCTTCAACAAATTTTTGGTCATTTACCTTGCGTCAGGTAAGACATCGAGGCCGGCGAATGATCTCAAATTCTGCAGGCGAAGCAGCTCGAGGATGTTGGCGTTTGCGTTGTGCTCGCAGCAGTCGGCTATGATTCCGGTGATCCTTCCCTCTGAGTCGACCTCCTCGTATGCGTTGATGAAATGGAAGGTCACGAAAGGAGGCACCTCGACGCTTGCCACCTGAGAATAATTGATGAGATCAGTTCAGATTAGAGAAAAGACGTGCATATATGTTGGTGAAGCTTTCTTCGATCATTACGATGTTTCCGGTGGCTTTGGACATGATGTGGAAGTAGCTTCCGGAATCAGGGTGCCACTCGAACTTGTAGAGCGGGGTAGGCTCGGCGCGGAGCAGGTTCTGGACGCAGTACCTCAGGGGCATCTCCGGCACCACCACGTAGTGGTCGGTGACGGCGAAGGAGTGGACCCACCCTGGCGCCGGCACGGAGCCGCGGCAGTTGACGCGGCCCAACACTTTGCGCTTGTTGCTTCCGGCCTCCATCCGCACCACCAGGTAGCCCGGCCGGAGTAGGTCCGGCAGCAGCGTCAGGAACTCCGACTCATTAACGATGGGGTGGGCGGAGTGGATGAGGCCGCCGAGCTTGTCCTCGTACTCGAACCGCCCAAGAGTCTCCAGCGTGTCTGGGTCGATCTGGATGGATCCCTTGATGGTCTCGGTGAGGCAGACGACGCGCCCGTCGCCGAGCATGACGACGCCGGTGTTCGAGTTGTCGGTGAGCGACGCGCCAGAGAAGAGGCTGGCGAGCTCGCCCACGTAGGAGAGGAAGCTGTCCGGCTTGGGCACCTCGGAGAACTCGCGATAGCAGAGGCGCCGGTTCTTCTTCGCCGCCTTGTACGCCTCCGACTCGATTTGCCGGTGCGCCGCCACTGCGCGGCCCTGCCCGAACCTGACGCGGACCAGCGTGGCGTAGCCGTCGAACAGGTGCCGGAAGTGGTAGTCGTCGATGTTCCACAAGCCAGGGCCGTTCCGTAAGTACGTGCCATCCTGCAAATCAAACATCGTCTCCGATCGTCACGAAACACAGTTCAATTTATTCATTTTTATCTTTTTAACGGTTAAACGTACAAAACTACTATCACACCAGCCAGAGTGGGATGTCACCCTCGACGGCCATCTCCCCCTGCCACCGCTCCTTCCGGATGCTCCTCCACGCGGCGAGCTTGCCGGCGCCGTCACGTCCGGTGACGACGGGCTCAAAGGGTACGACCGGCGGCGCGACTAGGTCGTTGATGACGGACGGAGCCGACGACTCAGTGGCAACGCCGGCTTTGACGGAGTCACGCCGCCGACTTTCGCCTGCTGGATTGAGCAAGGCGCATCTTAGCATGCTCGAAGAGGAAGAGATGGCCTTTGGCGGAGCGAAGAAGAAGGCGGAAGCCATTGGAAGCGATGGAGCTAACTCGGTAGCACACTGCGCTATTTATAGATTTGAAGGGCTCGACGGGGCATCTTGAACGATGAATTCTCATTGGCTACAGGACGAAATTGTATCAATTGATGGGAAAAACAAAAAATTAAAAACAAAAATTATTTTATTTTATTAAAAAATAAGGGAAATTACACCATCATTTGAAAATTAAATTAAAATATTAATAGTCCATCTATAGAAAATAAAATTTATTAGTATTGAAGATAATTAAACGAAATGATAAGTACGTATTATTCAAAGAAAATACATTAATTTAATTTAAAATATAATTAATAAAGCAATAGTTCCTTGGTTAACAATATAAAATAGGTTTCAACAAAAGCATCATAGAAAGTAAAAAAAAAAAAAGATTGGAATAAAAAGACAAAGTGGTTGGAGGATAAACGTCAAAGCTAAGGCATTATGAATAATAAACTTATATATATACAGTAATTTAATACTTATATGAAAGATTAACGAGTTAAAAAATCTATATCCTAAAGTAGTGTCAATAATAGAATAGCACTTGGGGATAATTTATTCATAATTAACTATTAAATAAAGCTTAGTTGTCATTAAAACAAATAAATATATAGCTCATGAACAAATTAAGAGTGTAATATAACAGAAAAACGCCAGCCAATCAGCTGGCATAATATATGAAAACTAACCGTTAGTTTAATTATTTTTTTATCTTACTAATTTGTCTAGTTATTATGCTTAATGATCACCATTATAGAATAATAATATAATTAAGCACCAGCCTTGCAGTTTAATTTATTGTCTTAAAGATTCAGTGAGCTGCTAATTAACCATAGTTTTCAGCAATTATTATATATTTTAATAATTAAAGTATATGTTCGAAGATATATTTTTATTTAAGGATTGAATAATTATATTGATTTAATGCATTAAATTTATATTAAAAAAATATAAGACTAACAGAAAGAAGCTTAATTTGCAACAAAAAAATTTGAAAATTTTAGAGTTCAATTATTATTCATAGATGTATATCAAAGCATATAATAGATTGGATGAACACCACACTCGAATGATGATCTTAAATAGTGCATTGAAATGACTACATAAAGATTAACATTATATGTGGAACGGAATAAGTCTAAACATCTTAATTAATTTCAATATTAATATTATATATGGATTTGAAACTCTAATCTAGACTCCAACTAACAATGATGTTGTTTTATATTAATTTGGTTAACATGATGAATTAGTCATGAGTTCTTGTTTTGGAATGCAACATATATATTATTACATATACAATGATCTTGTCCACCACTTGATTCTGTGACGCAATAGTACGTAATTAGCTAAAACAATATTTAATTATCACGATCGATTTAAGTGCTAAGTCCTCGAATGCAATTAAGTGAACTAATTAATTATGAGCTAGCGCAATGAGTTGAATTCCTTGTTATCAATGAATTAATTGGTCTGAGGAAATGAAACTGTGCACTCTTCATTTCAACATAAGATGAAATTTGTCACTCCAACAATCTTACATGGTCAGATCTACGATCATATGTAAGGAGCTAAATTGGAAAGATGTAGTTGATCACTACGAAAAAGGGCATGTTTGAATCCTTATTCATTTTCAGCAAGTCTATCCCATATATACTAATCAACTTAATCATGCCCCGGATGCAAAAACCGTACACTTAAGCTATGCATCATACGACAGTCAAAAGCCAATTTGCTTAGCTACTATAACTTAATGAATTCCCTTGTCTCTTTATAATTCAACGGCTTGCGTTTAAAAGAGCGAAGGAATCTAACAAGAGGATTCCAAACCGCCCAATTTAAAGTGGAGCTAGGACGAAAAAAATATAAAAGAAGGTGGTGCAACGCCAAAAGCCTCTTATTAATTTCTTCTACATTAATCATGTTGCTTCCAAACACCATTCTCTCTCTAGTGGAGTGGACCTTCCAAATTACTTAATATTTATTATATATATATATATATTCACACAATTAATTAAATTATATATATCGATCGATCGATCAAATTAGAACAATTAATAATCCACTATTCGTGCATGATGCTTGGAGTTCGTTCTTCATGTAGTAGTCCGGGCAGTACTTGGCCCCAAATATATATACTTTTCAATGCATGGTGACGTACGTGGTGGCGATCACATGATACTTAATTTTCTCTGTCAACTACATACAGTAATGATTAGTATTAATTGTTTTAGTGTGGTTGCAGCATGATGCATATCTAGCTAGCTCTGATATGGATGTTGTATTTTACATATAATATTCTAATAATTGATGAAGCACAATCAACAGTTTTGATCCTTTCGCATTATATTTAATTATTTTCTAGCTTCCTACCTATATGTTTATGTCGACCTCTCAATCCTGTGTATAGATGCCATCTATTAAACCAACTGTATCAGATTGATCTTTGGTATTATTGGATATTAATTAAATTATTGGGAATTATAATTAGCTTTGGACAATTGAGCAAGTAATTAAGTTTAGTATACTTTTAAGATTTAACAATTAGAGCAAGTCAACCTAATAGTGTCTTTTTCTTTCTTTGAAAGCTACGTATAGATACGGGGAGAACAAGAACAAGAGTGTAGAACAAGAAAGAACAGTACGTTGAAGAAGAAGAGATATTCTATCACTCTTGACTCATGATCAGAATACTACAAGAAAGTTTAAATAGTAGGTGATTGATGCATACATGATAGACGAGTGCAATCAAATTAATTAAGTTGCCCTTTGATGGTACAATTGGTTTTCTCTTTCAAAATTTAATTATATTAATGCAGAAGCTAGGTACCAACAACTACTCTGAGGGAATCTTTTTGTCTAGTGGCATTTGAATCTTTGGAGAGTGATGATGGTTGTTAAGTGATATAATTGAGTGAATCCAAAATCTTGCCTCTATTTTTTTTTTATATTTATAATTACATTGTTAAGTATTACATGTACCTATTTTTCATGGGAAGTTGAAAGGCTGGCTCACTGCCTCACAGCTCAGTTGGTTCCGTATGGGAATTATCGTAATAAGATCTAGAAGTAGATTCCTGATAAGTGTATAAAATATCTCATTGATTGTCTCACCCTTTCATAATAAAGACAAGGAAACTTTGATGAAATTAAGAATCTTGAAATTATGCCGCTATTTTTCAGTTACCCATGGAGAAAAACTAATTAGACATGGACCCACACCACCATTGCAGGCACTTTGATGAAATTAAGAATCTTGAAATTATTGCTATTTTTCATTACCCATGGTGAATCTGGTGATTCGATGTGGCAGACACGAGCGTGACGGTAGCACGTACGCCGGCACGGCAGCTGCGTACCTCGGCGCTCGTGGATTCGGCGGCGAGGGCTGGGTGCTTGGCGGGGCCGGAGCGCCACCAACTACTCCACCATGGCGAGCCCATTTTGGTCTGCCCTCGATCGCTCGACCAGGTGAATTGGATACGTCCATTCTTGTCTGCCCAACTTGCTCCAGTACTGCCTGCTTCAACCCATGGAATCATTTAGATCCTCAATTTCTATAAATCACATCAACTTTATCTATAACTGAACATTTCTATATATACTATATATATTGTTTTATTTTTACCTTTTAAGGAAACATTTCTTTAGAATTTATAGTCTTTCAAATTTAACTCCTTTATTATCCAATTAGACAATTGTTAATAATTTTCTATAATTGTGATAAATTATTATGGCATCTTTGAAAATCCAAAGATTATTTTGGAAACAAGAATATTTAAAAGATAAGAAAAGAAAATCTAGAAATTAATAATAGAAGAAAGGTCTGTTTTACAGTTCTGTAAAAAAAAATATAGGAAAGATTTACATACAGAGAGTTTAAAAATTTAAAGTCATTTTAAAATTTTAGTACGGGACAGGCCATATGATTAGTTAAATTATATTCACTGCAAACTGTTAATCAAAATGATGCAGAATTTTCAGTTGTGCAAAACATAATTTATAGCACATTAACTATGATAATTTTTGAAAAAAAAAAACAGTTCAAGTGGGAGTACATATACAGAATTCCAAATTTGTCAGATCGGAGCACAAACCTAAAATTATCTAAAATAACAAGTGCACAAGAAAACAAGTCGCAGTTTATGCAGAATTAATTCCCTTAAACCCAGCTTCTATCTTTAACACCCAGTAGGATAAAAATCATAACTAGTTGATTTTTCTTTTGATGATGAGGTATCACGATTTAGCGAAATTCTACAATCATGACTCAAGAAAGGTTCTTCCCTCTTGATGACTTTCAACAGCTGAATGATTTTTTTCCCCACAAGCTGAAATCATCAAAGCAATCTAATAATATTATAAAGCATCTGCCTTACAAGTTTGCTGAAATGGAATTCTTCTAACTTTGAGCTATAAAGGGACGTCTGGAATTTTCCATCCATCGAAGAAACAAATTAAAAGAAAGAAATAAAAATGAGCCTGACAAGAATGATGCTCCAGGTGGCTGGTACTACAATACATCTAATGATGATCATGTAATACTTTTCACCATGCACAAAAATGCATGAAAGCTTCCTTGTACGACACAGTATTTTTTAATTTATAAAAGAAAATGCAAGAACATTCTCGGCTTACTCTGTCAGCAGGCTATTGATGATATGCTCCATAATCCACAAAAGGAACTCGAGTTACAGGAGTTTGGACAAGGGCGAAGTTGAGCCATCTGAGTGTTTGTGTCTTTTGAGCTTTTGCATCCAATGAATTAATCGTTTCTTATGATCCTGGCAACTCAAATTCAGAAGCTGATTTAGGGTTCCATCTTGAGATAAAGCAGCCTCAAACTGCTCCAGAACCTTGACAATTTGCCAAAATTCAGGTCGCTTCTCTGGAAGTATTGACCAGCATTGCTCTATCAGAGCTTGCAGAGGTGGAGGACAATTGGTAGGAATGGGTGGCCGCAAGTTCTAGAAAAAAATAAGCAGAGTAGCATCAAATACCTTCATTTTCTCAGAAAAATCATTAATTACGACAATGAAGAATGAACCTTGTTATGATCTAAAACTTACAAGGAAATGATACCATGATTAGCGTTCAAACTTTCTTGTAATTCTAGCTCACTGTAATGTATTTGGATATTGTCTTTGGTTACAAGTCATTGATAACTTACTTCGTTTGACCAAATAACTGAATAGATTTTATAACTCAACATCTATTATGTGTGATAAATTTTATACTATTGTAAATATACACTATTTAAGTTCTATAAGAAACCTACAGATTGTATGCTAAATCATGCTCATTAGTTTGGCATTTATACATTAGCATTACTAAATGTTATTGTTTCCATACATTTGATATTCACAATAATACATTTTCTAGTGGAATATTAAATATTTCTCAACAAGTTTGCCAATTATCTAGATAAGCGACTAAATCCTATTCTATATCAATCTAGTTGAAATACAATATATTTAAGAACCAATATAGGTTATGGAATAAAAACCTTATCGACCACTGCAAAAGCCGCTTGGATTGGTGTCATTTCCTCATATGGAATTTTCCCTGTTGCCATCTCCCATAAGAGCAATCCAAAGCTGTACACATCAACCTTCCGGCTATATGACTTATGTTTGATCATCTCAGGTGCCATCCAACGATAAGTGCCATCATCCTCTGTCAGTGCATCACAATATGCTTCCTCGCATGCAATTCCAAAATCAACAATCTTTATGCAAAAATCTTGATCGAAAAGAATGTTCTCAGGCTTCAAGTCACGGTGAATAACTCCTTGGGAATGAATATACTCCATTCCTCGTGCAATTTCCAAAGCAATTGAAACTAGTTTTTCAATAGCAAGAGGTTTGTGCTCAAGTTTGTGCAAAAATGCTCTTAAAGAGCCTCCAGGAAGATACTCAGTGATAATGCAAAAGGCCTGTGGCTGTTTACATGCCCCCGTGAGCTGCAAGAAAACACAAGATATTAACACTGTATTGTAGTGTCACCTAGTCAAATTCCATATCATGACTCTTTAAAAGATAGCAAGCAATATAGTGATGGCATGTAAAATAGGAGAAACTCAAACAAGTTTTATGCTGACCAGCTATTTTTTGTATGTCTTTTTAACATTGATCTTAGTAATCTAAAAAATGGATTAGTATAAACGAGCTATGTACCTAGCATATTTACCAACATTTCATCATTATTAAAGTCTAGTTTTTCATTTTGTGGCTCTTGTAGGCATTGGTTTCTCTTGAACTATAATAGCTGATATATACAAAATTCCTGATCCAACTCAACCAATGGATACCATAATCAGAGTTTGCAAACTATGGAAAAACAAGCACCAAGTATACTTAATACTTGACATAATGTGGCATAGAATTAGTTGCTATACTTGATACTTGACATAACGTGGCATAGAATTAGTTGCTAATACAGCCAGAAATTAGTTATGCAAAATGCCAAATAATAGCATCATCCTGGAGAAAGAAAATTTTCCAACCATTATGGTATTTTGATTCATCATATAGCATGGTAGTCTCTTACACATAACTAAGAGATGAAAAACAAGAACAGCAATGACAAGATAATTTTAGCATTTAATATAAAAAAGGACAACTGGACAGCTTGATTTTTTTTTCTTTAAAAGAAAAGGTGTAGGCATGTCATCATGATATCAGATATTAGAGAATTACAAGTTCATCAGACTAAATCATGCAGGCACAATTAGTGACAATGAAACTGTTCAAGTGAATGATTTTACAATGAACCAACTAATATTTTTAAGGTCTTTGTTTCTAATGACATGAAGTTTCAAATATATACATACACTGGTACAAAATTTAGTTGAAGTATGGGAAAAGCCAACTTGCTCAAAGCAAATTCAGGAACCACTTAAAGATTTTGTGAAACTCATGACCTGTGGCAACTATAACCAGGTTGATGATAACTAATTTCATGGACAATGATAGGTGTAACAAACAAATGAATAGTTAAGAATTATGGAAAGCACCTTTATCACATTACGATGGTAGAGATGTGACAGCATGGTAACTTCCCTAGTGAACTGCTTCTCAAGTCGAGCAGCAAACAATTCATTATCGTCATCATCAGGTTGCCTAATAATTTTAATGGCAACAGGTTGGCCCATATAAATACCATGGTACAACTTGCTATGAGCACCGGAAGCAAACTTAAGCCCACAATATAACTCGCAAAGATCAACATTCCACTTTTCTGTCATTTCCAAGGCAGCTACCTTCCCTCCTCCATGATCAAAGCAGCTTACCCAAGAAGATTCCTTCCGAGCTCCAGACTTATCAGGGGCTTTGAAGGAAAATGAATGCTCAGGATGACTCTTCTCCAAAGCTTTTCTCCACGAAACCTCGTGGTGCCCATGAACTTTATCGCTCTTCTTCCTGGAAGACGGCGGAGTCGAAGATCTCTTCTTGACCAAGCAAGCTTCCTCAAAGGCATTAGAGAGGTTGGTGGCGGGAAGAGGTGATATCGACCTTTCCTTGGGTTTTGAATCTGGCTTGTGATTTTGTTTGGCATCCAATGCCCCCTTGATAGAAGAAGCAGAGACTTTTGAAGAGTTTAATCCTTCTGTTTTTAGATCATAAATTGAAAACCTCGAACCAGTGACATCAGGAGAGATCAACCCATCTGATTTCGAGGCCGGATATCCTCCAGGATAGAAAGAGAAATCAGAGCCATCGGCCCTGAGGCTGCTAAGCTTCTTTCCCTCCAATGGATCGCCACATTGGAAATTCAAGCTCTTTCTGGAGTTTTGTGTCTGCAATTCCTCGATCGAGCCCTTCAGTCCCGATGGGGGCTCACAGGGAGAAAACCTATTAGAATGCAAACTAGAAACATCATCCGGCTCCTTGGACAACTCGGCCAGCAGTTCCCGTTCGGAGACCGATCTCGTACGGGCGTGGTGCGTGGCGTGCGCAAACTTCGATCTCAGCACCCAAGAAAAGTGCTCCTCCTCCATTTCTCCAGATCCGATGCCAAGATCAGATTTTAAAACCTTCTGATCTCCCAAAACGCCTCCAAAATCGATCCCGCCATCCCCAGATCCAAGCGCCGCACTGCCAACCCTATCACAATCGACCAATTAATTATCGACCAAAACAACTCGAGAATCCCAGAAAGGACGAACAAACGATCGAACCTTCGAAACTACTTAATACATACAAAAAGGAATAAAAAGCTATGAAAACGAGTGTTGCACAACCGAAGTGCAGAAGGAAAACCCACGCGCGAGACCTCGTACGCCGGACGTCGTACCCTACGAACGGCGAAGAAGAAAGAGACGAAGGCGACGGCTCAATCAATACGCTCGTTTGTCTCGTGGGAAGGGTAGGAGAACAAAGACCAGTGTGGGTTCGTCGTGGGGTCCCTGTTCTTGCGCGTCCGATTGGAGCTTAGACCCCACTCTAAATGATTTAGTAATCGAGCACGATGGAAGCATCTTAACGGTAACGGTGCTGTTGAAGCGTTCTGATGAAATCCCATCCGTCCGTTCTGATACATGAGATTATATTTATTAGAAACAGGAAAGGAAAGGGATAGAGATTATATAATAATACTTATTTATTTAATATTTATAAAAAATTAAATAATAAAAGTACAGCGCATATTTATCTGGAAAAAAACAATACGTCTCTATTTCGATCAAGTATATATTTTGTCAACATATTTTTATTATATATATTTAATAAAATATATAACTACAAGAAGGCAGCTCTTGACTGACGAACAAGAATCTCAAGAGGAGGAAGGCTTGTGCGATAATGCCTCTCCCTCAGATTGGCATGATGCACAAGGCGACATGTTATAAAGGAAGATAAACAATATAGACAGATTTTGTCTTTAATTCTGTGATATTTGTACAACAAATAGGTAGCAGTCCTCGGATTCGTTTGTTACCCCTCTCGTTTTCCCTCACTTGGATATTTGACAACGCGACTAAAAGAATATTTTCCTTGCATCAACAAAACAATAACTTAATGAACAAACTAGGAATAATTGCATTCACATGAATTTCTCATACCTCCGCTAACCAAGCATCAACGTCAATATCTTGGCGGCGGTCTCGAGTGGCTAACACTACTTTGGGAAGGATGCACCGCGGATGTAAGAGGAACTGTAGCGAATTCAGCATCCAAATGGTTAATTTTCTGAGTTATTTTTGAAGGAAGCGTAGAAGAGGTCCGGCTCGCTGGAAATTGTCCACTGGGCGAGCCAGAAACACTAGTCACACTCTGGAATTTTGTTGCATATTCTGGAACAGATGATGGCATTGCTGAACTTGATGTGCTCATGTCTTGAGGACTTGACAATCTGGACAGCTCAGACGATTCCCTCTTCTCTCTTTCTTCAGTTTCTTTGAGAAGAAAATCGACCCATAAATCAGTGAACGACTGCGAAACATAACAAAGAATGTTACGAACATCCATTTCAAAAACATAAAACGAAGGATGTTAAAGAGGATTGATTAACTAAGGCACACATGTCAAGCAACTCCCTCAAGATAGAGATGTGTCAGTTCAGTTTATGAGGTTGACAATTTCACATTGTATTATCGCACAATTTAAAACTGATCAAGCTAATTCATTGCGGACTATGTGAAGATTCAAGAATAGGGAAAGGATAGAAAAATAAGGTAAAAGAGACAGTTGAACCTGATTATCTGAAGCAACCTGTGATGAGGTTTCAGGTGAGCTTCCTCTCATAATGCCTCCAACTAATCGACCAGGTAGACCTAATACACCCCTGACCACACCTTTTCCAGCAGCATGTTGAGCTATGCCTATCCTCTGTTTATCTTCCTCAGAGAAACCCAACATACGTACCATAAGGTCCAGAACCTAGAATTGACAGATTTCCTGAATATTTAGTCTACTAAATTGTGTTCCACAAGTGTTTCCTGCGACAAGTGAATTTACCTCTTTGCTGTGGTTCCTCTGGAAGTATGTCACTAGTAATTTGATAACTATTCGCCTGCCATCAAAAGAAACATTAAACAAGTTGCATATAGTAGAAGTTGCAATAGAACAGGCCAAAGAAAATTGTTGTTTAGACAAATTTGAGGGCATTCAATTGAGAAGGTCACATCTAAGAACAATCACTGTACATCTCTAGCTTTCTCAAGCATGGGAGTTAGTGAAGGGGAATACAAGCAGTAAAAACTAAAAGCATTTGAAGAAATTTATTTGACACGTTTAATCTATACTGATTGTATCTTCCAGCCAATGAAACTTAACCTCCGAACTTATACCCTAGTTCAAATAAACCATTCTAATATGCATCCACTTTGAAGCCTCACTAGCAAAACCAGCTAATCTAAATATTCAGGTGTAAATGTTGACAAGCAGGTTTTAATGGATAGAAGTTAGGTTAAAAATTTTATAGATTCTTAATTCCTTTGCCGGGTAAATAAGCTGTTACTATGAATTATTGTTATTAGGTTCAAACTGGGAGGAAAGATGGAATATTCCTTTTCATAAAAAGTTCTGGCATAGCTAGGGAATTTGACTATTTGGATTGTGAAGACTTAACATTCGAGTGTATATTTCACTGCAGATGCATAATCATGGAATCTGATCCATCTGAATCTACATGAAAACGTGCATGACATTATTGTCTGTCTTATTGCCTCAGACAGAATTGCTTTCAGTATTTCCTGGGAAAGAAATTGCATATAGCGGCTCAATAGTGTCCTTAGCATCCTGGGATGAGAAAATTCATTTGCAAGGGTTACCACACTCATATACTTGCTGATAAAAATGGTCACTGGTAAGTAAAGTCATAGGCAGATGATACATAGTTTAGCTGTTGATCCATATGCCAATCCCGTTTCCAGACAGAACGTACTAATTGATGCAGATAAAAATTAGGTTTGAAGTTGCTTTGTTTTGAAAATGCTCAAAAAGCTTGTGAGCAACAACAACAACCAAGCCTTATCCCACTAGATGAGATCAGCTAAAAAACTTATAAGCAAAAAATAAATAAATAAATAAATAAAATGGCATGAATCTAATGTTACCAAGGTATTCTATGGAATTAAGAATAAATTCACAAGTATCAAAATTTCCCTTTAGACCTAGGATTTTTTTCACCAATAATTATGAGGTTTACAGAAATTTCATGATGTCCGCATAAAAAGGTTACGCATAGCATATGACAAGTAACTAAGAAAGAATCCTATTGTTACCACGGTGTCCTAGGGAATTATGATAAATTCACAAGTGTCAAAACATCCCTTAAGACCCATCATTTTATTCAACAAATTTTAGCAAATTCAGAGTTCCAAGGCTACACACAAAAGCATATGCAGATTAGACACTGTTGATGGAATTTTTCCCTTTCCAGCTCCACGAACTACATACAACTCATTGTATTTATCAGTAAACTATGTGATCATCTGCTTAAGTATGTAAGTGAAAAACATAGTTAGCCAGGTATTACCAAAGTGATTAGAGATGAACTCAAATAAAAAAATGGCCTGTAATTTAAATATTACCAGTGATTGTTCATAAATTCTACAAATTAAATAATTCTTAGCTGATAGGTGAGAGATTTTCCTATGAAA
This sequence comes from Curcuma longa, assembly GCF_044706935.1. Classification (NCBI taxonomy): domain Eukaryota; kingdom Viridiplantae; phylum Streptophyta; class Magnoliopsida; order Zingiberales; family Zingiberaceae; genus Curcuma; species Curcuma longa. Next base: position 5,566,748 of record NC_133863.1, read on the forward strand.
ATGTAGGAACATGAGAGAATTCAAATATTGCACAAGCAAAAGCCAATAGCTTCCGATTCTTAAATTATATTCTTAAATTATATTGAATCTCAAAATAAAATGGCTGAAGGGTTGTTTATGTGGTAGTCATCAACAAAGAAGTAAAAAGAACTCAACTCTTAACATTCTTATTTTTCAAACTAGTCTAAACTCATTGCAAATATCAACTTGATCACTTGACCACATGCCTAGCATCCAAACACAGAATCAACGAATAAATTTTAAAAAGGCAAGGAAAAGAAAGAACATAAAGTAACCTGTCAACATAGTTATCTGAATCCAATGACATCCTGTTTAGTGTTGTCATGCTTTTCTCAAGAGCACGCCGTAACTTTGCATTGTCCTCCTCAAGCTTTTGTATGAAACGTTTTCCTTCTAATAACATTGTCTCTGTTTGTGTGAGTTTAGTGCCTATCTCTTCTTTTTCTCTTTTCGATATCAGTAGCTCCTGATTTGCAACCTACAAGACCAGAAAATTGCCCCAAAAATTTAGTGAAGAAAAAAATAGCAAAGCAACACATGATTTGCCTTAGTTGGGGCAACCCACTTTCCTCAGTAAAAAGGAAAACATATATTATACTCATCCACATGGCATCCAACTGGAAGTTTATAAATTATAATAGCATAAAATGTCATCTGCAATTAGAAAATACTGGGTAATACTTGGTTGGGTCTTTTAGAGTACCTCAATCCGGTTATGAGTGATAGTCAACCATCATCTCATCCCTAAGTATTCTAATATTTCTCACACAGATAATTTATGCAGCCATTAGAGTAGCCTATCAAAGAATTTTATTCTAGTAATAGGGTGAAGTATACATCAATTATAAAGATGATAAAAAAGGAAATCAAGGCTTCAGAACAAATGGCTACATAGGCATCTGCAGACATATATGATGCAGTGAAGCAACATGTATGCGAACATGGGCACATATCCGGTCTTATCATTCATCAAATAGCTTTTTAACAGAATGCAGGAATTTTCATGGAATATGGTGGTCAGACCAAGCAATAAATACAAAATGTATTTCTCATGCTATGGGGCCTTCGTGTGTTACTAGGAATATGTGCAAACCAATTCAAACTAGTTGCCAGGACTACATAATTACCAACAATATCCAAATTAATGTAAACCATTTAGTTCACGGGAGTCTAAAAAATTTGGCACGGCCCCTCAATTAAGTATCTAATAAATGAGACTAGTGCATTTTCATGTTTTCTAAAGGATTATTCATTACATAGTTAAATCTGTTGATCTGCCATATAAAAAACAACATCAAAGCAACAGATTCTAAATCTAACTTCAGTCACCCAATACTAGTGTGGCCATCCATGACTACTATTAGGTTAACAAACAACTCACCACCAGTGGCACCAAACCCAGAAAGCCATATTCAGCAAAAGTTTTGAGCACATAGCTGCATCAGCAGTAGAGAAATAGACAATTGTGCAACAACAAAAATTATAAAGGTAATATAATGGAACTGGTTGTGTAGGAATCAGAAAGATATACATATTTAAATTTTCAAGAATACCTTCAACAATTCAGAAAGCTTAGCACCTTCTTCTCTAGCAATGAACAGATCTCTTCCTAAACGTTCCTATTGTGGATAAATGTCAAAAATATATTATTCAGTGGACAATCAATTTTGCCAAAACAACATAATCTACATAATGATGTTATATTATATACTAAGTTCTCAAAGCATGAACAAAGACAAAAGGATCTCACCTTTGCTTCACTTTCGGCATAGTACTGACCAAGGGCAGTCTGAAGATTTAGCAACTCAACATTTTTAGAGTCGATTATGCTCAAACAGTTTGCAAGTTTTTGCTTTAGATCATCAATTACTTCATTTAACTTATAAAGTTCATCATTTTTCAGTTTCCTGAACTCTTCCTTCTTCACTATTTCCTGCTTCAGAGTCTTCTCCAATTGCAGTACACGAGCTTTTAGTTGTTCACAATTTGCTTGAAGGTCTTCAATCATTTTACTGTCCTCGTCCATCTTGTCTGAATCTTCAAGTTCCTAGATATTTACATGTCAACTGAAATATATCAATTTATAAATGCCCTCAATTCATGAAGGCTGAAGCACCATATTGCATTATTTAGTTAGTAGTCTATCTCCTGGATATTAAGATTGAATGAAGCACTAAAATGGGGGAGAAAGTCATTCTGCCATAACATAGAATATCAAGGTCATTTTTAAATTCCAGCACAAGCCCTACTGCAGCAATCACATAAATTTAGGAAAAATGCTTTCATGCAGCATTTTTTTTTCCCTTTCAGATCAGGAACTAGAAGAGTAGACCACTAGACCTCATCAATTGTGTTCTGCTTGCAAAGGTAAGTGGCGAAGGAAAAATTTATCTCCAGATCTTCCCAAGATAGTCATAACACGGTGGTTGTTTTGTTTCTTTTTCTGATTTTTTCCCTTAATTTTGGAGAAAATTAAGCATCTTGTATGCAAAAATAAATATTATACAATGATGTCAATATTTTGATGATAAATGTTTTTTCCCATTTTTTTCAATATTCACGTTCCTTTTTTCTGGTAAATGAGAAACTGAAAACAGAAAAAAAAAGGTAAATTTTTCACTACCAAATACATGAAATAGCATTAACACTCCGATATTGACAATAGATGAATGCTCTTTTTTAATACAGACCTTATTTTAAGCTTACACTGGCTTCAATGTTTTAAAACCTTTTCCTTTTCTAGGTGACCATATATGACTCCTCTCTGCCTATTATTTATTTTTAACCGCCAAGTTTTGGGATTTGTGTTCAGACAGTATCTGCTCAAGTTACTCATGCACTTGATTAAAACAATGGGGACTTTTTATTTGGATAACTTTAAGATGGATCAATTCCATGAGTTAGAACCCTCTTATGAGTAGGTGTTCTTTTATAAAATCAAGTAGGCATGCCAAATTATACTTAATTAAAGCCAAGTGTGAACAAAGAATGAGAATCTTAACTACCATATATAATGGTCTGTTCAAGTACATGCATGCCTAACTAATTCCAAAACTGAACCACTACAATTCAAGAACTGGTCCAGTACATTGTCATTCTTATGACTTGGAAAGTCTACAACCAGAAAATCTGGCTTAACTTGAAATTATATAGACGCAAAACTTTTTCAAAATTGCTTTTCCAAGTCATGGTGAGGTGACTTTGCAAGTCAAGATATTGATAAAAATGTAGTTGATGATATTAAGAGTAAACAAAATTAAGAAGATAACTTTTCATTAGTGTGAATTGATTATAGAAAGATGCTTTAAGAAACGCAAAGTAGAAAAGAATTACCTTCTCAAGTAAGTGTTGCTTTAGTCGGGCTGACTCCTGTAATGCTTTGTCTCGTTCTTTGTTGGCATCTTTGAGTTGTTCCTCCAACTTCCTTAATGAAAGACTCATCTTCTCAACATCCTTCAATTTGTAATTAGTAAAACACTAATAAATAATTGCATTCCTTAACCATGTCCGAAATAAATGTGCACTAGAGTACATGTTAGCCAACATATGTAAAACACTTACAAATAATCACATTCTTTAACCCTGTTTGAAATGTGCATTAGTAGAGTACAGTATAGCCAACATATATGATATAAGAAACAACTTGTAAATTAGTGTCTCAATGTGGATAGGTATGAGGAGATTCAGAGGAGCTGAAGACACAAAAGTACAAGGATACAAGTTATTATTGTAGAATATCACACTGTGGAAGATGGAGGCTCACTTTAACTGTAAAATAGTCTTATGGAAATTCCGATACATAAAAGGGGGGAAATATCAAAATCATCAAATATCATATTATGGAGGATTCTCTGACACAGAAGCATGGTCATCCAGAACCAAAAATCAGCCAAAGGAAAATATAACAGGAATCAAAACTGGAGACACGTCAATAGAGGAAGCAAAATTTGAAGCAACTATACTAATATAAATACAGTAACAGCAAAGAACTAAGTTAATGGCAGTCAGGAATTAGACTAGTTTTCAGACAAAGTCCTAGTAGCAGATGAAAATGTTTACCAAAGGATTTAAGCAGGAATGAGAGGAAAACTTATCACTACAATGTGAGACTATGCAGACTATGATAATGCATATTAAAGTTCAAAGGTAGTAACAGCAATAGGATCTTATTCATTCAAGTATGGAAGGTGAACAGTGGGATTTGAACATATACATGGCCATGCCATTAAAGTAGGATTTGACAAACGTACATAAGCAGAAACTAGTTTTGCTCCTCACATTTTTCATGAAACCATAAAAGCAACCAATACCTCTGTAGAATCAATTTTCTCAGTTGAAGCTTTCATATAAAGTTTCAAATTCTTCTCAAGTTCATCCTTCTCCACCTATAGAAATAGCTTAAGTTAGAAATTTCCATTGTAAAAAACTCTCAGGACAACTTACTAAAATCAAACACAGTTACAAGTCCAATGCAAAGGAGTATATTTATATAGTTGGGTTTACATATGCAGACACCAACCTTGAGTTTAGCATTCTCCTCCTCTAATTTGTTAATCATGTATTTCACACTTTCAATAGAAGCATTAGATTCCTGAATCATGTCTCGCTGTTTAAGTGCATCCTCCAATTGTCTTAATTCTGATAATTTTTCATCCACCTTCATACGCAAATCCGTCAACTCAACAGAATTCTGAAGTTAAAAAGATAGCATGTCATGCATAATGCAAAATAAATATGTTCTAGGAAGAAAAGTAGACTGCCTGAGTACGGTACTCAACCAATAAATATGTACTTGGTGAATTATATTCCTCCTACATTTACACTTAGATAATAGAAGGTAAATACTTTGCTAACTATTTAACAGAAAGAGTGCTAGTGTAATGCATCTCTATTCATAAAAAAAACTGGTTTCGCATATATGTGAAATATGACTGGAGCACAAACAAACATACAACAAACACTCACCATCTCCTTATCCTTCTTAAGATCATTGAGTTCTCTCAGATAATCCTGCTTCAGCTGACATTCCTCTGTAAAGCGTTAAATATAACTCAACATTAGATCAGAACTATGTAGTCAGCTAATTAATATAATAGAGTAATGAAAACAAAAGACATACTTTGCAGTTCGTGTCTTAAAATTGCTTCATTTTCTTGCTCACTTTTGAGTTTTGTCTTAAGTTGTTCAATATCAGCCTCAAGACTGGACTTTGATGTTGCCAGAGATTCATTTTCTTGAAGTAAATCTAGATATTCCTACATAGCAATCCCAGAGTCACACATGATTAGTGGTATGATGACAGAATGATACAAAAAAAGGGCAGCCCGATGTACGAAAATCCCGTCAATGCAGAGTTCCAAGGAAGGGCCTATTGTACACAATCTACCCTGTTTTGCAAGAGGCTGTTTTCAAGACTCAAACCAGTGACCTCTAGGTCACATGACAACAACTTTACTGTTGCGCTAAGACTCCCTTCTAGATTGTAAAGATAACTGACTTATTTGAGAATGATAAAAATTATGTTTTGGCACAAAAAAGATCCTAATAATGTCTATAAATGAGGAGAGTTAACTTCAAAAATATTTTTACTTTTACCTCTTTAAATAAATCTATTCCCATCTTCCGATTTTAACAAATCAATCCTAACCCTAAACCTCTAACATTTATTTACTACTAAATATTGACATAATATCAAAAAATATGATAAACTTTATCGAACACAGTAGCTAGAAATTTAATAGCGCTTAGGTTTAATATGTTTTCTTTTAAAAAATTGATTTTAATAGTATATTGCTTATCTTTAACTAACTATGACATGGAATATAGAAGACAATATTTAAATCAAATGAAAAGGAAAACTATCCTAAACTTAAGTGTAATTGAATATTTGGAAGCTATGTCAATATGTAATCATAATGGGATGACAAACTGGATGGAGTGATAATAAGTTAGGATAGATTTGTTAAATCGAAAGGTGGGAATGCAATTTGTTAAAAGCAGTAAACAAAATGACATTTTTTGTAATTATCCATGACAAATAAATAGCAGCAGTTACAACTACCTTTCCATTTCCATGTGAATCTGCATGCCTTAGATCCACATTTTGTGGTAGGCCATTAAGGTCATAAGTTTGTATATCTCCATTGCGAAATCCATCCTGCTTAGTGACAGTAAGCTTTTGTGAATGATTTCCCACCAAATGTGAATTCTCTTGGGGAAGATACTTTTGCAATCTGCTGCTTGATTGTTCAGCATTTCGCTGAAAATTTTAAGACGTATGAATAAAAATTCTTAAACTATGGGGAATACAGGGCACATTGTTATGTTCACTAATGATGTGAGAACAATAGTGAGCCTCTTCAAGACAAGTGGAAGGAGAACCAGAGCCACTGCTACAAGAAACAATATTCAGAGGGCAAAAACAAGCCTACCATGCTTGGAACAACTAATAAAAGAATTGCCTGCTAAAGTTTCATCCAGGAAACAGGGGAAAGAATGATCTTTTAAGATAACTTATTAAATATTACCATAAGTTAATATATAACAAGAATAACAGCATAGAACAAACTGTATAATTTCAGTATTTCATTATTCTTTGAGGTACTGGAAGCATGATGATCCAAGAAAAGCTGAGAAACACACTGCTAAGGTAATTATAGATGGCAAAGAGACCAATAACCATTCCATCTTTTTTCCCCCCAAAAGGTAGATTAACCTCAAACCACAGTGCATAAATGACATTAGTGGCAAGCTTACCTATATCATTATATCATCTTTTGCGTCCAAAAGTCAGTTTAAAAACCTCATCTAAGTAGGGATTGACTCAAGCAACATGTCACAATATATAAACGAACTAAAGTGGCAAGATCAAGTGCAATATACTTCAAACACATGCCAGTCACACACTTTTACTAAACAAGAAAAAATATTAGAGAAGGTTGCTAATCATCTCTAAGGTTGTACATACTAGATATCTGTTAGACAAAAAAATCAACGATGTGAAGTAGGTAGCATTGTGGCTTGCATGTTCGAAGTGCTGGCTATTCTAATGTCACATCATTACCAGATATTAAAATGCATTGGGTATGTTACGTCCCAAGATGAGCAAGTCGAAACTCATACTATGATCCCATGCCGCCATGCGGCTAATTCCATATAGGTCTCAGATAGCAATTTGTCACTCTCCACCATGTCAAATATAACTGATGATATGTATACCACTCATTCAGAGAGTCTTATGTTCGTGTAAAACATAGTCATACAAAGCATGAAATATTTGACCAAATAATTGCCAATAACATTCAAAGATTGAATGCTTGATGATGCGGCAGCAAATCCAAACCTCAAAACTGAGTCAAAATTGATTGCATCACTTACTAAAAACCATGAGGCAAATCTCTCCAAGTCTCATAAACATTGACACTAAAAGTTACCTTGAGAAGATTAGAAGCATTTGATAACGCTGTATGGCTCTCATCACTTGAAGGATGTATTATGGAAGCTTCCAAGCTTTTCTTTAGAGAACCATTTTCATCACGAAGTTTAGAAAGTTGATCCTGTCAGAATGATAAATAATATAAGACATAGGAAGATAACAGCTCATTCTGTCTATTTGTTTGGAATACTCCTTAGTATATAGGAAAAAACAATTGAATAGATTGTTTATACTATCTTGTTACCAGACTGGCTAGTAATCTGCCAAACAAAACTTTCACCACTTGAAATAAGGCATGACAAATAATAGTATAACAATCCCAAAGAAAACTATAAACAAATGAACGTTGTCATATGAAGCACCTACATTACAAACATAATCATAAGAGAAGAAAGGTGTGGAATCAAACTACCTCTTTCTCCTTCAGCATAGCAGCATAATTCACTGAAAGGGCTCTAATCTCAGCCTCAGACGATTGCAGCTTCAGGATATCAGCTTTGTATTTGGCTATCTGAATTTGAACAGATGGAGAACAAGAAATAATCCAAGTTGTGCATGCATATTTACATAAAATGTCAGTAGCCGATACAGCATTCACACCAAAAAAAAAAAAAAAGTTTGTGTAACATTATACTTATTCTACAGCGCTCATATCAAACTTGTTAAAAGATTATTGATTTATGAGTTTAATATGTCCCAATGTATAATACAATCTTTAAAGCATTCACAAAAAAAAAAACATTTCAAGTATGTGCTATAAGGACATAAAATATAAACCTCACAAACTTATATGTGCGCTAACCAATAAATTACTTGAAATAAAAGGATTCAGACAAGAAATTCTAAATCAACAAAAAGAGTTTATTATGGATTTTTCACACTTATTATACATATAATTTACGAAAGATACTTTCTTTCATGAATTATTTGAAACTAGAAATCACTGATTCACACATTTCCAAGGATATCTATATGTAAGACACTTATATTCCTACATGAAGGAAATAAAGCTTAAATGTATATAATTGAATGTTGTTCCTTGCTTCAATTTGAAAAGTGCTAAGAGAAGCAAATTGGGCTTAGGCCAAGGCGTAAATATTGGTTATGGTGCTAGTTTTGATGGTTGAGCAGAATGATAGGGCTTCATTGTCGGTTGATAAATCATGTTTGAATATGAGGTGTAAATTACCATCAACCAAGAGGAAGGTGAAGTAGAACGTCTATATTTTCGCCAACCCTTCTTGATGCCCTTTCTTACAAATGGACTTTCCTTGATGTTCATTGGCCCTACTTATTGCTCATTTTCCCACCCATCAATCCTCACACATAGACCTACTTATTGCTTTCTGCTTGTCGTGCTCACTCACTAATCACTCCTAGACGTGACTCCCCAATGGCATACTAAGTGTCATTGTTCTGAGGTAGATATTGGCACAAAGGATCAAAAAGATTCAAAAAGCCTGTTTTGGGTGATAATTAAATCCTTGCCTCAAACAATGAAAAAGCCAAGCACCCAAGCACTTTCAACATCAACATATCCTACAAGTCTAATATAGGGAAAGAACATATAGTGATCCTCACAAACTTGTTTTGCTTCTCCCATGTAAAATGTTTTTTCCATTTAAGATATTTTTCAGGGAATATTTTTAATACAAATTTTAACAAAGGTGTACTTTTTCTCATTGGTGAAAGAGGGAGAAAAGATTTCCCCTCTCCTCTGAAGAGGGTGAATTGGGCTCACCAACAAGAACAGAGGGCCAAGGAAGAGTTTGGCGATGAGGGCACAAAGCTAAGGGACTAGCGACAGGGGCAGAAGAAGGGGGCTTGCCAAGGAAGACGAAGGGAAGGAAAGAGTCTTGTAGATGAGGTCACAAGAGCGGAGGAATGACTATAGAGGCTTGTGGATGAGAGTAGACGGCTTGCATACAAGAGCAAACAATGGAAGGGGTAGAGGAGACTCACTATTGAGGGTGGATACACAGATAGGCAGGTGGAAAATAACTTTCTGCTCGAAAGTCATATTTCTCTCATAGTTTTTTGTTGACCAAGATTTTACCTCATACCAAATATTGAAAGCTCAAAAAAAAAATCCTGAAAAAATATTTTGTGTCAACAAACAGACCCTTAGTAGTACAAGTATCCATTGGTTATTTATCAAAGTCCTGAGAACATGCTTAAAAATCCTCAAGTTTCACTGGGCTAAATGCTTTAAAAAGGGAAAAGTGTAAACAAAAGATGGGCAACAACATCAAAGTGACCACAAAAAGTTGATCACTGGCATCATCTTGATTTTGCTTTAAATGCCCAGCTCACTCTAGTCTAGTACTCAGGACGGAATTTCAGTGACATAATTTATGCCTTGAAGAATACCACCAAACCCACAATTCAAATAAAGTTTCTTTTAGAGGAATCTAACAACAAGAAATTCCTAATTTTTCAGGCGTAAGTTGTGAGGAGGCAAGGGTCGCGGAGTAGGTCCATATAGACTGACATTATCCTTTCAATTACTTACTTCTCGCATACAGCAATTGATCTATAATTCAGAAGAATCCATCAAGTTCTTGATTTCAGTTAACATCCCAAATTATCAGGATCATTGTCCGTAAAAGTTTAGAGTTTGACTCTTTCCCCCAACTCCCAAAACTCCCAAGAATGAAGTGCAAGCAAATTTTCACTGAAGAAGCAAGATTTCGTGGCTTCAAGAATTTGGGCATACCTCATCGTGGTGTCCGGAATCAACACCGTTAGCGACGGGAGACCTGGCAGGCGGAGAAATCCCGGACAATCTCCGAGAAAACCGACGTCCGGAGGAAGGATAATCCGCGGCTTCCCCGCCCCGGGAACGAGGGGTCTCGAGATCATCGGCGGTATCCAATACCTCGTTGGCGAGACGTGAGAGGCTCTCCCTGTAGGTGGCGATTGAACTCCGCATGGTCCTGCGCTTCCTGGATCCGAAGGCGCTCACCGCCGGACTAGGGAGGGAAGGAGGGTTTGCAAGTGAGAGGCGATCGAAAGGCAGATCTGACGACGGTGGAAATGAAGGGGAGAGAAGGAAGCGGTAATTAGCTTCGATTGCAATTCTCGCGAAAGTTATTTCCTTCTTTTTTTTCTTTTTAAATAGCCCTTTTATGTTGGGAAAATTCACAAAAGGGACTTGTATTTAATCCATGACAATTAAATGATAAGTTTCTTCAGCAAATAAATTAGCAAAAAGTTGAAAACTAAATTTGGCTCGATTTTATTTCTAACTATGCAAAATATTATAACAAATATAAAATGTTAAAGAGGATATATTTCCCTCTAAAGTGTGTTTCAACCGCATGTGAAAACCCCTAAATGTCCTTTAAATCTTAGCTGAATTGCTAAGTCGTTCAATTTTGAAAAAATAATAATAACATATGGCTTATGATTTCAATGTGACTCCGTAACTTAAATTATTTTGACGCAAGTGAATCTCATCAACAAGGGTGTCAAAGAAAGAAAAAACCATCAACTAGAGTATCAATGTTTTTTAAAAATTAGACATTATTCATGAGAACATAAGCAATCAACAAGTTTAGGTCATCGACACCTCCAAGGAAGATGAGTAACGAATTTAGGTCGATTTCAACCAAGATTAGAAGTCAAATGTGATTAAAACAGCTTTTAGGCAAAGTAAAAAATAATGGTAAAGAAATTGTGAAACGCCCGCTAAAAGAGCCAGCCATTTAACAACTTCGTGCTACATATTTTTCCTCTCACTTTGCTCTTCTTTTATTGTTTTCTCATCACCCATGTTATACTTCTTGAGAGCTTGCTCCAATTCCTCGACCGTGATGTACCTACCGGAGAGATAAAAAAAATTCACTCATCTCCATTACGATTAGCAAATTTTCAATCATGTAAACATGATGTTACCCGCTTTTATCTTCATCAAAATACTCAAATGCTTTGTATAAATGATCTTCCTTTTCCATTCTGTTCATATGCATGGTAGCTGTTATAAATTCAATATAGTCAATGGTCCCATTTCCATCGACATCAGCCTGCCATGATAACCAGGTTGCATTGTCAAATCCACACCAGAATATGCACCATGAATGAAGCATTGGGTCAAACATGTTAATACCAAAATCCAACCTATTCATTTGTCAAGTTGAATCAAGCACAAACTAGAAGAATTTTATGTGGATCAATGGTTTAATTCAGTAAACAAGCAAGAAAGTAGAGAGACGTGACTGCATGAACACTAGTCAATTTGCATATATTCCATTGCTTGAAAGAAAATTATTTATTATTTGCAGTAAAATATATTTTTCTTGCCTGTTAACAAGAAAACGTCTTCATAAAAATAACACCGCAAACAGTATAATTTTAACTTCTATGTAACGCCAATCTTTCTTTCTATATACAGGCAGTGTAGACACAATGTATCTGGTCACAAACTAATTTCCCTTCCACGTGATTGTCCCTTCTTCCACACAATCCAGAGCCAATATATTTCCTACTTCCACAAAAAAAATATGTATCACTAGTTACATCTGAATTTGATAGTCATCTATGGAAAAATGCTCTCTCTGCAGAGTTCTAAAAAATTTGACCCTTCTAGACCTTGCATCAGTGAGGACCTCAACACCAATCTTGACCTTTTCGAGTTGTTTTGAAGGTTCAAATTACTGACTCCTTAATAATTTGGATTAGTTTTCTGTGGACAGTGAGCAAAAAAGTGACCAATAACATTAATCTACTATTGCATAAAAGTTAAAGTTGATTAGCTAACCACCAGGGAAGAGACTAGTTTATATATTTATATTCTTATCCATAATAATATATTGGAAAGAACCTAAAGAGGTTGAATTTGTGAAGCGACCTGTACAAAGATGATCATGCAATTTCAGGTTAACATGACTTACCCTGCCACAGGACCTAATATGGAGCTCATAAAAAAAAATGGAGCATAAATAATAGAATAGTCAAGCAAAAGCGGAAAAATCAAGAAAGAAAGGTTGAGTGCAATGGAACATACTGCTTCCATCAACTGCCTGACTTCTGGTTCAGAAATCTTGATGCCCAAGTTACCCAGTTTAGGTAAGCCTGACTTTAGTTCTTCAAATGTTATTGTCCCACTATTGTCAGTGTCAATCGATTTGAAAATCTCTTTTAAACCTATGATTTCGTCCTCTGACAAGCTTTCTGCTATAACCTGAGCAATAAAATGTTGTCAGAATGGAAGGCCAATTTGCATATAAATTCAGGAGAAACTGCGATTGAACATCCACCTTCAGTGCCACTTTCTTGAGCTTGTTCATGGCCCAGAATTGCTTCATCCTATTCAAGACTGTAAGATCAAGTGGCTTATCAGGAGCACCATCTCCTTTCATCCATGGATGGTCTGCATAAAATTCCAACCATCAAACTGGAAGAAATAATGTTGCTAACGAGAAAACTGATAGATTCAAGATGAGATTAGCAATTCTTTGCCCAGGTCAATAAAAGAATTAAAGAAAAAAGAAAAGAACAAAAAAGGAGAACATGTGTGGGTTGGTTGTAGAACAGATATATGTGATAGCAATGCAGGTACAAGCAAATGTAAAATACAATGGAGTTGTGAATTCATGGAAATACTTAGTTACACAAACTCTATAAGTTATCACTTACTAGTCTCATCAGAATCAGTAATGATGGAGATCAGATAAACATTGCTTGGCAGAAAATGGTAGTTTTCGCAAGATGACACAACATTGTACTTTAATTGTTTCCATGATGAGATGTAATGGTGCATTAACTTTCATTGTAACTCAGGCAGTACATCGTTAAAGCATGACTTGTTAATAGGACCTAAAATAAAGCTTACTGAGAATTTCAGCAGCAGTGAGTCGCTCCTTTGGATCTTGCCTTAGCATCTTTTTCACTAGTTCTTTAGCACCATTCGATATAGAAGACCAAGGATCCGATGAAAAATCAATATGACCAAGTAAAATAGCATCAAATATTCCATCCTCATTCTCTGCATTGAAGAAACATAATTCCTTCAACTGATTCATATTAAATGGGATGAATTTTTCAAGCTCCCGAATTTTGAAAAGTTAGAAACCTGCCCAAAAAGGAGGGACACCAGAAAGAAGAAAGCAAAGTATCACTCCAACACACCATATATCAGCTGCTGCTCCATAATGTCGCCGCAATACTTCTGGAGCAACATAATAAGAACTTCCAACAAGATCTTTAAATACTTCTCCTGAATGACTCCATAGTTCATGTAAATGGATTACTATGGACAAACCTTTATGCAAGAACATCTAAAACAGAAAAACATTCAAAATTATTTTCATGTTTCATCATTATATTTCTTATAGAAAATACAAAGTATTGCCACATATAGATTTAACTATGCAACAAAAATAAGAGTCCTATGCTTCACCGTGTTATGGTGCGGGCAAGAAAGATTATAGGATTTTATTCATCAGCAAGGACAAGGTGAATACTAACAAGGAAGAACATAGAAATTTCACCATTTAACTAATTTTTGTGTAGGGTTTGAATACATCATTTTTCTCCAACTGTAGCAATTTATCCAACACGAAATTAAACTAGCAACATTGTGGCATAAAAATCAGTAGGTTAAGCTGTGACTGGTACCATTTGATATTATAGGAGTCACCTACTATCTAGTATGTATGAAAATCACCCACTATCTAGTATATTTGAAGTTTGTGTGTGTAGTAGATATATTTTGAAGAACTTCAAAAGCTAATCCCATGTGAAACAGCAATTCTTATATTTTTCATAGAAGACAATTTGGCTCAATTGGTTCCATACTAAACTCGATTTTCAGTGAGCATTAGATTAAGACACCAAATCATCCTCATGAGTAACCAAGGACCAAGTAGAGAGTTCGAACTAAAAGTTATCAGTGAATTCTCTAGCAATAGGTAGTCAACTATGTCTAAAAGGTTAGACTTTAACGCAGTAAATTTGCATAGGCATTTCTTTCGTGGATGGTTCGTGGTTGGCAATGCATTAGTCGGATTAATTATAGCGTCTGACAGCAAATGCAAGAATGGTTACTTGAAGATACACTAGGGGATCAATTGTGATGAGCAACCCTGTTAGTTTACCGGGCTTAAAGAAAACGGAAAGCCCAAAATCAGTAGCCTTGAGAGGCGAATCCTCTCTCTTGTTCAGGAATAAAAAATTCTCCGGCTTGAGATCTCGATGCATGACACCCGCACGCTCAGAGTAATGTCCCTTGGCGATGATCCTGTCAAAGAGCTCCCCGCCCTCGCAGAGCTCCATCACGAGGTTGACGGAGTGCCGGTCCTCATGCACCCCCTTCAGCTCCGCGATGTTGCGGTGGCCAGTGAGGTGGTGCATGATCTGGATCTCCCGGCGGACGTCCTCGAGGTCGTCCTGGCGGATGAGCTTCCGCGCGGCGATGGACTTGCAGGCAAATTGCTGCCCGGTCTCGCGGTGGGTGACGAGGTAGGTGATCCCGAATTGGCCACGGCCGAGCTCGCGTCCGAAGGTATAACTAGCGCGGACGTCCTCCATGGGCCGACCAAGGACGCGCCCGACATTGCAGGCGATGGGGCGGGGGATAGAGGAGGGTCGGTCAGAGTAGGTGGAGGAAGCGGCGGCGGTGTGGGGATTGGGGCGGGGACGAGAATGTTCCGGGCCAGGGGACGGGGGTGGCTCTTTGTGGCGGCGGGAGGGTCGGTTGCCCATTTGGGGTTTGGATCAAGAAGAAGATTTAAAATTTGTTTTATATTTATACTTCATATCATATTTAATTAAAAATAAATAAAATATATTTAAATCTTATAAAAATGAAACAGACAGTAAATGCATAGTTATTGAATCACCGGTATTTGCCCAAATCAGACCACAAATAAAAAAGCCTCAGGATCTTTCTACCAACTTTCAATCTTAACTCTAGTTTGGCCACACTTAATCGTACTGAAGTAGAGTATTTATAGCTTGAGCTTAAACATCTCTAATTAGTGATTGAATGTAACAAAATTAACAGAGCGCAGCGCATTCTCTCATTCCGCAAATCTTAACATTTTGGTACTAAGTCAATGACATTTTGGCATAAAACAGTAAATCTAAATCTAAACATCATAAGCTGTTGGTTTCGGGTACATTTACAGTACACGCTCAAGTTACACACTGTGAAGTTTTCGATTCATTATAAAATGTCAATATTAGTTTTAGATTTTTGCAGTTTACTTTTTTTATTTAGATTGGCCTGTTGATCCAAGTAGCGGTCTAGCAATAGCTTGTAGGCCTTTTGCATGCCAATTGACAGTCACAAGATGACAGGATACTTGCACCTATACGATACAAATATATTTCATCTTACAATAATGTCAAAAAAAAAAAAAACTAATGATGAATGTTTATTACTTGTCTTTTTGATTTTTCAATCCTTTTTTAGAGCTAATAAAAAACAAAGACTATAAATCAGAGTTTTCACAAACTAAACGAATAAGGTCTAAGAAACACAATCTCGTCTGGGCAATGGCGCTGGTTCTGAAAAATACAAATCCATAAAGACAAATCAGAGTTTGCACAAAAGTGAAGAATTAAAATACCACTTTCAAGACCATCAGAGTAGAGTAGTTCAAGAACCTCATCAGGCCTTCAAATCTCCAATATAAAACTCATCAACCATGTCAAACACTCGTGTGGCATGTTGTGGCCTGCAATTGCAAGTAACCAATGGAATTAAAGATCTCCTCTTTAAATGGCAAAATAAAAAGAGATTTCAGAAAATAGCATGACAAAAAACAGTTAAGGATAAATGAAAAACCAGTTCCAATGAAAAAAAAAATCTGATTTGATACATTAACTATGATAACAATGCAGCAATGTGGAGTTCCAAGAGATTTGATCCATCAAAATAAATAATCAATAAAACATTGCAGCATCATAAGCAGCATTATTAATACAAACCCATAAAAGCCCTCAGTTGAATCGCCTCCAGCATTGTTTAGTATAGCATCTCCTCCAGGATGCTCCTCCACATAAGGGGTGACATCATAGACCTGCACAAACAATAGATATACCCTTTCATGATCTGTTGTAAACGATATCCTAAGAATAAATATTGATTCCTCATCAGCTATACAACCTTGCCCTTGACTATGATCCAACAATCTGTCCTTTTGTTATGAAGAGAGACCTCTTCTTTAGAGTAAGTTCTCAGTGTCTGAGAGAGAAAAGAATAGTTAGTGAACCCGTCTGTTCAACAAAATATATACATACAAGCCAATAAGAAAATATTTTAAATGATCAAATGCTGGTTTGCACACATAACTAGAGCACCATCAGTGTATGAATTAAGTTTGAAAGTCAGAGTAGTTTACTTTGTAGAAAACGAACAGTTATACCCAAATAAAAAGAATTTCAATATAACGATTTGCAGAGAAATACGCAAAGTGTGAATGAACTATTTATTCCATGTTATATATAACAGAAAATGTCCAGAGAAAATAAGTAAAAGATCCGAGATTCAATCTGCAGGGATGTCAGAAGAAAGAGAAATTTTGACATGCACTTGGGATAAAAGAAAAAGAAGACACAAGAAGAGAGAGTATTTGAAATTTTGAACTAATGGAGAGAAATGAGAAATGCATAATGAGAAAAAGGCATTAGAGTTCCAGCATAAGAATGAAAAGGTTGAGAGATCAAAGAGTTTTCTTGGCATGTTTAATTTGAGGGATTGAGGGAGTGCAAAAAATAGTCAAAAGAGAAGAAGTAAAAAAATTTGGATATCAACCCCAAAACAAGAGAGAGATTAAAAGATATAGATAAAAACTGATCTCTTTTAGATCATCCATGCATTCAGTTGATAATAAAATTATTGTGGTACTTTAGTTTGACAAGGGGTAGGAAAATTTACAAATTGAAGAGTTTATTGCACATAGAAGATTTTGTTCCTTTTAAGCTGCTCTTTTCTTTATTTATTTCTATTAAATCTGCTGCACCTCTTCATTTCTGCCTCCTTTTATCAAGCTCTGTAAATCTTTATACTGATTTATGTATATTTGTTCCTCAATCAAATCATATTTTGGTTTACATGTAGTTTCTTGGACTTGGACAGGCCTAGGATTAACTTTTGGTTTAGTGATCTACATCCATGTTCCTCATGAAGCCTACCTCCTAAGTGTGTGGTGCATCCGTAAGGCACCAATTTGTCTAGGTTATAACCTGAGCACAAAACTGAGTATGACGGTGGAAAGCTGGAGACGATGCATCCAGAGGCCCAAATGGGAGTTTTGATGGTCTTGGAGTAGTAATGGATGAAGTTAAAAAGCTTGGAGTGCACATTATAGATGAAGAATAGGAAATAATTGTTAAAACACAGCATTGAATATCATAGCCTTACCTTTGAGATCTAGTGACACCGAGTGAGGAAGTTACATGCCAAGAGTGGATAACAGCATGGTTGAAAACAAAAGGAGATTGAATCATATGGCATGATGCAAGTACAGGGAGTAAGCAATGAAGAGCTCATTGTGTTAGATGGTGAAGCCATCGGCAAATCAGCATACACTAGATTTCTTATCTAACCTTGTTTCTTGTGCAGTTTTTCTTTAGGTAAGAAGAGTTTAGTAATGAGGTTTGATGTTCGTTCAGATTTGCAAGTGTTAACGACAGAAGAAAAAGGACCTATGGTACTGAAGGGGAGGAAGGGCCATGCAAACTACCTCAGACCCATGGCCTCCCCTTTGATGGGGGAATCAAAGGATGAGAAAAGAACCCTTGACCTACAACTTGCTGATCTGATCTAATACCAAGTTGAAATTAACAAATTGGTGTATTCTATAAAAAACTGAAATTATGCACATTTTTGGTCTCCTTCATAATTGCTAAAAAATAACCAAGACTAAACAGTTTGTTCTAAGCTATATACATAATCAATCTGGTTAAAATACTCCATTGCAAAACTACAATTTAGTACTTTTCTGCTCACTAAGTTCCAATTCATCACATACAATCCCAAGCCCGTGGAACAATCGAACCTTGTCTTTTAATCATGAGTAGCAATGTCATTTTCAAGGCAATACATAACAAAATGCAACAACTAAATGGCTTTGTAGAAATTATATAAAGTATTGTTGTCATAGTCAAATATTGAAGCGTCCAATCCCAAGCCCATTGCAACACCTAACCTATTGTGTAAATATAAACCACCACTAACAAAGGAAATTTCAATGTGGCAAAGTCAATGCAGCATGCCACAACTATGCAGCATAGTAGTAACTGGCACACAACATACTGTTTTGAATAATCATATTTAAATGTGTAGATACCTTCAAAAGCCACAACCCAAGCATTAATATACACAAAATCGTCACCAAGAATTAACCAGGTTAACCATGTGGGATAAACTGTTATTGAACATGGTGGCAGACTTTGCAAACACACTCTAGAACTTCTTGAGAAACAAAATAATTAGCAAGGAACTAGAGAAAATGATTAAAAAAACATATGGGTAAAATGTCACACCTTTGTGGTAGCACTTGAATGAGTTTTCTTGGATGTACCTACACATAGTTGGTAAATGACACTGTTGAGCTATTTGAACTTGCCCAATAAAAGAATTTTTATGTTAATGGATCTACCTCTACTATTGGATCTTGGGATGACAAACAGAGCTGCCAGTACAAAAAGCAGAACCAATGTTATAGCAATTATCTCCATGCGAACTCACCTTTAGGCCATACAATAAAAACATGTCGGTTAAGCATGCTGAGGAGTTATACTTTGCTAACAAAAAATTAATGATTACAGTGATGCATAAAAATACTCCAACGACGACTGTTGTTCAACAAAATCTCGAGCTAATAGCTTCAGGTGATTTTCTAGTTCATAATAAACTTCTAATTAAGAATTGCTGCAGATTTGGAATACAATGAAATAAACGTCGTTTCAAACTAATCGCTTACGGTAAAAGAAGATTAGTACAATCGATTCACGTGGGTGTTAGTAAAACCCTAATTTGGACATGGTTGTCGAAAGGAGTATACTTAAACCATGTCTTCAAATCTGACAAGGGAACCAGAACTAGAAGTCTGAAACTAAAGAAAAATCAAGACTACAATTAAACATGAATAACCCTAGAGCATCTAAAAAGAAATGACCCCACATTTTCCCAGTGTTTCCATACCCTTCATTCTCTTTTCTCCCTTTTTGGTGTACAAATGCATTAGAAGAACGAAGGTTGTGATAAAACATCGGTCCCGATCATAGAAGAAAGAAAATGACATGAATCGATGCGAAAGAAAAGGATGGAAGCGGAGCAACGACCAAAACCGAGAAAAAATTGACGCTTTAGATGGTAGGAGGGGGAGCCTGAAGGGGTGGTGCGGAGGAGATAGACTCCTAAGATCTGAAGCTTCGCCGTCGACGGAGCGAAGGAGGTTCGCCTCGTCTTCTCGATGAAGTGACCCTGCGGCAGATCGCAATCTGCGACGGGAGCTGCAAACACCTGCGTTTTGGTTCACTTATATCCCTAAAATGTCAATTTGGAAAATAAATTAAGAAATGCTCAAGGAATTGATTTTTAGACTTATAGCCGATCTAATACACCGCTTAAGGAGTTTATTTTCATTATCCCAAAAAATATATATTAAAAAATATCAAAACGGGACTTTTATTTTAATTTTCATTCTAAATATATTTATGTACTGATAATAGTAGATAAATAAGTCAATATTGTAATAATTTTGACTAAGAGCAAAAATAAGTTAAATCCAAATCAAATAAAATTTAGTTTTGTGTTCAAAATTATTTATTTACTACTAATAGCATTATTATCCAGTTAAATATTTTTATCATGTTTATAAAAATTATATTTATTTTTAATATATTATAAATAATTTAATATTATATAAAATTTTATAAATTACTTAATTTATGTATTTAAATAACATAAAAAATAAATTTATAATTAAAATTTATATAAGTTAATAAATATGGTTATTCATAAATGATTTATAAATTTTATTTATAAATATTAATGAATAAATTTATTTTTTAAGCTTATTTATTTTATTTATTTATTTATTATTAAACCGGCATAAAAAATATTTTATCTTAATTAAATGTCTGATTCATTTATAATTATATTTTAATCAAAATTATTATAATTTTTTTAATTAAATTGTTTATTATTATACTAGTTTTAGCTACATTATGTTATGTTAGAGTAATTTTAATTAAGTTAAATTAATTTTAATTATATTATAATACTTTTAATTAACATTATTAATTTTGGCCCATAGTATATTAATTGGACCACTAATTAATATAAAAATTAAATCTTATTTTATGTTCCACTTAATCTTTAGGTTAGTATATTAATTGCTATTTTTTTATTATAATTTTTATACCATACTAATTAATATAAAAATTAAATCTTATTTTATGTTCCACTTAATCTTTACTTGGAGAATAATCTTAAAAAAAATAATTATGCTAATTTTTTCATATTTGTTAATTTTAATTTTTACTAATTACCAATTTATAACTAAATAAGAAATAAACTAATAAAAACTTTTTTTTGGGGTCACTTGAATAGTTAATTCTTTATCTATTTACTTGCATAATGTTCTTATAAATAAAAGGAACATAATTTTTATATAAATTTAAAATATAATTTATACATATTTAAAAATAAAAATTTAAAATATTTATCTCATTTAAAATTTAAATTTTATTTCTCTTCTTCTGTTAATTACTGTTTATTATTAAACTGTTTCTTTTTTCGAAAAAAAAATCATCATCACGTGCTTTGCTGGTGAGTGTGAGTGGTCCTACAAGGAAAGGCTCATTCAAATTAAAATCGTACTCGCGTCAAGATACCGCAGCTCTGTCCGCTTTCCTCTTCTCATTCGGCGGTTCCCTTTCCAGCCGCGACAAAGGGAAAGGGCGAGTTGGAAGTCTCTCCCTCTATATCTCTCTGGATTCATATCCTTTTCTATCTCGATCGATCTCCCTTCACGCTCTTGAATCTTTGATTTTGGCAGGTTTTGAACGATTAGATCATCGCCCATGGCCTCGAGGAGGATCATCAAAGAACTGAAGGATCTGCAGAAGGATCCTCCTACTTCTTGCAGCGCTGGTCTTTCCCATCTGTATCTGTATCTGTTTTTTTTGTTCTTCCTTCCATCTTCTCTTTTTTTGTCAGCATAAGCGATTTGACTTTAGATCATTACTGGATTACGTTCTCTCTCGGGTATAAATTATGAACAGCTTGAATCTTAAGGAACTTAAAAGACATATCAAACAAACTTAGATCCACTGTCGCTGATCGCGCCAAGTTTGCTCTTCCGGGATATATAGGATTGTTACATCTATAAAAGTTTATAGTACATTGACGACAGTGATCCCATTAAATGTTTAATATTGATTATTTACGAAGAACAGGAATATAACATGTGTGGATGCTGACATAATTTGCTTTTTTCATACGCATACACTAGGAAGTATTTGTTTGTAGATTAAAGAAAATATGTCGCTGAAATTTAGCTCTGTCATTCTTTTCATGGTGTAGTTGTTTATGGTTAGTGTCCTGTAATTACCAATCTCTTTTTCTTTTGGCTTGTAAAGTAGAATATTTTCCCGAGTTATTTCCTGTGATCACGTGGAAAAGTTTCCGAGTACAACTGTTGTTAAGGTATTGTTACCTTCATTATTGAGAGTCGGTGACTCCAGTTGTTATTACTGATATTGCTCCAATTCATAATGTACTTTACCGTTCAGTAACAGTAATGCAATGCTCCATAGATTTAACTTGCTGATTTAGAAGACACTCAGTAGTAGTTGGTGGATTGGGATTGTTAAGCTCTGTAATCACATTCTTGGTTCAAACAAGCCTTACTATTTCAACATAGGATCAAGTGGTATTTTGAGTTGTTTTCTTGCAGGCCCTGTGGCTGAAGACATGTTCCATTGGCAAGCTACGATAATGGGTCCATCAGACAGTCCATATGCAGGGGGTGTTTTTCTTGTCACCATCCACTTCCCTCCAGATTATCCATTTAAGCCACCTAAGGTGATTTTAACAAAAGTGAAAAATAACAATTTCTATTACTATCAATTTCTTCATTTGTTTTGAGGTTCACATATTAACTTGGTGAAGTCAATGCTACACTCATCACATCGTATGATTCATAATAAGAGAATGATGTGCATCTGAGGACTATGATATACAATGACCTGGAGACATCTAGTTTTACTATTCTGAACTCATGGAGTTTAGAGACATCTCTCTTGCTGAAAGCCAAAAAATGCCACTCCCTATTTTGATAGTGATTGCTTGTAATATTATGTGAGAGTCATTTCCAAATTGATAGTTATGGATGCTATGAGAAAGCTCAATAGAAACATGAGAATATTGGGTTTTTTCATATTTAACACCAAACACGTGTACTATTATACTTCCAACCCATGCATTGTTTTAACGGCTGCAGCAACTCCCACTACTGTATTGACCAAATTGTAGGATAAACTACTGATTGATAACTTATTGTTTAACTTCTATAATTCTCACTGTTCATTATTTTTTTAATTAAAAAATAAAGTTATATCCAAGTAAACCGCATACCTGATTTAGTCCAATAATAAATCATTCTGTTAGATGGATAAATTCCATGCAACCCTGGATGGAAATGTCAACCTCAAAGTTCCATGCAACCCTGGATGGTAGTCTTAGGATTAGTTCTAGCTTCTTGATTATATGGTAATCAGGTTCAATCTATTGATTTTCTTCGATCTAAGTCTATCTGGATTTAATTCAATCTAAAAATGGTAATTGTCATTTCATTTTCAATAAAGAATATCTGTTACAGTTTCAGAATTTCAGTTAATTTGGCAATAAAATCTCATTTGTACAGTTGATATGATCATTGACTACAAAAACCAAGATATCATGAAACTGAGAGAAAGTAGCAGCGTCATATGATGCTAGGAAACTTGTTAGCCCCCTTATGGTGGATGGAACTATAATTTTCTTTGTTCTGCAACCATGCACTGAAGGCTATATTTTAAATTTTGTTCATCATATTAAAATTTCAGATATGAGTGGATATGATGGTTCCATGTTAAAAAATACCATAGGCATGGAATTCTAGCGTTGTTGGTTTATTTTGAATTAAATGGTGTACATATTGAAATTGGTCAAATTAGAGTTGTCAGGCTGCATATGATGGTGGTTATGAAAATAGGGTTTAGTCGATAATAAATAAGTATCTGCCTTGGTTCACCAATAGAAGGTTTAGAGTATTGAATTGGTTTGGATAAGCTAAAAGTATTCAGAAATTTTGGCTTGAATTGTTATGGTGGGAATGTTAAGGACTGATTTTGTATTTACCAAAGTTATGACATGAAAATTTAGGTTAAAAATCTGATCTTCTTAGTCTCAAGTTTATTTTTTTAAAAAGAAAAGTCAAACTAAAGAGAAGGGAAATTGCGATGCTTAGGCTGTTAGTCTTTTGTGGTTGAGGATAAATTGCCTGGTGTGCACAAGCTGTGTTTGTCCAAAATGTTTGTTGCATCTGTACTGATGCACTTTTTAGGTATAGGATTACCATTTCACTTGAACACGTTCCTCTAACCAAATCAAATTGTCAATAACAGCAGTTAAACATTATGTATTGGCTCACTTATTGAGGATACCTTCTTCAGGTTGCTTTCAGGACCAAGGTTTTCCATCCAAATATTAACAGCAACGGAAGCATTTGCCTGGACATATTAAAGGAGCAATGGAGTCCTGCTTTAACTATTTCCAAGGTGCCCTTTTCTTTCCCTTTATAAATTATCCTAGAAAGTTGTTTATATCTATCTTATCGAATTTACTCACCCTAATCAGCTAGTAGTAGTGTATACCAGTACGTTCAGGTAAGTGACAGTGCCATGCCTATCCTTTCATTTACTATATTCATGAGTTATGCCCTTGCTTGGCCTTTACTAAAAAAAACCTTTTGATCAAAGCTATTGAATAGACTTTTGCACGGGATCTGCATGATTCTACAATCTTGTATATTGCATTGTTTGCAGAATCATAGTAAAAATATTTTTGATGAGAATGCTAATATGATTAGGAAAGAATTAGGAATGCTAAATTCAAAAATGAATACTATCCAACAACAACTAGATAATCTCAATAAATGATGAAATAAATTAAAAACAAAGTAAGATTGTATAGATGTCAAAAACAATCAAATTATATTTGTTAGTCTATAGATTGAATTGATCAGAGCTGAAGATGGAAACATTAGGAGAATAAAAAAATTGACGTAAATAAAAGATGATTTGTATGTTACTAGTAATATATGTAGCCAACTTTGAATAATTAGAATCTATGGCTTGTTATTATCGTGCAATTGGAATATTGAGGGCGTTTTGTAGTTTTTTCCTTATAGGTGCTGCTGTCAATTTGCTCCCTCTTAACTGATCCAAATCCAGACGATCCTTTGGTTCCTGAAATTGCCCATATGTATAAGACCGATAGGACCAAGTACGAAACCACCGCTAGGAGCTGGACCCAGAGGTATGCAATGGGCTAAGACATACCAAAGAAAGTTGGAGGTTCCATTTGGTTCAGTGTCTGATGGTTGTGTCGTCTATTTATTATAAGAATTTACTATTTGTAACATTTAAATCGAACTGTGCTGCTTGTGTCACTCAATCGACTTAAAAACTAGCTAGAAAAAAGTCTCCACTGCAGACTCAATCAGACTCTTGTTGTATTTTATTGTTTATATGATAACTATTTGAACAGTCGGAAGATTTTTTCCTTATGTATCTTGAATTTTGTATTAGCATTTGGTTGCACAACTTAGATTATGCATCTTTTCTGTTGGCACTGGATCTGATCTTTTGCTTATTTGTATGAGAGGTTCTCTGCGGGGGACAGGTTCAGTTCGCCATTTCAATAAGTGAGCTGAACCAACAAAAATAACAAGAGGAAGCAATATTGTTTCTTTTTCTGAGTTTAATTTATTGTTGTATAATTTTTTTGCTTTGAAAGTTTGTATTTTAGTTTATTTTTATATCCTGGAAAATAAATACTGCCGCTTTATTACAGAGAACACAGATAATCCCCACTATAACCTTGGACGTAAATGCACACTACATAATTACATCATGCAGATAGTTTTCATATTCTAAAGCGCTTCATTATTTTTAATTTGATGCAATTTGAGGGCAATAATTTAACCAATTGCTAGATAATATATATTAGCTTTATTTAAAGCATAATCAATTACAGCATATTATTATTAAAGTGTATTAAATATAATTTTTAGAATCGCCAGTGTGGTGTCAAGTGAATAAGTTTTATTATTTGTTTCTCTCAAAATGATTGCAACAGTTGGATTAAACAAAAGTGGACGAGTTTGGTATCGCTAATATAGTGATTGTACCAATGAATTATTTTATTAAACTGTATCTCTAGGCTAATACGAACATTGATTCAGCTATTATTATTGGTCAAATCAATATAGATTAAACGAACAGTCAATTTTCCTTTACTCCGGAATTAATCGGATAAAGTTTGGATTTTTGAATTATAAAAAGAAAATGGATATAAAGATTGAGAGTTGAGACATTAGATTTTAAAATTAGAATTTAAAATCGTATAGAGATATATTTGACATTATTATTCAACTATGAAATAAAAAAAGTTCCTTTTGAAAAAAAAAACAAATTCTGTTTCTCTCGTTTTATTAAAAATCAACGACTGGAGTTTTTGTTGTGTCTTTTTGCTTACTTTAATTGTTAGGGGAATCGACAGATTTTAGTTTTTCTTTCAACAAAACACTTGGTCTGATTTTCTTTTATATATAAATAAGATCTTTTAGTTACGATCTGGTATGGAAATACACAGCTCTGACTATGCATGAACTGAACGGCTTCAAGCCGTCCGTTGCCCATCAGACGTCTGTTAAAAAAAACATCTTTTTCGCTCACAAAACGCCCCACAAATCCAGCTCTGGCGTCGGAAGACCCGACCCAAAAAGCAACGGATCGAACTCAGCGAGAGCCGCGTCGGATCCGAATATCGTAGGCTGGATAAAGCCGGCGGGATCAAGCGACGATGACTCGTCGAGGGTCGGGAGAGGAAAGTTCCCAGCCGCCTCCGGCGGATACAGCGGGGACGCTGCTGCGGCCGTGGAGGTGGCGCCAGTGACTCGCTGGACCAATTCGCGGAAGTGGGCCGGGTCCGCAGTGAAGTAAGCGATCGGCGAGCGCTTGGAGTTGGAGGCCGGCGACTTGCGCTTCTTCGGCAGGCGCCCGTCGGCGAGCGACTCCCGGCGAGTCGGCATCGGGTGGGAGGTGAGGGACTCGGGTGACACAGCGGCAGCGCTGACGACTGAGGAAATGGAGTCAGAGAGGAGGGAGGGGGAGTCGCTGTCGCCCGAGAAGGCGTGGTGGCGGTGGTGCACCAACGGTTCTAGGACCGCGCTGTTTTTCCGATCTCCGCTCGATGATTAACCAAGGTTTAACAAAAGCAGGGATAAATCTCCTCTTTTTATCTCTGAAGCATTTGATCGAACACGCAGTGAGCGAGAAGATAATTGACATATATATATACAGAAACGGCGCCTGTCTTTCGTAGGCATTAGACCGCCGGTTCTAGAGGGGCGTTCGGAGGAAAATCAGGTACGTGTGAAAAATGTTTATTGATCAAGCGGTGCACGTTTTATTTATTTATTTTTCCAAAATTAAAAAATAAAACAAAAAGTGAGATAGTTTCGCCACGTCACGTGCGTGGTGCCCTCCGCGGTGGCGTCGCGACTTGGTCGTCGAGGCGGCGAGGTCGACAGCTTGAGCGAGTGCCGGGTTCTCACTTGCGTCTGCGTGGCTTTAGCCGAAGACTTAAATGAGTTCATGCTGAGGTCATCCCATGTGGGCCACGTCACCAATTTGAGGTTGCTTTCCCAAGTATTAAAACCCATTAGATAATCCTCTAAGCCCATTAACGACCCAGATTGTGGCCCCGCTTACGTGCCATATCGGACGCGGATTAACTCGGATCTCATCGGGGCTTGTTATAGGATTTGAACCATTCGATGCGGATCCATTGACGAATCCGCACCGACCCTGAAACAACCAGCAAATCTTCAGAGTACATGAACCCTAGAATTCTAGATTGGAACCGAAGGATCATTTCTCTGATATCCTACCGGAAGAATCATGGCGAAAAAGGACGCGACGGCGATGGAGATCGACGTGGACAAGTCTGTCGCTGTAGAACAGATCAGTCCCAAGTTCTCCATCAACGGTTCGATCTCCCACAACTTCTCGCTTTCTGGATTTGAGAATCATTTCGTGAAATTTAACAAACCGGCTTCTTGTTTTTGTCATCAGTGTTGCAGCTAGTAAAATCCGCTCAGATGCAGCACGGTTTGAGGCACCGAGATTACACTCGGTACAGGTATGTTCTGTTCGATTGACTGCATGAGGATCCCGATTTGGGATTAATTTGGATGTCATTGAGTTTATCATGGATTGGAAATATTCTATACATGAAATTGTTAGTATGCTTTTACGTTACGGCCGGAGTTATAATAGTCAGTTTACTTGTATTTTCGGGATCAGCAAAGTTTTTCTCTCTGATAAAACATGCATGAGAAAAGTGTAGTTGGATCTCTGCATAGATTAAGCATTTTTCTTCCACTGTTGAGAATGAACATATGTTTCTCTAATTTTGTTGGGGATCTGATTGGTAGCATTATTTTGCTTTTATATGTATCTTTTCCTTGATATGAAATCCGTCTAAAGATAAATCTGTTTGGACTCAGGCATTCAAGTCTCACTGATGGTTTGCTCGTGGCAAATGATTTTAAATTATAATTTATCCTAAATTTAGGAATAAATATTGCATAAAATCCCAGTAGATATAGTGTGTCTTTGTCCAATAATTATAATTATCAGTTACATTTTTTATCAGATTTTTCATAATCATTTGTAGTGTGCTTGCGATCTTTTGTGTTTCCATTTTTTAAAATTATTGTTAATTTTCATTTCTATTGTCTTAAGAAGACTATTTGGTGTTGTAGGCGATATTGCACTGCACGATTGAGAAGATTATATAAGTCATTGAAGTTTACACATGGTCGTGGTAAATATACACGGAAGACAATAACAGAGTCTACAGTCACTGATGTGAGGTTTGCATTTCTTCCTTGTCTCAGAACAATTTAGTGTTATACCTGTTCAGTCACATTTAGTGTATGTTACATAATCTGTGAAGTCGCATATTTTCTTTGATTGTCTATCAATGAGCTAGTAATTACTAGGGATTTTACTGTTTTTTCTATGTATTTATATCATTAAAATTATTTGGTGGTGTATTATTCTTAAATTTCTCAGACTTGTATACACTTGACATTGGGGGGAGTTTTTCTAGCAAAGAAAGTTGAACTAACCTCTGTGTTTCTTTTTTCTTACTTTAATATTTACATTAATATTGTTTAATTGCCATTATTATTATTTTTCTCTTGCTTCTTTGAGACTGTGCCTATTGATTTTTCCCTGTGTGTGATGGTATCCTCATAAGAAATGAAATTGTAAATAAGAACGAACCAAGTAGTGTTACAAGATAGGAAAAATGGAGTTGCTTCTACTCAAGTTCTATGTAAATCTTGTTGAAATCACTGTTGTATGAATCCTAGCAGAATCAAGGTTATTTGGATCTCCTTTTGTAAGAATGATGTATGATTGTTCCTAGATAGTTTAAGTTCATTTGTATAATTTGTCATTGTAACCATTACACGAGTGACCATTTATTGATCTTACAAACAACTCTTTTGTTGCAGATCAATCATGACACTATTTTTGAAATTCACATGGAAAATTCAAATGCAATTGAGGCCAGTTGACCTTTAGTTTAAGTATGAAGTAATTTTACAATTTGCAATCATGCAGTTATGCTTTACTAGTATGAGGTTCAATTTGTGTAACGTGAAATTATGACTATTACATAGAGTAATCATTTATGGATTTCACAAAAGGTTGTGATGAAAATTGAAAATTATATTAACTCAACAACGTATCCAATATATTGGATCTTAACCTCATTTTATAGATTGATAACATGACTTATTTTTTATAAAATAACATACTTTTCTAAAAAAAGTAAATAACCTTTTATGGAAACTAGCTACACTATTGTATCCTGTAATTTACGGAATCATAATTCCATGATTTATGGAAATATTTTCTGTGTAATTTTTAGGGATATTGATGGTTACAAAATCATATTTTCCCACAGATTGTTTCATAGTATCCATAGGGGATAATTTTCATTCCTAATACAAAGTACTCAAATGATCCAGCTTGCTTACCATTCTTTTCTGAAGTGTTCTTTTAAATTGCAATCATGCAGTTGTAAATGCCACATATGCACCTTGGATTTTTGTATTTATATGTTAATGGATCTACACCCTTCCAGAGCTATTGATATATGTTTTTGACTGCTTCATTTATAGGTTTCTCCATATTGTTTTATACATGGCTGAGCGGGCCTGGAGCTATGCCATGGAGAAAAAACAGTTGCCTGATGGACCAAATTCTCGTCAACGCATTCACTTGCTTGGTAGATTGAGAAAGGCTGTTAAATGGGCAACACTTTTTTCACAGCTCTGTGCTGTTAAAGGAGATTCAAGAACTTCTCTTGAAGCTGAAGTATTGTACCAATCTTTTTTTTCCTATCACTTGTTTGAATGATTGTATGGTATTACATTGGTACATAGATCATTGGGTAGCATATCCATGTGCATGCATTTATGTCAATGGATTGTAGCATTGCCTGTGTTACCACCTTACTGGCTTGTTATTGCGTATAACATCATGCTGATTTGGATGGTGTTACATTGCTAAAGGGAGAAAAATAGCCTGAACAATGAGAGAGCTGACCTTGCATGTTTTGCCTTTCCCTTATAGTGCAATGTGATGTTGGAATGATTTTCCTGTATAAACAATGTGAGCTGTTGTGATCACATTGGAAAATGTATGAAAGAGCATTCTTCGTCAATTTGCTTTGCTTTTGGTCTCTACATTTTTTTCATCTTTCTTCTGGCATCTTTTATTAGACATACATCAGATTGCAGAATCTTGAGCCAGATTTTTTGCATGCAGGCATATGCTTCCTACATGAAAGGTTCTCTATTGTTTGAACAAGATCAGAATTGGCAAACTGCATTAATGAACTTCAAGAATGCAAGGTTTACAGAAATCAAAATGTTCAACTAATTACCTTCAGTCTGATCTATGGTCTTTATTGTGCCTGGCATTGCTGGTGCATTAGTTCTCAGCTGGGTTACTCCTATGAATCATAGTTGTTTCTTATCCTGATTTATATCCTATTGTTTGATTGTTATTTACACTCATTTTGAAATACTTTCTTCTTGCTTCAGCTTCTTTTGATCAAGTCTAAATTTTTTCCCCTGAAGGGCTGTTTATGAAGAGCTTGGAAAATATGGAACCATAGAAAATCAAGTGTTATGCCGTGAACGTGTTGAAGAACTAGAACCCAGTATCAGATATTGTTTACATAAAGTAGGTGAGTCAAAATTGCAAACTTCGGAGCTTCTTGACATTGGAGAAATGGAAGGACCGGCCTTGGACCTCTTCAAATCTAAATTAGAGGTAGATTTATTTCTTCTCCTTCTACTTAAATTTCCTATACACTTTTCTTTTTTTATTTGTTTCTTTAGTGTGTGTGTATATGTGTTCTTTTGTTGGTTAGTTATAGTCTATCTTAGCCACCCAGAACTATATATTTCTCTGTTTATAATTGAAAATTGTGCTTGTTCTTTAAGTTTGTAGTACAATCACCATTTGATTGTTATGGCATAAACTTTTTGATAAATAAGAGTGTTCTATAATGACTTGAGGCTGTGAGCTTTAGACTGTGTTTAGTTCGGTGGATAAGTGATTCGATGAATGGGAGTGTGGATGAAGTACTAATATTTTCATCCATTTGGAGTGGGTGAAGTGGATAAATAAAAAATTGCAACTAGTGTTTGATCTGCCAGATTGGGCACATCAAAGAAGAACGGACAATTAACTACTGTTGTTTTCAAAAAGAGCCTTATGGAATATAATAAATTTCAATTGTTGCCCTTATCAATAATCTCTCTCATCAAATCAAAAACCCCTCGCAAAGCATGTGATTTGTTCCCAATCTATAATAGTTTTAAACTTTTAATCATATTTGTTGAAGTGAGAGTATTAGAAAATATGAATTCTCACAATCAATTTGTCAACACAAACTTTGTTATTCATATTGAGAATTGAATATTAGTTAATCTTACTGCACCAAAATAATGATTTGTTAAGGTGTAAACTAACCATCAGTTAAATGTAAAGAGAGTTTTTTTAGAGGGTTCCATGCAAAACAGTTAAAGTTCAGTTTGTTTGATAATTTACTTATAAAAAACTTTATTTGGTTTAATTTCACTATTTGAAACCTAATAAATTTGAAAGAGCAGAGTTTCTTCTTTATTAATTTGCTAAAATTAGTATTTATGGAATTAAAATTTTATTAAACATTTAATAAGAATGAACTAAAATTAGACAGGTTCAATTCAAACCTAATTGAAACAGATCAAATTGAAGAACTTTGGTTTAGTTTGATCCAAATGAAGAAGAAATTTGATTGGTTTGGTTTAGTTTGTACGAAATTGCAAATAAAAATTTTATTTGGTTGATTCAATCTGTGCTATTCATCTTGTAAACGAAATTGCAACTTAAAATTTGGTCTATTTATGCTCCGGTCAGTTTGTTTTGGTTTGGAGCATATAAACACCTCTAGTGGAAAAGGGAAGCAACAAGATAAAGGGAAAATAACATGGGTGATAAGTAAATAAAAATTGGAAAAATTAGTTTGTATTGTAGTGATTTTTTATGAAATTTAATCATCCATTCATCTTATTATCTTTTTAAGTTAAAAAAGAGTAAAGATTAGAATGCTGCTTATTCATCATCCATCCATTCAAATAAACAATTTGCTGGATACACTATGACACCCATCCTTTTATATATCAATACACCAAGCTCAGTCCATCCACCTTAGTAAGTACATTTGAACACACATTTTTTATTAACATCCTTACTGAAAGTTAAGTACATTTGAACGCTCATCAAATTTATGATGGCTTTCATGTCAGTGTTTGTTGTAACTTCAGTTCCTATACATTTACTTATCCTGATTCCTTACAAGTTTGTATCTGATTTATGTCATGTCTTTTGCTATTTTAATATTAGGATATTAAGCACTAGTAAGATGTAATTAAAAACTGGATCTCCCCAAAAATTTTTCATTTCTCAAGCTATCTTCATTTGTCTTGTAACTTTAGGCTGTGATGGCCGAGGCAAGATCTCAACAAGCAGCATCAATGACAGAATTCAACTGGCTTGGTCACAGATTTCCTATCAATAATGCCAAGACTCGTGTTTCTATTTTGAAAGGTTTGTGACATGTTACTTTAGTTGAAAAAATGAGGAACCATTGCACTTTTTTTTTTCATAATGATTTTCTATGTTTTCAAGAGATTTCATTACTATGCGTATCTTGAGATTTTATTAGTATGATAACACAGTTATGCTTTGTTATGCAGTCTCGTAACTTTTGTCTACTGATGTTCTTGTTGCCCTTCACTTTTTTGGTATAGATTGCAATAAGTATACATATTGTATGTAAAAGGTTAGTGCAAGATAAATTCTTATATTTCTTAGTCATTATATATCATATTCATCGAATATTTTTCTAAGTGGTTTTGATGAGCATTTATCCTTTGAAAATTAGGAAATTAAATATTTGTCATCATAAAGTTACAAACATAAAATCTCATACATTCCATTATAGATATTTTAAATCTTTATATATGCCACCAATAATTTAATCTTTCAAATTAAATTAATATAAGTATATCATTGTAATTATTGATAGTAATATAATTTTAAAATAAATATAGATTTAATCTTTATTCAGGCTATATGTTCTTTTGCATTTTTTTAACAATCTTAACACCAATCGAAATGCAAAATTAATTTTTTTAGATATCCCCTGATTTCACAATCATACATTTTGCACTAAATTTTTTAAAAGAGTGATTAATGACAATTTTCTCATTAAACCCATAAATATATAAATTTGAAAAGGATGTCATTATTATTGGAGCTACTAAATCAACAATTTTGTAGGGATCTATATGAGGTTACCCCTTTTCTGATCTAATGGCCAAGTGTTGTCGCTTATAACTTACATTTCTTCTCAATCTATATTTCACATATGACATGATAATACTTATTAGGGACAAGTGTACGCCTAAAAAGATGTAAACGAGGATAACTTCATGAACTTTTCTGTAGTATCTGGTAGAATAAAAAGCCAGCTCAATGGGTACTGGTTTGTTCTCCATGACTTTGATTTTTTGAGAATGAATGAATCTTTATTGCCATACAGTATCTACCTTGTGAGTTTTGATTTCTAATTTCTTTTTTTGGTTTCCTTGGAGTTGTGTATTCATTTTTCATGAACATAAATAAATGTTTTTAGGTATGTAATACATGCAAACTACTACAGTTTTTAGTTCCTTGTAAACTTGAGTTCATTACCTGTCAACCATTTCTCAGAGGGATTACAGATCTATAGATAAGTGGTGATATATACACACAAAATATATTGTGCGTGCACTCATGAAATTAGCATGGCAATAACCCTATGATTTATATCAATTGCCTGTCTTATGTAATTTACTTCATGTTGCATTTCATTTAGAGTAAAATTACATAATATTTGTCAAAAATTCTCTTACTTGAGAAATTTGATCAGCTCAGGAGCTAGAGAAAGATCTACATGGGTCAGCATCAGATTCGCTTCCAGCAGAGAAGAAGCTGGCCATGTTTGACAAAATATTTTCTGCATATCATGATGCTAGAGGCTGCATCCGTAGTGACTTGGTATGTTAACATCATGTTCATCATTTGTTCTTGCTTTATAAGGCTTTTATTTACATATCAAAATACGTCTAACCAGGAACTAAATTAGCCTCAAATTTCCATATTGTTCTAGATTAACAAATCTTTTATGTGATTGGCTTGTTGGATGAGTCTGGATTTTGAGTATGAAATATTCTTGCATGCCAATGTCTGCTAAACTCTTCAACAATGAGTTTGAAATGGGCTTTCGTATATTTAGTTCTTTATGTGAGTATCTAACTGCATTCTGATTTTAGGCTACTGCAGGGAATGCTGAGAATGCAAAAGATGATTTAAATGGTCTGGATAAGGCAGTAAGTGCTGTTTTAACACAGCGCACCATCGAACGCAACCAGTTACTGGTTGTCATTGCTAAAAGTAAATTCAAAAAACATCGTGATGACAAGGTTGATAAAGTCACAAAACCAGAGGAACTTGTTCGTCTATATGATCTCTTAATACAGGTTAATATCGTTTGATTCTCAGTGTTTCTTTGAGCTTGTTACCATAGTTTGTGTTTTCCCATCTCTTTTGAGGGCGCAAGTGGAACTAATCCTTTTTTAATGGCAGAATGCATCTGATTTATCTGACTTAGTCAGTTCTGGGAAGAACAGGAACTCTGAAGAAGTTGCATTTGTTGAAGAATGTGAAATTAAGAGTTCAGTGTTTAGAGCTGAAAGGTGTGTCCTAGTTGGTTCTTCAGAAATATTAGATTTATCTGTACTTTTGGGAGGGAAACTGAATGGATTAATTCATCATGCTTGATTTGAAGATCAAGACCCCGTTTCAGTGCTGCATGGCCAATTTAATATTGCTATTGGATTTTTGCATTCATTACAATTTAGGGCCCCTGTTAGCTTGGCTTTTTAAGCTATTTTCTCAAAATTACAGGTGCTTTTACTTGGCTAAATCCTATAGTTCAGCTGGCAAAAGGGCTGAAGCATATTTGTTATTTTGCCATGCGCGTTCTCTTGCAAATAATGCCCTGGAGAAGCTTCAAATGGCAACTAATTCTGATCAGGTTCTTTTCTTACTTGTTTAGCACTTTTTATATTCCTAATTATGTTATGTTATTATGTTTTTATTCTAACTTGTATAGTCGGTATGATGGTTTTATGGTAACACCTTGTGCTGATAGAAGAGTACTTACGTTAAAACTATGTAAACAACTAGAAATAGAATTCTACAAAAGTAACTACTTTGTAGGGTCAGCAATGATTTTTGGCGATACAGGTGCTATCAAACATCACTGGTTAGATGCAGATTTCACCTTGAATGATTAGTTTATCTTGAATGATTAATACTAGACTTCTTAAGACTGTTATATAATATCCTAAAACTTGTTTAGTCCTTAATCATGGTAATCACACTTTATTTGGATATTGATTTGCCTTGTAATCTAGGTTCCATTTCTACGTGACTAAAATGGAGTAGGTTACTACACCAACTATGCTAAGCCTGCTTGCTTCAAAAATGAAATTCTAGTGATTGCGGTGATTGACTGACAGCCTGATATAAATGAATAAGATCTCTTATTTGTGCAACTGACCAGAAAAAACAGATACTTAACTGGACTAATAAATTTGCTATCCTTACTCAAGGAATGCCATTTTATTCACTCACTGTGACTGCTTGTCAACATGGCAGGCTTTAGCCCAAGATCTGAAGGTACTATTAGATATCTGCAGATCAAGCATTTGTATTGAGCATGCAGCTGGGATCATGGAGGAGGAGAAGATACCAGAAAATCTTTCAAAAAGGGTTTCAACCATCTCATTGGCGGGACAGGAGAAAAAGGTTTACTTGTTTTGTGCATATAATCTAAATTACTAGTTTCTCTGAAATCGTTGACTTTTGACAATGATTTCTTCTTCACTATTGCTCGTTCATTTTTACTCATTATATAAATATCTATTCAGAACATGTCAAATATTCTGGTTCCTAGTTTGGTTCATATTGAAATAACACATGCAGTTACTCAAACTGATAAATTTGGAGCATTCTCGTGCAGGAGAAAAAGTTACTTTTGGAGACACTTGATGTTTATGAATCAGCAGTCGGCGAACCCAATTCCAAAGTCGTAGCACGCATTGCCCAGTTTCCACCTCCATTCCAAGCGGTTCCATGCAATCCAATTGTCCTGGACATTGCTTACAGCTCGATCGACTTCCCATCTCTTGATAACAGGATGAAGAAGGACAAGAAGGGTATATTCAGCAGGTTTTGGGGTTAAGCCGTCCTCTAAAGATTGGGAGTCTGTTTTAGTTGCGGCTGTGTTCTTTAAAAAAAACCGTCAGGAAACAATTCCGTTGCCATGTTCGAAAGTCTGTTTCTGGCCCCTTTTTATCTTTTAGAATTTCATCAAGAGAGGATTGAAACGCATACCTTTTTTTTGACAATGGCTAATTTCATATTGAAAGTGGATCTTGGATCTAGAACTATTATGAAAAGTAATTACTCATGTGACCAAGAAAGGTTTGTTATAAAATCTGTGCAGTTGCGATGCAAAAATTCTACCCCAACATAGATCGATATGAAAGAAAAAATTATATAATTGATATTGTGCAACGAGATTGTCCTTAACTAAGAAATCTTCTCTAACGCTTATGGTCATTTGCAAGCCAGTGACAATGCTTTGCAATTTTTTTATAATAAAAATTCTGAAAAGACTCCACACAATCTATATAGAAGTTGGGATCCTGTAGCAGAGAATTTGCTACAGTATGAGCTGCAAAAAGAACCTGACTAAATCTTCTGGAAATCAGTAATGTAGCATAACTATCAACAAATAATTTACAAACTAAAAACAACTCAAGAAACGAATTACACTTTTCTCGAGCACCAGGAACTGGAGTAATAAATATTTACTAATTGAGTCTCAAAACCAGCAACCATGCCGAGAAGACGTTCATACAAGGCCACATCATATAAATACTAACTTGTGCTTTTCAGAGTTGAGACATCATCTTATAAATCACACTCAATCGGTATGGTTCGGGAGCTCCAAAAAATGTCTTTGTTTTCTCTTTGTCTGCTGAGAGGAGCAAGTATGCATCTATGATCTTTGAAGAATCAACTTGTAATCTTTCTAGCTCTGCAAAAATTTCCTTTCTTGAGAACTCTTCGACTGTAGGATTGTCAGCCTCCTTGATCTTGAGTTTACCTTTTTCGAGAGCTGTTGCTATTCGAAGTAGTCCGATTTCTGAATCTTGAAGCTTTTTATCATTTGTCTCATTCATTGCTGATCTTTTCCTCTTGAACTTGCTGGGCACTTGGTCATCTAGAATTGGGCTTCCTTCACCACATGGTTTTATAAAATTGACACCATTACACTCCAATAATGGGTCTGGTGGAGTCTCCTCTTCAGGACCGGTGTTGAAGAATGCACCAGCAAAAACATCTTCACCTGCTGCACGATCAGCGGCAAAGGGTGTATACAACTTGTCGTAGTTGTGCATGGGTGCTGTCCACCATTCTTTTACCTGTGGTTTCTCCTATTTACAGTAGAATAAAAAGCACATCATTGATATAATCAAAATCAAACATATGCAAAGAGATATGCATGATGAAATAAATAACAAACCTTAATAAGTTCATTAACTGTGTAATCGCTCCACATTGCTCTAGCTATGTTTTCTCTCAATAGCATGCCCCTTCTAAATTCCTCATCTTGTCTTTCATTACCAAAACCAATAGCAGCAGAGCTACCAATAGTAGCATTCATCAATTCTGCGTCTACTTCTTCAACCAATCGGTTATTCGGGTCAACACCCATTAAGAAGTTGTGCAAAATACAACATGCTACGATGATACAGATATGGGTACGAATAGGATAATCCGGTTCGGCTCCACTAGCTATAATAGGAAATCTTTTCTTCAACACCCCAAATGCACGTTTAATTGCCATATGAAGGGATGCATGTGTAAGGTTAAATAATTCTTCTGCATTTTCTGGACCACATTGCGAGTATTCTTTCAAGTGATAACGAACTCTAGGATATGGTGCAAGTAGATTACTTTTCAACATGAAATCATCATCAACTAAGTAGAATTTTCCTATAGGAATAAGATGATAGAAATATTTGTTAAACTCTTTCAAAGTCAATTACAGATATTTTTTTTCACAATAGAAAAGTACCTTCTGGTATTACCAATTCATCTCTTATAATGGCATTTTTCAAAATTCTTGAATCTGATGCAGTCTCTTCTGAACCAGTGAGAATGTATGTGAAACATAAATCAAATGAACATGCTGCCCAAATGTCTGTTGTAGGCCATCCTTTCCTTCCTTTGAAATTTGGTGCATCCTTACTAGGTATCTTTACTCTAACTTGTATACCATCAATTGCACCAATACAGTCCTGCATTTATATCCATGAATCAAATGGATGTTAACACATATGACAATTAGCAATTGATAGAGTTTATCATGAATTTACCTTGAAATATGATGTGAATGGGCTACTGTTGCCAATCTCTGGTGGTAGTTCTGATCTATGATCTGATTGTTTTATAAATTTCTCATGCATGCTAATAACTGCTCTTAGAACTTCATGGAAATGGGTACTTATAGTTCTAGTTGACCGTCGGAAAAAACATGAAAGTTGTCTGGTGGTTACATCATGTGCTATCAAGTACAAAAATTTTGCTACTTTTTCCTCCACCGATGAATTCTTATTAGCCTTCACAAGTTTTGTAGCTCTTAGAAGATTACAAAGTTGAACAAACGCTGATGGACTCACTCTAAGAGTATTATGACACAACTCAGGATCATTAGTCAATCTCCTTAACAACTCAAGACGAACCTTTGCTTTACGTTCGCTACTTTCCAACAATGGTTTGTCAACATGCTGATGGGTGTCACAATGTACCTCCATTAATTTCATAATTTCGACATATGGTAACAATACGGCACCACTGCAGTCATTTGATGATTACGCCACCATGCAACAATTGGCTTCTTCCTATTGTTTGTCACAACTTCTGCTTAAGGCAGTATCAAAAAACATATGAAACAGAGTAAAGGTTAAAACATAGTAAACAACCAAAGCATATATTACTGCTTTTATGTCACAAAAGAAACACATTATAACTCAACAACTCAAATACCAGAATATCACCAATTAACAATAATCTTGATAAAGCAACATATAGCATCAAATTCAGATTAAGAAGCAAAATGTAAATTCATATCCATTACAATTTGTTCCCTTAATTGCTCGTGCTTCAGCTGAATTAGCCATGTGGCAGTTGATTGCACCACACACACATTCTGAGAGTTTGAGTGAAGACATGATCCAAGTGAGGGGCATCCTTTCCTTACTTTCTTTTCTTTAACATAAATCACTATCTAGCATGCATGACAAGTTTTGTATCGTAAGAGGAAATAACAGGTACATAACAACCGAAAACGAGACACAACTGGGTCTAATAATCACTATCTAGCATGCATGACAAGTTTTGTATCGTAAGAGGAAATACAACTATTACCACAGTATCACAGACTAATTCATTGCGAGAATAAAAAAATGCCATGCCATATTCATCTTATATGTCAGACATCGTTTCCAGGAGAAAAGAACAGAGGCAGTTGAAAACGAAATCGATTATAAAAACGAAATCTTGCTACGAGAAGTGTTGCTGTGCACAGAGTTCTGCTTCTGAAACCAATGCCTTTCAAACTCACAGTGACGAGTCACAGAAATGTAACTATTACAATTCAATCACGAGAAAAGATCGAAAACGTAACCAATTTGTGCCTTGCGATCTAATTATTGCTCGAAACGAGGATGGGCGCTACATATCGCCGCCAAAAATAACAAAAATATCACACTTTGAAGTTTAAAAGGCAAACTTGTACGCGGGGATGCATGTTCAATGTTCTAATCAGGAAGAGGAGAAGTACCGATTGAAGAAGAGGGCGATCGCCGGAGGATCTGGTAGGTGGGCCGGAGATCGCCTACGTGATGTGTGCCGGGCGGAGGAGGGAAGCGAGGGCAGCGTGAAGCAGTGAACGGGTAGAAGAGAGGGAGCGTCTAGGGCACGGGAGGAATTGGCGATCGCGACAGTAGTTTGGGATTAAAATTAGTACAGCTCTCTTGGTTCGGGCGGATAGAAGCATGCAATTACATTTTGCCCCTTACTTTCCAAATATTTTTTACAGAAAGCCTATAATAAATTACGTTTTACCTTCCATATTTTTTAAAATTGTTTTGTTCTAGCCGCGCATGAAATTAATTCCCAGAAGTCTGATTTGATAACACATATAAAAATATATTTAACTCCCCACAAAGTTTAACAATTTTTTTTCAAAATATCTCAATATTTTATTAATATCAAAATACTTTAGGTTAGAGTTAGCTGTAATTTATTAAATTATAATAATTAAAATGAAAGACTTTGATATTTACCAAAAGGTGTATTTAATTTTTAAAAAATATTTTTCCAAAAAAACATAGCAAAAAAAAAAAAATCTAGGAATATCATGACAGACACAGTCATGATTTTATGGTTAGTAAGCATTTCATAAGTATAAGCTCATTGCTAGTTAGACATAATTTTACTATCGATTGATTGGTTGCGATTTAATAACTTGTGTCTATCGTAATTTCACAGTCAAACTATTAGTGTTTATAGTTATAAACTGACAGTCTATTGATCGTAAATGCTCGCACTTTGGACAACTGGAAGGTTCCTAGATTTTTTCCTCCTAGAACGATTAGTCTTAGGCAAAAATCACAAGGGTGTTCCAAATTAAGAGAAGCATGTCTATTTTTTTTTTTTCAAAAAAATCAAATGGGCATCTCTCTGAGATGATTTTATTTCGAAAAATACTCTTGGATTCAACGCTATTATAGAAGCTATCGAATAGCTTCTATAATATATAACAACTACTCAGTAACTGTTACAAAGTATTTAGAGTGAGTTTATAATTAAAGTTCACATTGTTATGGAAGCTTGTTATACATTATAGAACTACCTAATAATTACTATAATATATTTAAAGTGAGTTTAAGATTTACACCGTATAAAAGCTATCGAGTAAATACTATAAAGAAGTAGAATCTA
Organism: Curcuma longa; assembly: GCF_044706935.1. Lineage (NCBI taxonomy): Eukaryota > Viridiplantae > Streptophyta > Magnoliopsida > Zingiberales > Zingiberaceae > Curcuma > Curcuma longa. The sequence continues at coordinate 5,608,251 of NC_133863.1, forward strand.
CCATTAGTTGCTATAATGTATTTAAAGTAAATTTAAGATTTAAGGTTTAAGATTTACACTGTGTAGAAGTTGTCAAATAGTTATTATAATGTGTAGAAGCTACCCAATAGTTGCTATAATGTATTTCAGATGAGTTTAAAATTTTAACAGCTACATATAGTTTGTAAAACTATTTAAAATGATTTTGATGAAGTTTAAATAATTTTTATCAAATTGATAAATAGTATTTTGATATAATAGTGTTCAAAGATCATAAACTTGAATCTCAGTAAACTTACTAAATAGCGTTGTATAGCTACTGAGTAGCTTTTATATATAGCAACCTATTGGGTAGCTTCTATATGGTATAAATTCTAAATCTTAAATTGTAAACTCACTTTAAACACTTTATAATAATTATTAAGTATTTTCTATATATTGTACCAATTACTTGATAGTTTCTACATATTGTAGAAGTTACCATATAGTTGTTATATATTGTATAAATTACTTGGTAGTTTCTATAATAATATTGGATCAAGAGATATTTTCAAGATAAAATTATGAGATGGGCGCTCATTTGATATTTTTTTTAGAAAAAACGAACGTCCTTTTATTGATTTGTAAAATTTAGGGCGTCTTTTATATTTTTGTCCATTAGTCTTTTGTATAAAGGAAACAAGAGAAAAGAGAGTAGGTTTGAAACAATTAGTGTAAAGAAATAAAAATAGTAAGGGTTATTGCATAAATTATCAATATTAAGGGTTATAAACGAAAAAAAATAAAACTTACAAATTAATATGCGATACTTGAACTAGTTTTCATATTATTTCTGTGATCATTTTTAAAAGTGAATTTTCTTTTAAAATTGATCATTTAATCTTCATTTTTACTCACGCATACTAAAGGACACTTTTAGTTTTTAACCACTCAACTGCATCTAATCATCCTTATCAGCTTATTATTATTATTATTTTCAATTAATAAAGGAGCAATGACCACATGAAACTTAATTTAGCTGATATTTCAAATGAATTAAGGAAAAGACTGAATTTTCACAAACATAAAGATTAACGAACCCATCGTCTTACACGCGGAATCCACCAATTACACCTGACCATGAAGGTGACATGGAATCCTGCGTAAGAGTAAGACGTCTAACGAGTGCATCTTAGAAAATAATATATTCCACTTACCACTACTAATCGTTATTCCATCTTTACCCTTACTAAAGACCATATTTTCCATATTACTCTCATGAATCAATATAATATCATCAAATTCATAAGGATAGATCAGGAATACCGAATCTTTTTTTCGATATGCTCAATTCACAAAACTCTCGTTGTTGTTTCGTTTACGCATGATCTTGTTGGACAGGAAACAGCAAAATAATCACTCGCATTGCCTATTTGACGATTTGTTTAAGTGTCGTTGGTTAGTAGATGTGGATCTAGTTTGATCGATATATTGGATCTGATAGAGCACCATTTTCCCTTCGTTAATACCGAGATACCGTCGCTCGCCCTCGCCTGAGAACTACGCTGCCATGGCCGCCGACGCCTCGTTTCTCCGCTTCTCATCGCTTCCGATCCGCACCGGAACCCGCTGCGTGCCGAGAGGTGCAAACCTCAGCCGCGATCCTCACCCCTCCCTTCATCCCTCCCCCCGCCCTCTCTCCACCGTCTCCTTCCCGCCTCTCATCGCTCGCTATGCGAATCCTAACCAATCCCAGTCCTTTACCTCCCCCGACCGATCGGGCGGAGGGCCTGCCTTTCCACCAGATGGACCCGGCAACTACGGTCGGGGCGGCGATGGTGCTTCCGACGATGATCGCGACCGCGAGGAGCCCGCCTCGTCAGATCTGGGGGTCCTCTGGGCCTCTTCCTAGAGGGGTGGCGATCTAGAGTTGCCGCCGATCCTCAGTTCCCTTTCAAGGTCCTCATGGAGGAGGTTGTCGGCGTCACTGCGTGCGTCCTCGGCGACATGGCCTCCCGACCAAACTTTGGTCTCGGCGAGCTGGACTTCGTATTTTGCACCCTCGTTGTCGGATCCATCGTCAACTTCGTCCTCATGTACCTCTTGGCACCCACGGCTGCCTCCGCGGCCGGCGCCTCTGCCCTACCTGGCTTATTTGCCACCTGCCCCACCAGCCACATGTTTGAGCCGGGGTCTTATTCCCTATTCTCCCGTATGGGCACCTTTGTCTACAAAGGTGTCACCTTTGCCGCTGTCGGCTTCGCTGCGGGGCTTGCAGGGACGGCGATCTCAAATGGGCTGATCGCTCTACGCAAGAAGATGGATTCCGGGTTTGAGCCACCTAACAAGCCCCCGCCGACTGTGTTGAATGCGCTGACCTGGTCGCTGCATATGGGATTGAGCAGTAATTTCCGGTACCAGACCCTTAATGGGATCGAGTACGCAATGGAGAAGGTATTGCCTTCATCTGGTTTCAAGGCATCAGTGGTGGTGCTTAGGTGTTTGAACAATCTGCTTGGAGGAATGTCTTTTGTTATGCTTGCAAGGATTACCGGGTCTCAGAAGGCAACTGCAGATGTAGAGGTGGTAGAAGAAATCAAGGAGAAGTTGGTCAGTGACAAAGCTACAATTCCGGAGAACGGCGATGATTAATGAATGATCGTAAGGTAAGTAAGGATTATCTCGTGTTTTTTTTTTCTTTTTCCGATAATTGTTAGTAAGATAACGTTAGAAGAAATAACAGATCTTGGGATATCAAGGGAGATAAAGGTGTTGTTTTTGCCAATGAAGAGAACTACTAGTTGGGATGGATCAATAAAGCAGAGTTTGAGAAGCTTCACATTTCTATGAACTGCTTATGTTGTACTATTGAATTTGCAGCACTATTTGGATAGTGATTTTTCTCTCAGCTTAATGTTGTTTTCTTCTGCTGTTGTTTCCCCTAATAATGAGTCTGATTGTTGCCTGAGAAAATTTTCAATTTTGCTGATGAACATCTGTTTCTCTGATATTTCTTCTTTCCTTGATGCTTTGTTTTGCTTTGCTACACGTTGTAGTCTTTGTGAAATGGTTGTATGTTAATCTTGTTTCTATCTAAACATGTGTACTTCTTGCTGAGAGTACCTAACAATTAGTTGCATATCTATCTAAACATGTGTTGTATCCTTCGCATTGCTTGTGTTCCCTCAGGTGTTCTTTGCTTTTAGTTTTTGGTTTAAAGTATAGATTTAGATACAAATAGATGCAAGTGTTAGAATATCTAGTTCTTTTTCATTCACCAACACTGATTCCAAACATATTGACGACAGGTCTGCACACTGATCCGTGCTAGTGTGACATCTTGATGAGTTGTTATGAATGACTGTTTTGTTATGCTATTGACGATGCTGATTGCAATGCTATTGACATGTTTTCATCATTATTGTCAAAAGAAATTGGGTCCTTTTCCTACTTGAGCTCGGCCTTTTTGCTTAGCAGAGTTAATTAGAATTTTATCACAACTTTACGTGAAACTGCAAATTTATCATGGCATTTAAAGGTTTGATAACTTATATGTAAGATTCAGCTTTCATTTTCTAAATGTAGATTTTGAATTAAGACCTTAGCATTTTTATTGATGGAAGTAAGCTCCCATTTCGTTCACGAAAGCAGATTTTGAACCAGGATCTTAAAAACAACATTTGGGATTTTCTCAATTTTAGTGGCATCTTCAAGTTAGATGATTTCAAGCAATGCCTTCAGCACAGGGAATAATGACCCCTTCTTTTTCCTTTTCAATCGGAGTGATAAAAAATTGTGGTTCAACCAAAGCTTACACCAGCTAACTATAAGCTGATTTATAAGCCTTTATTTGAAATAAAATTACCTGAGACCAAATTTAAAATACAGAGCATGATCATTCGTTTGTTCTATATGTTTTATTCTAAATGAATTAATGTTAAACATCTCTCTATTATAAATGAAGCCTTGTACAAAAGCTCGTTGATGTTCCTAACAAGCAATGAGAGGGAGTCTCTTTTGTAAGTGAAGATAAAATTAGACAAGTATTTATTTTCTAGAACACATTTTCAAGCAAAAACTAAAATAGGAATGCATCCTGACACCAATAGAACTAACTCCATAGTTGAACAAAAAAGGATAGGTGCGAGCTCATCGATTTATCAGGTAGATATCAACAACATAGCAAAATTAAAATGTCGATCGATCTGATATATGCAAATCCAACTACATCAAGAGTTCAAACCTTGCCATGTTCAGAATCTAGCAATAGTATAAACGATGCCAGAGTTGCAGAAATCGGTGGTTATCAAAAGCAAACATAATTTTGAGAAGCAATCCCGTAAATATTCTACCTTTCAATTCATCAGTTTAATCCGTACTCAGCAGAGGAGAACACTTCCATTGTAGGCCAACGAACCTGCATTGTCGATGGAAAAGTTTAGCTTAGATGATCCTCCAAAATGTCAAAGAAAAAAAAACGAGGTTTTCATAACCAAATAGCAATACGAGGCATCAACTTAAACTACATTTTTTAAAAAAAAACAAACAAATGTAATAATATCGATGCTACATCAACAGTTAGCTGACACTTGACTGCATTAATACAAACCGCAAAGGACCATAATTTTGAGGCATAATATATTAGTTTTGCAATATATGTGGTGAATAAAATACTCTTGCAACAAAGTTGTCACTGTTTTACCGGAATGCATGATATTCGATGATCCAAGTTACAAGCATTATTTCCTTCTCTAAATTAGTGAAGAAAATGGAGATGGATTGTTTTTACTATTTACAATGGATGAAAGAGAAAAAGAAAATGTAGATGGATTGTTATTACTATTTACTTCGGATGAAAAAGATAAAGAAAATGGAGGAGAAATTAGCTTCATCCCAACTTTGAAAATCTCTACTGCAGGACATAAATAATGAATGTGTTAAAGATAAGCAAGCAATGGAACTGACTTATAAGGTTCAACTAAATAGATAGAAACTACATTCAATAGGACAAACTATGAAGCATAGAAGCAGATTGTTAAGTGTGTTCTACAAAAAAAGCTAATAATTTATAAAATGACATTTATGCTTGTCTACCTATTAACTTAAGCATAAACTCATAAAAGGACCATATGTAACTGGCAAAAAGTTATGGTAATATAATAGAAGTAAATATCTTGAATCTACTTGAAATTGAGTACATAATTTCTTTATTGCGACAACGTGCATGAACCATAATGAATTATTAATTTTGATGCTCCATCCAATAAACTGACAGAGGCGGCTAGATAGGTGACTGGAACACCTAATCAGCGTACTTTATGTCAAAAATTTATTTCCAAATTATTATCTAAAAACTGTAGTTTTCGATTTACTTCCTCTCCTCTACTCCCTCTCTCCACCATTCCTCCTCCTCCACCAATTGCAATGCAGCCATCACCAAGTGTAAAAGCAGCCTCATGAGGTCCCTGAGTCCACATTACTTTTTTCATTCAACTGCCTTAGATCTTGCACAACTGCAACCTTTACCCCAACTGTCCACAACAAGATGGAAGAGAGGGAGAGGACAAAGAAGAAGAAAAGGAGAGGGAGAAGAAAGCAAGAGCAAAGAGGGAACTAAAAAATAATGGAAAAAATATGAGAAAAATAATTTAAAAAGAAAGGAGGAGAATTAGGGAGGGAGAGAGGAAAAGGGGGAGGAAGAGTTTGTAGAGAAAAAAAACAGAGCATAAGAAATAAGAAAAGGGAGAAAAGAGAGGGAGAGGAGGATATTGCAATAGTTAGAAAGATTTAAGAAAATAATCTAAAAACAAACTCATATACTTACAATCATAATTAATCTCAGCCTACATCAAACAACATAAGTAGCCACCTAACATTAGACAACATTTACAGCCCTGGAGATACAAAAAGTTATTCATATTTCATGCATGTAAGACTCACACAACATAACAATGGTGTAATCGAGTGCTTGGTCTTACTTGCACAGTATTTAATGTTCAATCACACCGGTCTGTAAAATGTTTTGTGGTAAACAAACTAAAACCAATGGTTATTAAGATAATTAATATCTCTGACTCACATGACAAATCACACTTGACACTCCAAGTTAGACAAATATCTATTCAAACTTGATGTATAATGGAATTACATTATAATCAATGAACTTTCATGAATAAATAGCGTAATGATGCCAAACATAAACAATTTATATCCCCAACCCAAGAATTATGTTAAACAAGACATGGCCACAAAGAATATGTTTCAAAAACAAACTAACCCAAGCAATATGTAGATTAGAAGAATATCTATTCTTGTGCTACAAATCACAGTCGTTAGCATCTAGGTTAAATCATGTAATACAAATCTCATGTATGTAAGAGTTACCGTATATGAGGGATGAGGGAGGGGTGAGGGGAAGCAAAAGTACAAATAATAATAATAATAATAATAATAGCAACAAAGACCTGTACGAACAATGTTTCTAACCAAATATTTATGTTTGTACACTGTGCCACAGGATACATTCTGGGAAATACAATAAACCCAAGCATTACATATCCTAATAAAAAACACTATCTCTAACTCTGGACCTGGCCATCTATGTATCTTCATATTAACAATATCTCTAATTTTAAAGATACAGATATTGTTCCCTACACGAGAAGTTTTAGTTGGCTAAATTTAAATCTAAATATTGTAGAGCAAATTACCCTTTCATTTCCTCTTTGTTGATAAGTCCCGATATCAGCACTTCTAATTGCTCATACTTTAACGATCTGAGCTACCATAAAACTGCTAAAATCACTTTCCGGACACCTTGTTGACGAAAATATTAATAATATCATAACCTCATGTCAATAAACCAATGGCGTGTAGACATCAGATAGTATCTTTTCCACAATCAACAGTAAAGTATAAACTCTCAGCAAAACCACAGACCAAGACAATGCCATATTTAATTCGCAGAGGCCATAGATTATCTTACCTAGCGCCCAAAGTATGGGGGTAAGCCAGACTGTGAATTTGTCCTGGTTGACGAAGACAAATAATTGCTGTTGTAGGTTCCCAAGCCTTGCAAAGCTGCTTGTGATTGATAGTTGCCAATCACACTGGGACTGAAGCTGTTAATCCCCAATCCACTTCCGCTAAGGCCTAATCCCGCTCCATATGGTGGAGTCGTGCCACTCCTGTTCAAAGATGATGGCACTCCTGCACCCACTGTACCTTGGTTGAGGAGACCAACCCCAAGATTCTGCCCCAACACTCCCACTGCCGGATTCAGACTCTGCCCTACCAACCCCATAACCGGATTGAGACCCATCACCGACTGTGAGGCGTAAGTCAAAGAATGATCATTTGATGGTAACCCTGTAGGCAAGGAAGCTTCTGTTGCCTGGCTCTTCGGTTTCATCCCCTCGACAGCCCTCTGGCAGTTCAACTCACACCCATCAAAATACTTCCTTGGCTCCTCCAGGGCCTTCTTGCACCCCTCCTGCGTCTTGTAGACAAAGAATGCAAACCCGCGAAGTTTACCCGTTGTCTTGTCGTACCCAACGGTACCATCCTCAAGCTCCCCGTACTTGGCAAAGAAGGCACGCAAGCGCTCAGGATTTACATGGTCGCCGATGTTGTTAACAAAAATCTTACGGCCAGTGGGCTCAACAACAGGACCGTGAGCACCAGGGGCGCCAAATGAAGCAAGCTGGCAGGTTGCCATACGGTTACCAATCTTCTTCTGTGGTTCACCAAGGGCCTTTTGAGCGGCTGCTCGAGTGCGGAAAAGGATAAAGGCGTAGCCTTTACAGCGGCCAGTATTGCGGTCAGTGGGAACCCTGCACTCCTCGATGTCACCGTAAGTAGAGAACACTGCGTTGAGGGTTTCGGAGGTGACATCCCAGCCGAGACCGTAAACAAAGAGCTTGCGCTGGGCGGGATCAGATTCGGAAACGGTCGTAATGCGCGATAGAAGGGAAGGGTTGCGTAGTGCGGCTTCCTTGAGGAGCTCGACCAGCTGGTCCTTGCCGAAGGGCTCAAGAAGACGTCGGATAGACTCGCGGTCGTCGGGATCGATTTCCTCTTTCACTTCTACCTCGTCCTTTGTGAGTTTCACAGTCGTCTCTAATTTTATGTTTCCGGCTACCGCTGCTTCTTCTTCTTCACCATCTTCTTCCTCTTCGTCTTCGTCTTCCTCTTCCTCTTCCTCTTCAGGTTCTTCTTCTTCTTCCTCCTCCCCCTCTTCCTCCTCGACTTCTTCAACCTCTTCTTCTTCTTCCTCTTCCTCCCCCTCCTCCTCCTCCTCCTCCTCCTCCTCCTCGTCGGATGAATAGTAGGATTTTGGATTCTGGACTACTGGTTTCCGCTTCCTCCCCATTTGCGGCGCTACGAAATGGGAAATTAGGGTTTTCAGGATCTGAGAGCTACGATTGAACGTCAGTCGCCTCGATTGCTTTATGTTACCGACCCTGAATGTTAACTCGGGTTCGGATTAATCTTACTCGGGTTGCACGACAGATCCGAATGTTCGGGCCCAAACCCACATACCTTTTTTTTAAATAATTAATATATATATATATAAACATTTTATTTTATTTATGTGAATAAATGTGTATATATATATATTTTTTATTTATTACAAAAATACATCATTAGTGAGATTATCTCTCTTGGAATAAAATCTTAGGCATCATAATCAACTAAATATAAACATTTATGATTTCATTAATTCGCCTTTGTCTTGACGCACGCACATTACGACTTGCAATAGATGGATTTTGATCTGTCCAATAAAAACCGGACAACAAGAACAAAATAGGTGAGGCTGTTTATTGCCTCATTGCAATTTAATATAATATAATCTATTTCGATTCCGATTTTTTTTGTTGAATATTTAATTTGTGGAATTAATTAATTCGTAGTAGATTTATTTTCTAAAAAAGGAAATAAATAGATTCTCGTGCAGTTTATTTTTTTTAATTAACACAGTAGAGATCGATCATGGCGGCAGCTGGTCAGCGCTGAGGAGTAAAACCCTGGTCTCGTCCTCCGACTCATGATGTGGAGGAAGACATGGTTGATTGAGCAGTCATTATTAAATTCCTCTGGCGTCGATTCCTATTCTTAGCCGTTTGTTTCCTCCCCCTTTCCTTTCTCCACTTCGCTGTCTCTGAATCATCAGCGCGCCGTCCTTTTCCTGCTTCACTGGTTGTTGATCTGCCGAATCTGCTGCGCTGCCCTCCCTCTCGCTGCTCTTCCGGCTCCCGATCTCGGTGATTCTTTCGTGTCCTGTCTGAATTTTGTGATTCCTTTTTCGAAGCCCTAAATTTGGCCTCCGAGATGTGTATTTTCCTTGCATCGGTTGGGTCGTGACTGTGCGCTCGCTGTCTGCGCCCAAAATTAGGTTTTGCCGTCCGAGGCTTTTGATTCGAACTGAAAAAGGTGCGTCTTTTGATTGAGAAAAGCGAAGATGAGCAGTAAGAAAGAGGATGAGAGGAACGAAAAGGTTATCAGAGGCCTCCTCAAGCTTCCTCCGAACAGGAAGTGCATCAACTGCAACAGCATGGTAAGATTACTTTTTTATGCTCCGCTAGATTACTTTCTTGTGCTCTATTTGTTTCGCTAGATCTCTAGAATCGCTCTTTTCTCTATGATTCTTTCAGTGTGTAGCTTACCGAGTGTGCATATTTCTTATGGCTGTTTGTTCTCTTTCGGCTAATTTGGTCTCTCTCTCTCTCTCTCTTTTTCCCGTTTCCAGGGTCCCCAGTATGTCTGCATCAATTTTTGGACTTTTATCTGCGTCACTTGCAGTGGAATACAGTATGTGATTCATGGATTCATTTTCTTTTAGTATTTGCTTCTTGCCTTACTGCGTCATTATTGGATAAATGGGCGTGTTTTTTTTTTCCTTTTGGAAAATGTAATTTAACCTTGCACTAGCCTGTGACCTGGTAAATGCCTGACTGTATAAAGGAGGATTATGACCGACAACATCTCACACTACGTTTTCTAGTCATCTGCTATCGGTAGCATTGTAGCAAGAACAACACTCTTTATCTTTCAAAATCTATAAATGTTCTTAGGTTTCAGTTGTTATCTTAGATGGTATTTTGATAGATACTCACCTAATATCTTTGGTCAAAAGAGACATCTTGGGTTCATGGTCATCAAACTTTTCCAGTTTGACAAGGAGTATCATAGAAAGATTGATTTCCCAAATTTGGAGCCACTTCCTTCTAATCTAAAACTTCAACTAAATTTGATTGCAAGGAGTAGTGCCAAATTGATTCAAACTAACTTTATGCACTAATGGCACAGGAATTTGTTTCGAACTTGACTATTAATGGGCAAGTATTGTTACCATAAAATATATTCAGCTTTAAAAGAATCTCACTTGTCAAATGAGATTCTTATGGAGATTCATGTTGAAGGTTCTTGAGCAATCATTAATAGAAATCAATAAATTTGCTCAACTAGTATGTTTTCTTATTTGTAATTTTTTATTGCGTTGCAGTTGGGACTTCTTTGACAATTGATAACTACGCTAGTTCTCATATGTTACAATCACCTTTGTTTTCTAGTTTTTGATGCTTAATATATTATATGTTACAGTCGTGAATTTACACATCGGGTTAAGTCTATATCTATGGCAAAATTTACTTCTCAAGAGGTGGAGGCTTTACAGAGAGGAGGCAATCAGGTAGCATAAAAAGTTCAGCTACTTTTTGTATGAAATAAACTATGCCTTTTTACAAACTTTTCTTTCTGTTTTTTTTTTCCCTTTTTCAGCGTGCTAGAGAAATCTTCTTAAAGGATTGGGACACTGAGCTAATGAGGCTGCCTGACAGTAGGTAAATAAATAGAGAACCTACTTTACCACTATGTTGCATTTCGCATTCTTAATATTTATTTGAATACACATTACAGCAACCTTGACAAGCTGAGAGAATTCATCAAAAAGGTTTATGTGGATAAGAAATATTCCAGCACGAGGTCCTCTGACAAGCCACCTAGAGACGTGCAAGTAATCTACACCCACATTATTTTTCTCTCTCTGTTTTTCTGTGATATAATGCAATTTGGGTAATTATATTTGTTATAAAAATTTCTTATAGTTTAACGGTATTTATTGCCTTGTCCTTTTACCCTGAACAGAACCAGAAGAACCAAGAGGATCACAGAAGAGCTAGTTCTTACCATTCCTTTTCTCAAAGTCCACCTTATGAAGACCAATATGAAGAAAAATATAGTGGTCGAAAGACTGGAACTCTGACAAGAAAACCTGGCTCAGATCGTGGTCTTTATGAAGGCAAAATCTCTAGCTTCATGTACAGTCCTGCTTACCAGGGTAAGCAGCAACACCAGGACAGACTTGGTAATGAGACTCCGAATTCAAGGAATTCAGATTATTCAGGTACCAGTGGAGCAGATTCATCTATACTCCAGTCTCCAAATATTCAAGATAATGGTCATAGTAGTCCTTTTCGTCAAGTAAGGGATATCTTAGTGCAAGACACACAACCCCCTGGATTGAACCCATATTCTGGATCAAACAGTGGGATGAATTCAGATGGTTTCCCATGTTCGCAGGTCATTTTACCATTATGTCTTTGTAGATAATGTATGACTTATTGCTTTTGATAAGAAACACATTAGCAATGGAAATATAACACTATTCTTATTTTGTTGTCCAGAGGACCGCATCTTCAAGCAGCTTTGGTTCCTTTGACAGCAATTCTGCATCTTTGACACCATCTAGTTCAAGTAACATAATTGATCTTGTTCTGGAGCCTGAGAATTCTTCGCTACCTAAGCATTCAGAGATACCAATTCATCCATCTTTGATGCATACTTCTGCTTCAACACATACTGGGAGTCAGGATCTTTTTAATCCATCGCTTATGGAACAACCAGTTCCTTCATTGGGTCCATCTACAGATATGTTTGCTTTTAATCATCAACCTTCATCTACACTCGGTCCAGAAGTAAAAGAATTATCCAAACCGTTATCTGAAAGTGTAGGGTGGGCCACATTTGACTTACATCAAGTCAACATGTCTCCTGAACTGAACCTGGACTCACCTGCAGTTTCTCAGGCAAACGTCCATCCATTTCCAGAAAACACAACTGATAATCTTTTCTTATTTTTTGAAAACCAGAACACCAATATTATGCCATCTGCTACTGTCACAAATTCTCAGGTGAGCATGTTGACAGAAAAAGATAGCTGTTCCAGACAAGTACTATTTCATTCAATGAGTTTGTTGATTATACATGAACTGTTTCAGCTTATGATACTCTGATCTGTGTTTTTTTTCCTTTTTCAGACTTGGGATGCTTTTGGTTTTTCTGAAGGAAGTTTTCAACCAAAATCGTTTGAGAATATATCACAAATCAGTGAAGCACAAGTTTTTGCAAATGATCTAACTCCGTCTGAGGTTCTATTTGCCAATCTAAAGGATCAAGAGGTTTTTTTTTTCAATAATAATGTTGCCTGCAAGCTTATGTTCATCAGAATTGTATGTTTGGAATTTAGTTTCTTATGAGCGTGTTTAAAAAATTGTTGATATTATGATCATACGAATTTGTTGATCTTAGCCTACAATTAGTTTAATTGTACGATATAGTCCAAGGGAGGAGAAAAATTCAAATCTATTGTCAGATTATGGATGGAAGTATTCAACAATACAGTGGACTAGAATTGCATATAAATGAAAATACCCCTTTCTGCAATTATAGTTCCAAATAATCCTTGAATTGTGAAACTTGACAAATGTTACTAAAATCACCATTATAGAAAACAATTAAGGCTTTTAGAAATCAATAGATCATTGGTAGATAGTGGAACTCTCACCCACTTTGACATGCCACTTGGATCACAATCCTGTCAGAGATTACCTAGCCTTGTTCACAAACACAACCGAGGAGGTGTAAACCAAAGTTATAAAACTTCCAATTATTTTGTTGTTGTTGTTGTATGGTAACCCAGGAGCCTTTTGATGGAACACTTCAACCGAAATAAGAAAACAGAGGTCTTGGTGAATTTGAAAAATAGGGCATGGCAGATCTTTGAGATCGTTCATTATTGAACAAACTTTCAACTTGTGTCAACAATAAGTCTAAGCTCCTGGAACTTGCCTTTTAGTTTGGTTTGACATCTTTGTCACAATCAATTTGGTTCTATTTTCAGCTCTAAAATATATCAAATATTTAGGCTGTTGACTATTTATAGATAGCCATGATCCCTTTGTAGGCTTCATTCCATGTGGAGGATGAATCTAGTATTTATTTGCTTCAGTTCTACCTTTGAAGGGCCTGTTCAAGTTTTTCTCATCTTTGTTTTATTTATCCAGAATGTCCTTTGACATTCTTCTCTTTTCTGTCAATAAAGATTTGGTAGAATTGCAGCCAAAAAGCTAAACAAAAATTCTATTTGTTACCCTGCTATTACCAAGTTGATGAAGCCATCATAAGATCTGCAAGCAGTATTTATGTTTAGTGGAAAGGAGCAAATAAATAATCAGAAAAAGTAATGCATATTTGGTTTCTTGTACATGCTATATAACATATCTTGTAAGAAGGTATTTTTAGTTTGATACAACGTTTTAAAAGGAATAAACTACAAATCCATTTGATACATTGTCTTTGGTCAACAAAATTGTCAATGTGACTACAGGGAGGGGATATTCAAGTAAGGAGATCTACAAATCCATTTGATCTTCCATTCGAGTCAGAGCTTCATGTGAATGATAAAGTAAGTAAGCACTAGAACGGTGTAAAAAAGTTTGTCAAAGTATGACTTTTTTTATAACTTTTTAAATGGTATTTTACTATGAAAAAAATTAAAACTTTAATCAAGTTGAGAAGGAATCGTGGGAGCAAATTCTGCAAATGAATGCTCAAGGAAAAGTTTTAGATGGTTTGGTAATTAATTCGTTGGAATTTGATCACAACTGTTCTAGTTAACCTATGATCTTGATCTATAGTCAATAATTGGACATGCACAAAAATGGCTATGCTTCCGGATAAGAAGCCTTGATCATCTATATTCGCTTTTAGTTGATTACAAATATCAGTTTTAATTATACATGATGCCCTTACATTACCCTTGCTGCTTTTTCAGTTTCTAGATCTGAGCCAATTGCAGGCTACCTTGCCAGATTCACTCCTGCATACTGATTTACTTGGATTTCCACAAACATGGTTTCCCCAGAATCCAGATGCTTCATATGCACCGCCTGTAACTCAAGGTAACCTTTCAGTAAAAAGATTGATGATTCTGTGCCTCCGATCAAAATTGCCTTTTCCTCTTCAGGAAGCCTTAAATATAATGGAGTGGAAGTGCCAAGCTCTCAGTTGCGGTATGGTTTGGTGAATTCCATTGTTTATTGTGTTTTTGAAAAGTAACTCAATCTACAGTTGGTATTGCCAGGGACATAACTTCACCAGGTCCTACGTCAGTTAGTAGGAATCCTTTTGCTTAACATTAGTGGAAGCCTCTGTTCATCTCTGGAGTACATAAAGGTTGCACCTGTGTCGATACTCTTTCCATTCAAACCTCATGCCATAAAATCAAATCTGAAGGTTGTATGAAGGATACCAAATCTATCTCGTATGCTTGATTGATCGAGTGGAAATTGAAAGCCGATAAAGTATGCATATCCAACGCCTCTTCAGCACGTGAATCTGGGCTCTCGTCCTGCCTCGACGAGCACCTACACTTTACTGGGTCCAAACCTAATTTCCTTCCATGCTCCATCAGAGATCAGCATCTTGATCATGGTGGCTGTTTCTTTTCGCTCCGCTAATGTAATAGTAACCTTGTTACTTGGTTTTCTTAAATTGAATGCTGGTATGGAAGAATAGTATTCAGGTCTGAAACACCATAGCTTCTTTGTTCATCGGTGCTCACGGAAGGCGAGGGCGGGCGGAAGGTGATGGCCCAGCGGGCGTCGGAGACGGTGAGGCAGTAGTTGCGCTGGCGGAGTTGGTCGGAGAGAACCTCATAGGCTTAACACGCCTTAAAACTTGAAAACTTGGATTAGAAATCAACTAATTATTTAGCCAGTATATTACATAGCAGGCAATTCTTGGACGAACAAATAAAAAAGAGATCATTTTACAAAAAAGATTAGTATTTGTTCCTGAATCAACTTGTCTTTTTCACTTAGTTGTCTCTCTTATCGTCATTGAATCATTTGATCCAAAATGAATTGCTCACCATGTCAAATAAGAAAACTGTGATTCAAAAGCGAGTTGTAAGAAACAGATTGCAATTGCAAATTAAAGAAGATGAAAGTTGGGGTTGGGTGGATAAGAACATGATCCAATTTAAATAAACAAATAAATTTGTGTTTTACTTTGCAAAATGCTGACTCGTTATTGTTCTTTAAAACTTATCTGAATTGACAAAAAGGATAAAGATGGATAAATAATATTCTCATCCATCCTTTAGCTTCCCAAGTAAGAGAAATTAATTGCTTTAGTTTTAGCTTGTACAAGTAATATTCTCTCCATGGATCTGAGGGCCACAATCAAAGGCATATTAAGGATTGAGAGCAGGCCAACTGATCGCATTAAAATAATTTGATTTTATTATATTTAATAATAATAAAATAATAATCATCAAAAGAGGCTCCTTTTTATTAAATTGTGACAGACGTCCTTTTTTTTTATTTTATTAAAAGATATCCCATTCCACCGTTAGCTCTTTTTATAAAATGATATAATTTTTTTTGTAAAGTACACTATTTCATATTATTATTTTATATCACATATTCAAACATGAATTGATGAATCAATTATATGAATAGAATAAATCTATATTATAGTAGTTAGGAAATTATAATTATTATAAATATTATAATAAATATGAAATTGTAATTGCTACACGTATACTTAACATATTCAAAAATATTTACATTATAACATCTACGAAACTATTACAATATGATTTAATATGTTCACCTAATATTTACATTATAACAGCTATAAAATCGTAGATGTTATAATTCAGACTTGTTCTGTTTAACAACATTCACATTGTGACAGTTATAAATCATAACTATTACAACTTAAACTTATCTTATTCAACAACATTCACATTATAACAACTATAAATTCATAATTGCTACAATACAGATTTATCATGTTTATATGACTAATCAATCTGTGTAAAATTTAATACGCATAATAAGAGATAATAATATCAAATAATGCACATGAGACCAGTTATATCATTTTAGAAGGAATTGATGGATAGTATGTCGTTTGATTTTAAAAAAATTCAAAAGGGTGCTCGTTGCGATGATTCTAAAGAACATGAAACTTTTGATATTTGCTTTCCAAGAAACATAGACACAATTTTCACCAAAACTTAACATCCTCTCTCTCTCTCTCTCCATTTTACCAATCCTGAATAGAATTTAATTTAATTCTCTCTCCATTTTACCTGAAATTTATCCTGAATAGAATTTAATTTCTCGTTGAAACTTAAAGCATTTTTCTATTCTCCAATATCCAACCCAAGACAATTTTGTAATATCTAAAATTTAGAAAAGGAAAAGTAAAAAAAAAAGAAAAAGAAAAGTCATCCTTATAATTTTCAACGACCAAAAATTAATATATTTATTAATCAATATATATACATCACATGCCATCGCCTAGATCTGATCGTACAGGTGTCAAAAAAAATACGAGGTGATCTAAAATCGCTCAATCTCAACCGTTCAATTAATCTACGATCCAAAGCGTTGGGCCCGCCGGATGCGGCCGCCCCACGTCTCCTCCCCCGCGGTCTCCGCCACGGCGGACCGCCGCTGGAGCACGTCCAGCTGCGCCTCCCAGTTCCCGAACCCAAACCCCACTACTCCGTCCCCGCGCCGCCTGTGTCGGGCGGCGCCATCTCGGAAGGCCGGGGCGGCGCTGACGGCGCCGGCCCAGCGGTCGCCGGAGAGAGAGAGGTCGTAGTCTCTGCGGCTGACGGGGTCGGACAGCACCTCGTAGGCCTCGCGCGCCAGCATGAAGCGCTCGGCGTAGCGGCGCTCTTCGCCGGCCGAGCGGCAGGCGTCTGGGTGCCACCGCAGGGCCTGGCGGCGGTAGGCGGCGCGGATCTCGCTGGGGCCTGCAGCGTGGGACACTGAGAGAAGGTCGTACATGGATTCCGGTGCTGGAGCGGCGGCGAAGGCAGACACCCTGAGTCGACGAGCAGCGGTTACTGTTGACTTGGAAGGGATTGGAGCGAAGGAAGATCTGTATAAGGAGTTAGACGGACATGAAAGAGCCAAAGCTGCCATAGAATCTACTGATCTCGTTGCTATTTAGGGTTTAGATGATGAAGTAGTTTCAGAGACGGCATGGAGATTTATAGAGAGATTGAATTAAGATGGAAAGAGAGAGAGAGAGAGAGAAATAAAATAAAAGAGATGAATAAAGACAAACGAAAAGATCGGCTGATCATAATCTTCTAGAATCGTATCAAGGATTGGCTTCTAGATGAAGTTAAAACCATTAATTCGTATATATACACGTATTTTGTTGTTTTTTAATTTATTTAGGAACAAGAAAATGAAAGAAAATATCATTTGGATTGGATACGCGACAGCAAGATCCTCAGAAGGCTCCCGCAACCTAATTTTCAGATTTAATTGTGGAAATTGTCGGCACCTGTCGCTGTCGGTTGTTGGATGTTGGAAGGATCCAACGCCAACGAACATCTTATCTAATCGAGCCTTCCATTACAATTTGCAGGAAACTATGGGTTTAAATGCAATGTGGCGATATTAATTAATAAATAAATGATCCAAGTTACCATCACTTTGGCGTTTTGGCCCACTCGGCAACAGCACAATCCACACACAAAAGGACGACCTGAAATTTAATAATAATAATAATAATCTATTTTATCATTTGTTGATTTAGAATTTATTTTAAATCTTATATTCAAGTAGAAGCTTCCACTGGTAGTGAATGTCCAACCTTGTAGAGATTGGTTGGGGAATAAATTGCTTGCATTGGATCATTAGCATGGACTAGAAGATGGGCTAAACGCGTATTAGTTGGGAAAAATAAAATTAATGATAATATATAATAAAAGATAATATTATTATAATAAAATTCGTTCAGCGTAGATCAATAATAAATGGAGTACGGAGTGGAGGGTTACTTAAGCGCATATTAGCTAGGAAAATAATAATAATAATGTAAATATTTTATATGTAGTTGTTGGCTCACTTGAGAATTTTGATCGAGAGAAAAAAGATTTATTCTATTCAATTTGAAATAGATGGGAAAAAATTAATTAAAATTGATTTGCACATGAATTCTATATTATCCTGACACGTGTATAATTTTATTTTTTTAATTGATATTTTAAAAATAAATAAAGCATAAGCAGCAATTTACTTTAAAGTATAATTTTAAATTTCTTAAATATTTAAATCACACATTCTGCTTTTAAAATTAATAAATTATATATTAATTTTCTAAGATATTTCTTCATCTAACCACTTACCTAAATCAAACCCACCCAGACAATTCTCACGAGAACAAGCAACTATTCAAGTAGACCATTATAAAATTATAATTGCCCCAGGATAACAGTGCAACAATAGACGTCTTCTTAATTTTTCAGACATGTAAAATTCAAATCACAACTTTAGCGAATTAAGAGATAAATTTTCAAACGGTTAAATTAAAAATGATGAGGAGACACCCCTTCTCCTGAAGTTACGGGGCTATTTTATCGAGTTCCTTAGAGAGAATTGTCTCGCGCTCCTAGGTATTCTCTACCTATCGATAAGTGTCGGTTTTGAGGTACAAGTACCCTTTTGTTGAAGGTCTTTAGAGTTTTTTCTAGGAGTATGACATGGGTTACTTCTGCGTCGTATCGTCTCGTACTCGGATATTAGCTCAAGGCATTTCCTCTACCTTTTCTTACCCTGAAAAAATAAAGTCACCTTGCGTCCTTGAACCGATAATCATCTTTCGGTTAACCTAGCCTCCTATGTCCCTCGGGACCAACAAGGGGTAGTACAGGAATATTCACTTGCTGTCCATCGACTACGCCTTTCAGCCTGATCTTAGGCCTAGACTCACCTTCGGTGGACAAACCTTGCGGAGGAACCCTTAGGTTTTCAGGACATTGGATTCTCACCTGCAATGTTTGCGTTACTCAAGCCGACATTCTCGCTTCCGCTTCGTCCACACTTGCTTGCGCAGGTGCTTCGCTCTAAGGCGGAATACTTCCCTACCGATGCATTTTGACATCCCACAACTTCAGCAGATTGCTTAACCTTATTCATCTTCGGCGCAAGAGCGTTCAATTAGTGAGCTATTACGCACTCTTTTAAGGGTGGCTGCTTCTAGGCAAACCTCCTGGCTGTCTCTGCACCCCTACCTCCTTTATCACTGAGCGGTCATTTAAGGGCCTTACTGGTGATCCAGATTGTTTCCCTTTCGACAATGAAGCTTATCTCCCATCGTCTCACTAGCCGACTTGGATCCCTCTTATTTGGGGGGTGTCATATCTAGTACAGAGTTTGCCTCGATTTGGTACCGCTCTGCGGCCTGCACCGAAATAGTATTTTACTCCTAGATGTCTAATCAACTGCTGTGCCTCAATGCATTTAAGAGAGAATCAATTAGCTCTAGATTCGAATGACATTTCATCTCTAACCACAACTCATCCGTTGATTCTTTAACATCAATCGGTTGAGAGTTATTTTTACGGGTCTCATTTTGTTTTTTTTAGCTTCCCTTTGCTTTGAGTTTAAATTTGGTTCCAGTTGTGGAAAGTGAAGGAGTACACTAAAATGTATACTTTAAATATTTACAAAACTAAATCATAAAAAAGATTCCCTCAGGATATAATATACAAAAAAAATTCCTGTTGTAGATTTAGAGATCTTTTTAGATTCCGCCGTGTGATAGATCCTTCGATCGAGCCACCGCCGCAAACAAATCCGTTGGTACATCACTCGATCTGAGCCGTCGAATTAAATTCCAATCCTCGCCAAGAACTCGATCCACTACGCGACGCAGGCCCTCCGCACGCGGCCGCCCCAGGTCTCCTCCGCGCCGGCCTCCGCCACTGCCGATCGCCGCAGGAGCCCATCCAGCTGCGTCTCCCAGTTCCCGAACGCCGTGACTCCTCCCTCACGCCGCCGAGCGCGCCCCTCGCGGAAGGCCGGGGCGGCGCCGACGGCGGCGGCCCAACCGTCGCCGGAGAGCGCGTAGTCGTAGTTGCGGCGGCGGACGGGATCGGAGAGCACCTCGTACGCCTCCCGTGCCTGCATGAATCGCTCCGCGTAGCGACGCTCGTCCCCCGGGGAGCGGCAAGCGTCCGGGTGCCACTGCAGGGCCACCCGCCTGTAGGCGGCTCGGATCTCGCTGGCCCCGGCGGTGTGGGACACGGAGAGAAGGTCGTACATGGTGGCCGGTGTCGCCGGAGCGGCGACCGCCACAGCGGAAGCGGAGACCCTGATTCGAGGAGCTCTGCTGACGTTGGGAACAGGAGAGAAGGTGGACTTGCACGCCGGAGAAACAGAGGAGAGAGCGAAAATCGCCATTTTTGAAATGTTGTATCAGTGGAAGAGAATTGATTGCCTCGATGAAGAAAAACATTTCAGAGATAAAACGAAGATTTATAGAGGTTAAAGAGGAGTTTTTTTTCCTTCCGTTTTTAAAAAAAAAAATACATTTATTTATTAGGAATTGTGAATTAAGATGGTGACTGGAACTGAAATCAGCTTATTGATTTTCTTTCAAGGTCACGCTCACCCACAGTTTCTAGTAAAGAGATGGTTTTAATCAGAGAACATTCTTCAACGGTTCCCTTGTTCAATATCGAGGGTTGGCTTCTAGACGGCAAATTGAAAACCATTGTTCATTACGTAATGGCTTTAATTTTCTAGAATGGTCGATGAGTTGACGCTCGGACAGCTTGATCAGTTCAACTTCATAACCCTTTTTCACCAAACGTACGTAATCAACAGTTTAATTTCCACAAAGTCCCAAGTGACAGTAACATAGTCATCAATTTAAATCGTTTATTATTGCCGCAAGGCAATAAACTGTTGGTTTGTTTCATAGATTATATATACATCCGGCGACTAGACTAGTCTTCGGTTGTTAACGCAACCTTCCATTGACGAGATGTGGAAACTTTCATTCTAGAACATTGTTAAGGTTTTAAAATTATAAAGGCATTTTGATAAACATTCTTTATTATGCATTCAATCGGTAGATTTACACAAATAACTATATTCTTTAATTAATTTTGTATTCGGCAAAATACTTAGTTTATATACTTATTCAATAACATTATTGAATAATTGTTTTAATTATTATGAATATAAAACTTAGCTGCTGGATGAATTTTCTAAAAGGGCATTTATAAAACCGCAGGAGGGCTGGCGTACGCTTTATTTTTCTCTGCGGGCGCAAGTTTGCGGTGGTATCGAGTCGGCGCCTCGGCGGATTCATAAAAATCCAACCCGCGACAATGACAGCTGGTAATAAAATTCCACAAGTATATCTACAAAGTAGCTTGCCGTGGGAGAGAAAACTCGCTGGATCCGGAAAAAATCTAAATAAGAAATTAAAAGATGCGACCGTCGCGTCTACGTGGGGACGACACGTGTGATTATAGTAATGAAGCTTGTCCTTCCTACCACTGTTACATTCCTATCCTTTCTGTTATTTTCCTGTTCTTATCCATCTGATTTCCTTGCTTGCGTTGCACGCAAAAGCTTCAAACTAAAAGATCATTCTAGAAGCCTTACAATTCGTGACGTGGCCTCTTCTCATCAATTAGACGTTGAAGATGGCATGTGAGCGAGCTCATCGGTCATCTGGCGTGTGAGCTAGCTCAGCGGTTATCTTTATTCTTATTCTTATCTGGATTGCATCTCTCTATAAATCTCCATGCCATCTCTGAAACTGCCTCATCATCTAAACCCTAAACAGCAAGATCACTAGATTCTCTCAAAGTAAATGGCAGCTTTGGCTCTTTCATGTCCACCTAACTCCTTGTACAGATCTTCCTTCTCCCCAATCCCTACCAAATTGACAGTAGCCGCTGCTCCTCGACTCAGGGTCTCTGCGTCGGCGGCTGCCGTCGCCTCTCCGGCGACGACCACGATGTACGACCTTCTCTCCGTGTCGAAGACCGCCGGGCCAAGCGAGATCCGCGCGGCGTACCGACGGGTGGCCCTGCGGTGGCACCCGGACGCGTGCCGCTCCGCCGGGGAGGAGCGCCGCTACGCGGAGCGCTTCATGGAGGCGCGCGAGGCCTACGAGGTGCTGTCCGACCCCGTCCGCCGCCGCGACTACGACCTCGCCCTCTCCGGCGACCGCTGGGCCTCCGTCGTCGGCGCCGGCCCGGCCTTCCGCGAGGGGCGCCCTCGCGGGCGAGGAGGCGCCGCGGTGGCGTTTGAGAATTGGGAAACGCAGCTGGAGGCGCTCCGGCGGAGGTCGGAAGCCGGCGGGGAGGAGACGTGGGGCCGCCGCGTGCGCCGGGCCCGCGGCGCCGCCGTCTAATGGATTGAGCCCGTTGGCGGCTATTGGCATCAATTGGGCGGCTCCGATCGGGTGCCTCCTGAATCGATTCGCTGGCGGCGGCTCGATGGAACGACCCGCATTCGAATCTACAAGAAGATCTCGAAATATTCAATAGATTCAAGAATGACGGCGAAAGGATGTGATCAAGATCACGAATCTTGCAAACGAGCAAACAATTTCCCCTGGATTTTGTTTCTTTTTGGTGTGAGATCACCAAATGATAATGTAAACTGAGATGATTCAATATAATTAATGTAATCCTTTGCTCATAAACAGATCTGAATACAAAATATTCATTACAAATGTAATTTACCAATACATAAAAGATAAATAGGGCATTGTGACAATCATAAAATTAAAAAAGATAATTTCATTATCATATTTTTGTCCTAGTTTTTGAGAATAGCAAATCAGTGTTCTTCAATGCTGTCGACAGATGAAAAAATTGTATTAGGAGGAAATCATGTTTAGAACACGCTTTTGATTAACTCTGTTAGACATGAATGCTCTTTAAGTTGACTACGTGTGTGGGACAACTTTGTACTAGTTGGCATAAATGTTCTTTAAGCCGGCAAGTTTAACAAAACTTTCAATTATTTGGCATCTGCCTAACAATAATAATAATATTATTATATTACTATAATCATTATTATCTATATTATAATAAGGTGAAATTTTAAAAGGACGTCCCTTAGGTTTCAGTTATTCGCATCAGACACGTACATTGTTTTTCTAAACGGCATTCCAAGTACATGTGGAAAGCCTTAAATACACTCTATGCCTTGGTTGAGTCATAAAGTCACTTGGTTCTAGAAAAAATAACCTAAAAACATAACAGAATTTTTTTTTGTAAATTGATCAATTTAAATTCACCTAACAATTTCTATCAAAACTTATAAATAATCTAGTAAAATAGAACTCCAATATGCTGAGAAAAAGGAAGAAGAGGTCAAGCTATTGGAACAGTCTATTGAGGAGCTAGAGTGCACAGTGTATGCATTAGACAAGCAGGTAACCTTATCTGAAAGTTCCTTTTTTTTCTCTTGTAAAATTTCTTGTATATTCTTCTTGATAGAACATCGTATTGTTCTTTCAATAAAAAGGTTGATATTGTTAAAGAGTGTTCCGGCTAAAAATCGACGACAGTCAACCTTCCGGTCAATAATATGCCACCTCAACCTATGAGGGCCCGGCGAAGGAGAGGGGACCTGCAATAATCACGGAAGAACGAATGGATTAGCTGGCGCCGGGGGATCCCGGCAAGCCACTCCGACGCTCAAGTTAGGTTTCCGGTGGTGGTGGAAATTAATAGAGCAAAGAGAGCAGTAGTGAGAATGCTTGAGATTAGATACCTCCTTCATACCTGCGAGAGGGCTTATATACCTGCCAGAAGAAGCTTCCTTCTGTCAGCGAGGCAGGCTCTGAGGGTATCTGGGGGGACAACGTCTGGCGTTGTCTGACATCCGTGCCAGAGAGATAGCATCTGAGAGACCAAGGTGAACCGTTTGTAACCGTCCTCCAGCGTGGCAAGGCAGCGAACTTCTGTCATTTATCCAAAAGGGGGAAGAAGATTGCCACAGGGGAAGGTAGTCGTGAAGACATGATCGCAATCTGTCCCCTGCATACCTGTTCACATGCTCCTTTGTCTGTAGCGTTGATAGGGTTTGAACTAGAATTACTCGTCGGAGTGGGAAGGTATCTCGGACCGACAGTGGTCGGATTTACCCGGGATTAAGTAGGAGGTGTGTAGCCTGGGCGAACTGAACACCGTTGGTGAATGGCCGGGCTACCCGACAGACTTAGCAATGGTGTGCAAATAAACACAGTTTAGGTCAACTGTATGGAGTATCTCCCGGGAATTACATTCAGGAGGTGAATTAGGCTCGGAACGGTTACTGCTCAGTAGTAGCCGGGCAGACCATGCGCCTAAGAAGGATGGCCGGGCAAATGAGCAGTATAGAGACAGTGAGCAAGTCACCCAACTAGTATTCCGGGGTAAGAGTTTGGGAAGCCAGGGATGCTTAGGCACAGTTGTGTCTGACGCAGCCGGACAATCTTGGCTGTGAGGAGTGTTGACCGAGGTATAATGTGGAGATCTGGGGGTACGTTTCCCGGGAGATGACTTGGCAGTGTAGCTATCTTCCGGGAAAGGGTGTCGGTGGTGAGAGCCGGGTGAACCGTTTGCAGTATAAGAATAGCCGAGAGAAGAATCCTTAACTGAGTCTAAGGGTCGGGGATGTGTTTCCCGGGAACCGGTTCATTGGACCCCTCAGATCCTTTTAGCTGAGAGGACCAACTTCCCGACCGTGAGCCCCGGGGTCTGCCACATCAGCCCATCTGTTGACCTTGGGGGCTGCATACGATCAGGCGAGACTGCCTTGACCGTGGGCCCCGGGGTCTGCCACATCAGCCCATCTGTTGACCTTGGGGGCTGCATACGACCAGGCGAGACTGCCTTGACCGTGGGCCCCGGGGTCTGCCACATCAGCCCATCTGTTGACCTTGGGGGCTGCATACGACCAGGCGAGACTGCCTTGACCGTGGGCCCCGGAACTGGCCAGGCTGGGCAATCTATTGACCGATTGCACTACGTCAGGCCCGGCATGACATACCACATCAAAGAGGAAGTGGAAAAACAGCGATTGCAGAGAGAAGAAATAGAGCTTGAACTTCATTTGGTGTGGGATCAGGTTGTGCAGCAGAATGTACAAGTTCTTCAGAAAGAAATTATAGAAAGAGATGCAGTCATGCAGAGGTGTGACCCTGAACTCATTTAGACTTATAATGTCTTCTTTGTGTCCATTGAAAGGTTTCAACAGACCAAATTATTGTGTCAAAATCTGTCTAGTTTGGTTCTTGAGTCAATAGTTAGCATCATTTGTTTCGTACTGTCATGCTTAGATTTTTGCTGCAGCACTAATTCATGAATGTTTTGTTTCATCAGAGAGATGCTTTAAAATTGAAATATAAATCACTTTTTAAATAAATGTGGAAACTGGAAACTAAGTGTTTTTCAAGTTCAGACTTAAAAGAAATGTTTACATGTTTGGAGACCATATATAAAACAACTTGCTCGTTGTAGTTTAAGCTACTAAATTCTACATTTTCATTTACACAGATTGCCCAATTCAAATGCTCACACAGGCAAGAGAGTACAAACAAAAGGTAAGACATTCTTATGCAAAGCTAAATGGACAACATATTTCTCTATGATTGTATGTTCTGGATCATGATGTTCAGAGGTTATAGATAATTTCAGGCTAATAGAATATGACTACAGTTTAGGGAATTGGAGGCTATGGTCCAACAAGTCAATGCAGACCCAGCATCCTCTAATGCTGCAAGTTCAACCTCAATGAAATCAGAGAAAAGTTCAGCAAAGCCTAGCTAGAGGATCATGTTCCCCATTTAAATGCATTGGCTTGGGATTAGTACAACAAATGAACTCTGAGAAAGATGAGGATTTAACTGCTGCAAGACGCAAGATTGAGGAACTTGAACCATTATCTGCGAGCAGACAGAAGGAGGTGTATTTCCATTGTGCTTATAGTATCATTCATGAATGTGTTTTAGGTGATAAAAAATAAAAGAAAACAACCAAACTGTTCATTTCTTTCAGATCTTCATTGTGAATACAAGACTAGAACAAGCAGAGAGCATGACATGATGTTATCAGGGATCTCATAGGTGTCAAGTTACACAAGACGGTGAGATGCAAACATTTTTTTACTTTTAAGACAAACTTTGAAGTGCAGTCGTTCAAATAAGTTGCCTATTGGCAGTCTCTGACCTATTCTTTTCTCTTGTGGCAGTCCTTGTTAGATGAACCTGAAACACCTAAGATGAAGGAAACAGCTCAAGCTCAAAGTACTCGATCTGGGCTAAAGGTTTTTTTCTTCTGACACTTGTAATCTGCAATAAAATCTCTTCTCTCTGACAATCTTTTGTTTCAATTTTATCTAGGAAGAGGACATCATCAAGCTCAAGAAGGAGCTCAATGACTTTATTGAGGAGAGGCATCTCGTTTATTAAAATTTTGTATTTAGATTTAAATTCAATATATCTTCTATTTTATATTAACATATTTTATGTATGATTGTAGAAATAAATTTGAAATGAGGAGTGGATAAATTTGAGATTTTCAAACGAATGATATAAAAGAAAGTAAAATATTAGGATGATTGGAGAGATAATAAATTAACTTCCTAGAAGATATATCGTAGATTAAGTTATTATGATATGAACATGCATAAACAATATAGAGAGAGATAAAATATTGATGAACTCCTCAGTGAGATAATTGGAGAGTTTGTGGAAGTTTCCCACCGACCACCAGGGTTGTGGATGATCGACCACATCGGGAAGCGCATACGACGACTAATCCGGAAGTTTCCCACCGACCACCAGGGTAAATCGGGAAGCGCATATGGCGGCTAATCCAGATGTCCAACAATTTCCCCATTTGGAAGAAAATGCAATACGCCGAGAATAAAATGTTGATGATCACTCAATCTCAAATTATAGTGTGATATTATATATGGGTGATCTATGGGATATTAATGACCAATGTACATATTTGGATGTACAATGACACAATGAACATTTTGGAAGATCTATAATTGAAGTTTCAACGGAATGTGCTCCAATGAGAAGACAAAAGAGCTATAACAAAGAAATTGAAGATATGTGTGCAACTAGGACGAGGATGGAGGAAAAAATTATTGAAAGAAAAAAAAAATTGAAACTCATTATTACAAGAAATAAACAAAAGGGGAAAAACTTATATAGGAAAGTAGCAAAGAGAAGAAAATATGATCTCCGTGAGCATTATGATAGACGAAATAAAAATTAAATTGCTTATGATGAAATTTAAAAATTTATCAATACTAGTTAAATTTATTTTGATGATGTGAATATTTATTTATCTCAATATTAATTGTATGATATTTTTTGATTAAAATAAGTTGTTTTAAATATTTTTAATTTATTTGAAATGTATAATTATTTTGCAAAGTAATATGTATATCAAAAATATAAAAATATAATATAATAAAAATTAATTAATGATAAATTTAAAAATTAAATTATATACGAAAGGATTATAAATGAATTTATAAATATATTAAAATTATATTTGATATATTATTTGGGACAGATTAATGATAATTTAAAATACATTTAGAGGCTAAATTTATATACAAATTTATAAATAGAATTATACACGATTTAGAAACATATTAAAATTATAATTGTTATATAATTTGAGATCGATTAATGACATATTCAAAATAAAATTAGAGACAAAATTTATATTTAAAATTAATTTTATTTAGTCAAATTTAAAATAAAATTATAAATTATTATTTAAACCGTTTATGAAATTAGAGATGGAAAATTTTTATCTTAAAATTTGATACGGGACTTGTTTAGATGAGCGTTAGCTTCAGATTATAGATGGGTTATTGAAAGATAAAAACAAATAAGTTAGGAAAGGTAGATCTTCAGGTGAATGGACTATAAACTAACACATAATAGTTTAGGTTTTTTTATCCCTTTCCTTACCATCTAGAAAAACTATAAGAAAATGTGTTAGGTATTCAAGTAGCTATGGAAGTTAGGAGTCCAACAACCGCCTATAAACGGTATGTAATGAGAAACATAAATATTAAAAAAGAGACAATAAAAAAAAAGAAGAAACAAAATTATAAGATATATATTTTATATGATTTATCAAAGTTGTTTATAAAATATTAATCAGTAATTATTTTTGTCAAGATTTCTTGTGCGTTTGTTTTATATTTTTTAGAAATCAATTTAACATAATATATATACTTTTTATTCTTTGTTGGAATCTTCTAATGATGGAAGGAATCTGATGGAAATTTATGGCAAATTTTAAATTCCAAATGGGTAGAAGAGAAAACAGTACTCCAGTGTAATTTATTGAATTAAGGTCCTTCTTGGATTGCAACGGTTGGATTTACTAGCAACCAATTGCAAAATGATGGGAACTTGGACGATTTATTTATTGTTACCAATTGCGGTAACAATGGAAGGTTAAATTAGGCGTCCGTTCGGAGTTGGATTCTTCAAAATCCAACCACCGACGCCGCAGGCGCCGACAATTTCCTCAAATAAATCTATGAATTAGATTACGGTTAATCAGAAGCTTGCTGGATCCGGAAGAAGAGGATCCAACCGTCACGCACACAGGACGGTGACACGTGTATTTGATCGGATCGACTTTTATTGTTTCTATTTTTTATTTTTGGGAATAACAAAGAAATCATTCTAGAAGCCTTGCAATGCGCCATGTGTCCCCCCCTTTTCCATCTTAATTCAATCTCTCTATAAATCTCTCGCCATCTAAACCCTAAATAGCAACAAGCTCACTAGATTCTCTCAAAGAAAATGGCAGCTTTGGCTCCTTCATGTGTCTCTAACTCCTTGTACAGATCTTCCTTCTCCCCAATCCCTACCAAATCAAAAGTAGCCGCTGCTCCTCGCCTCAGGGTCTCGGCCTCCGCCGCTCCGGCGACGGCCACGATGTACGACCTCCTCTCCGTATCCCGGACCTCTGGGCTAAGCGAGATCCGCGCGGCGTACCGACGGGTGGCCCTGCTGTGGCACCCGGACGCGTGCCGCTCCGCCGGGGAGGAGCGCCTTTACGCGGAGCGCTTCATGGAGGCGCGGGAGGCCTACGAGGTGCTCTCCGACCCCGTCCGCCGCCGCGACTACGACCTCGCCCTCTCCGGCGGCAGCTGGGCCTCCTCCGTCGGCGCCGCCCCGGCCTTCCGCGAGGGGCAGACTCGTCGGCGTGGAGGCGACGCGGTGGCGTTTGGGAACTGGAAAACGCAGCTGGACGGGCTCCGGCGGCGGTCGACCGTGGCGGATGCCGGCCCGCGGCGCCGGGCGGCCGCGTGCGCCGGGCCCGCGGCGCCGCCGTCTAGTGGATTGAGTCTGCGGTGGCGCGATGGGCATCAATTGGAAGGCTCCGATCGAACGAGTGATTCCTGAATGGATTTGCTGGAGGCGACTCGATCGAAGAATCGACCAACAAATCTACAAAAAGGTCTTCAAATATCCAACAGATTCAAGACCATGAATCTTTCGGTTTTTGGTTATTTTTCGGTGTAATTTCCATCGCCAAACAGATCGATCGATATGTAACTTTGTGGAACTAGTGATCGATAGGCTATTGGCCTTCCATTAACTGAAGTTTTTTTTGGCCATAATTAAACTTGTTCGATCTTTTATTGTAGATTTTTGGTGTAAGTTTCATCGCCAAAAATTATATATCACCTCTTGTGGCGTGAGAGATTGCAAAATCAAAATGTTTTATAAAAGAGGAAGTGAGGGAGATGCAAAATCAAAATTAAAATAATTTATCATTAAATTCGATTGATATGAAAAGCACTAAAGTTAATCAAAATATCTGTTTTGGTTTTGGTACTTTTGATATATTAGTTGAGTCTTATCCTTGCTTTTTAACTTGATCTTATCCATTACTTTGCGCTTTTGGTTGACTTTGTGGAGCACAACTTGCCAACTTGGCATCTACTTTTGTCACATGTGGAAAATAAGTGTTATGTAAAACGTTGGATTTATCTTAATAATAATTGCACTAAAAATAATTTCCATTGTTATTTTATATTTCTTGTTTTGTCGTTTTTCTTTATCCAATAGAATTCATCCAGACCACACGATCATAATTAGCATGATAAGAAATTTCAACGTCTTGTATTGCATATTTATTAGGATCACCTTTACAACTAATTAAACATTTCATTGTCTAATTAAATAAAGCTTCAAATAATTTAAATAGTGAAATGGTTAGATTGCAAGAGTGCAAACATAGTCTCACATCTAAAATACATGGAAAAGATCATGGGTTTAAAAGGATGGAAAGTATCTCCATTGGTATGAGACCTTTTAGGAAGAGCCCAAGAACAAAGCCATGAGAGTTTAGGTTCAAAGTAGACAATATCATACCATTGTGGAGATATTTTGATTCCATCGGTACTAACAAGTGGTATCAGAGCGAGATCGCTTTTCACCGGACTAACCACCGGAAGAGCCATGATCCATATCTAATCATGTGGGTTGAACCTTAAACAAAGAAAGTGGGCGCTCCCGTGTCTGAATCAAGAGGACCAGATGCTAGATGAGAAGTCCTAGTAAGTCGGGTGGACCGAGGGGCAAAAAGTCCTAGTTGCGGCTAGGTGGGAAGTCCTAGTAGGTTGGGTAGACCGAGAGGTAAAAAAAAAAGTCATAGTTGCAACTAGGTGGAAGTCCTAATAGATCAGGTGGACCGAGGGGCAAAAAGTCTTGGTGGGTCGAGGATTCAGATATCAAAAATGACGTTTAAGGGGGGGCCTGTGGTCCTTTGTTTGAGGGGGGATTGTTGGGTTGCAAGGGTGCAAACATAGTCCCACATCTAAAGCACATGGAAAAAATCATGAGTTTAAAAGGATGAAAAGTATCTCCATTTGCATGAGACCTTTTGGGGAGACCAAGAACAAAGTCATGAGGACTTAGACCCAAAGTGGACAATATCATGTCATTGTGGAGATGCGGACATCCTTGGGGACCTAACAAGTGGTATCAGAGCGAGACCGCTCTTCACCGGACTAACCGCCGGATGAGCCATGATCCAGATCTAACCATGTGGTTTGAACTTTAAACAAAGGAAGTAGGTGCTCCCGTGTCTGAATCAAGAGGACCAGACACCATGTGAGAAATCCTAGTAGGTCGGATGGACCGAGGGGCAAAAGTCCTAGATGCGACTAGGTGGGAAGTCCTAGTAGGTCGAGTGGACCGAGAGGCAAAAAGTCCTAGATGCGATTAGGTGGGAAGTCCTAGTAGGTCGGGTGGACCGAGAGGTAAAAAGTCCTAGTTGCGGCTAAGTGGGAAGTCCTAGTAGGTCAGGTGGACCAAGGGGCAAAAAATCCTGGTAGGTCGAGGATTCAGACATCAAAAATGACGTTGAAGGAGGTCTGTGGTCCTTTGTTTGAGGAGGGATTGTTAGGTTGCAAGGGTGCAAACATAGTCCCACATCTAAAACACATGGAAAAAAATATGAGTTTAAAAGAATAAAAAGTATCTCCATTGGTATGAGGTCTTTTGGGGAGAGCCCAAGAACAAAGTCACGAGGGTTTAGGCCCAAAATGGACAATATCATACCATTGTGGAGATATTTTGATTCTATCGGTACTAACAGAAATAATATAGATAATAAAAAAAGTATTTGACTTTCAATAACACATAACCACAATTAGTAAACTGTGAACTCAGTAACAAATCAAGGTTAATCGGATGTTATACAATAAAAAGTCTCGGCGGGTAAAGGAAGTCCTAGTAAGCTGAGATCAATAAGATACTAGGCAAGGAGAAAATTCAACCTTGGTAAAGATGAAAAATTAGTATTCCCGACTGCGTACAGCAACCCATTCAGACTTGGGCGATATTCGACAGTCGAGCACTCAGTGTCCCGACTTAGCAACTTGCTAGTGTGGTTCAGTAACTAATTGACTCGGCTCTTGACTCACTCAGCCTCGATAGTAGGGTAACACTCTTACTCAAACTTGGCTTCCCACTTGAACTTGGGAAGCAAACACTCAGGAACACTTATCGCTTAGCTTTCCACTCAGGCTCGAGAAGAACTCGATAGTCGGCAAGCGACATCTCATTCATGCGGACAACCCGACAACTCACTGACAGTTGAAATTATCAGCTCAAGTCATTTAACAGATAAGTTTAAAGTTGAATTTGTTATAATTTTAATTTAAAATATCTGCTATATCTCTAACAAAAATTGTCAAACACAATGACTAAAAATAATTAAAAAAATGGCAAGTAGCTTATATTAGGACCTGCGTGAGCTATAGGGGATAACTTGTTCACTTTGTCTCGTTCTTGTACTCGTAGTTTGAATGCGTAGTGGAAAACTTGACTCAAACTTAATGTCACATGCATAAGTCCGAGATTTTACTTGGTATATGCCTTTTAATGTGACTAATCCAAAGTCTAATCCTAGTGATCTACCACCACTATAATCTTTTTCTTTTTGGATACCTTCCAGAACTTATTCTTACAAGAACACAATAAGAAAGCAAATACAATGACAAATGAAATCGAAAATGACTTTACAGTGAAGAACTTGCTTTGAATGCTTCTTGTTGTTTGAAAATATCTCTTGTTGGTCTGGAAATGCAACAATACTTTGCTCCAAAACCCCTAAGAATCGGTGCTTTCAAATCTCCACAAAACCCTCCTTTTCTAGGGTTATTTTTTGGTTGATTTTTGCTTGACAATTGATTATCATTGATTATCATATTAGATCCGACCGTTTAAATCCACAGAACAACTCTTTTTTATTTGACTCAATCGATTGATGAGTCATATCAATTGATTGCTTGCTTCGAGTCAAATTGACTAATCGTTTTCAAAATATTCTATTTGCTGACTATCTTATGCCAATCGATTGCACCAATGGATTGGTCAAGCAGTAAACCCCTTTAAACCCTTAATTCTGGGTTTAAGGTTTACTAATTTATTGGCACTTCATGGCAATCGATTGCTAATATTAATTTCAACCTTTTTAAGGTTGAAATTGTGTTTTGCTTCTACGGTTGATCTCACTCTACCAATACTTCTTTTGCTCAACATCTAATCACCCTTAATTTGTCGAGATTTTTCGTTCTCCGATATCTAATCAACATTGACCTATTGAGACTTTGTCATTTACCAAACATTTGATCTTCCTTGACTTGTTTGGATTCTCATCTTATGTCTAACATCTGGTCAATATTCATAACCTGTTAGGATTTCTCTCATCACTAAGTGTTCAGTTAACCGTGACTTATTTACACTTTCCGTCTCATGTCAAGTGTCTGTCCTTTATGATCCATTTAAATTTTTCATCTCATGCCAAATGTTTGATCATTCATGACTAATTTAGACTTTTCGTCTCATGTCAAGTGTCTGATCTTACATGACCCACTTAAACTTTCCATCTCGTATAAAATATTTAATTCTTCATAATCTATTTATATTTTCTATCTAGTGTCAGGTAGTGTTAGATCCTTCATGCTTCATTTAAAATTTTCATGTTGTGCAAGTATTCGATTATTCATGATCCGTGATCCATGATCCATTTTGATTTGTTGTTATTGTTGAGATTGACATCCAATAAAAAATATTTTAAATCTATTATACAAATTAATTTGGTTTTAAATTTCCTTAAGAATTGATTGTATTCCCACTAGTCAAGCTGTAGGAGGAAAGATCAATTAGTGGAAATTACTATCGATTATTTTTGCATTTTGCGGAGAAATTGAATGCACTTTTGGTTGACTTTGTGGAGTACAACTTGCCAACTTGGCATCTACTTTTGTTACATGTGGAAAATAAGTGTTATGTATAACGTTGGATTTATCGTAACAATAATTGCACTAAAAATAATTTCCATTGTTATTTTATATTTCTTGTTTTGTTGCTTTTCTTTGTCCAATAGAATTCATCCAGACCACACGATCATAATCAGCAGGATAAGAAATTTCAACGACTTGTATTGCACATTTATTAGGATCACCTTTACAACTAAACATTTCGTTGTCTAATTAAATAAAGCTTCAAATAATTTAAATAGTGATATAATATAGACAATAAAAAAATTAATTGGCTTTCAATAACACATAACCTCAATTAGCAAACTGTGAACTCAGTAACCATATGAAAGTTTTATTGACCATGGTCTTAAAACAAACGAAACTTAAGTCATAAACAAAGTCTTCGATTGATTACTTGAACATCTCTGTCTTGATTTAAGTAGCAAATTAGACTAGTAGACGAGAAACTTGCAGCTTCAAATAATTTGAAATGGTTCTATATGTTTGAAAAAAAAATTCATAGAAAGTTACAACTTCAAATAATTTGAAATGGTTCCATATGTTTGAAAAACCTTTTTCAAAAATCTCAATAGAAGTTGCTTTCACGAGTAACGAGTGCCAATTTCGACCACAAATGGCTAAGAATGATAAAAAATTGGCAAGTAGCTTATGGCCTTAAAATGGTTTGAAAATGATAGAATAGAACGTTTTAGTTTACTTTATATATATGTTTGAAAAACTATTTTCAAGTATAAGAAAATTACCTATTAACGACTGAATTAGCAACGAAATTTGAATTCTGTAGCTAATTCAATCGTTAAGTGTTTATTGGGACATGTCCACATTGCATCACAAAGTCCAATTAATATACTTCATTACCTTGCAGTAAGAAGATATCTTAGTTTGATAATCATTGTAAATTTTTATTTTTGAGCATCTTTTCCGATTAAATAAGAAAGAGTTTATAAAGAATGAAGTAGTCAGAAAACTTCTTTCCATAATCAAGTTAGGAAAGAAAATCCTTGAAGAAATAAATAAATATGGATTTGTATTAGTAACTCAAACGACTTCAAATGATTTAAATAAATATATTGTTAGGGTGTACAAGTATGATTGAAAGAAATTGAACATATTTTAGGAGTTGTTATATTGAAAGTATCTGCTCATTCGATATAATTTTGATATGATACATGTTGAAAAAAATTTTAATAATATTTTCATATTGTGATGAATGTTTCAAGAAAAACTAATGACACAACAAAATCATATGAGAAATTGAAAGAATTAGTTAATAGACATAAGTTGTAATTAGAATGAAACAATTAATAAATTTTTAAAAGTTTGCTATACATTAAAAAAAAGTAAATATATATTATATAGTTTGTTGAAAGAAATTAAATTCCATGATGTGTATAATAACAATAATCAACTTTTGTTGTTCATATTTAACATTCAACTATACTTGATTTCAAAATTATAGATGGGTTATTCAAAGACAAAAGCAAATAAGTTAGGGAAGGTAGATCTTACGATGAATGGACTACAAACTAACACATAATGGTTTAGGTTTTTATCCCTTTCCGGTAGAAAAAGTATAAGAAAATGTGTTAGGTATTCAAGTAGCTATGCAAATTGGGAGTCCAACAACCGCCTATAAACTGTATGTAATGAGAAACATAAATATTAAAACAGAGACAATAAAATAAAAAGAAAAAAACAAAATTATAAGATATATATTTTATATGATTTAGCAAAGTTGTTCATAAAATATTAATTAGTAATTATTTTGTCAAGATTTTTTGTGGGTTTGTTTTATATTTTGAGAAATCAATATTAATATATATATATATATATTATTCTTAATTTGTTGGAATCTTCTAATGATGGAAGGAAGCTTCTGATGGAAATTTATGGCAAAATTTAAATTCCAAATGCCAAATGGGTAGAAGAGAAAACACTCCAGTGTAATTTATTTAATTTATTGAATTAAGTAAGATCCTTTTTGGATTGCAACGGTTGGATTTACTGGCACTGTCATGAATTTTTCAACCCCATGTCTATGCCAATTGCCAAATGGTGCAAACTCCCAAATGATGGGAACTTGAAAGATTTATTTATTGTTACCAATTGCGGTAACAATGGAAGGTTAAATTAGAAGTCCGTTTGGTGTTGGATTCTTTAAAATCCAACCACTGCCGGCGACAGGCGCCGACAATTTCCTCAAATAAATTATAAATCTATGAATTAGATTACGGTTACGTCAGAAGCTTGCTGGATCCGGAAGATGAGGATCCAACCGGCACGCACACAGGACGGTGACACGTGTACTCGATTCGCTGGACTTTTATTGCTTCTACTATTTTTTAATTTTTTTTTCCGAATAACAAAGGAATCGTTCTAGAAGCCTTGCGACGCGTGATGAGCTTTCGCCAGTTTCCATCTTAATTCAATCTCTCTATAAATCTCCATGCCATCTCTGAAACTACTTCATCATCTAAACCCTAAATAGCAACAAGCTCACTAGATTCTCTCAAAGAAAATGGCAGCTTTGGCTCCTTCATGTGTCTCTAACTCCTTGTACAGATCTTCCTTCTCCCCAATCCCTACCAAATCAACAGTAGCCGCTGCTCCTCGATTCAGGGTCTCGGCCTCCGCCGCTCCGGCGACGGCCACGATGTACGACCTCCTCTCCGTATCCCGGACCTCTGGGCCAAGCGAGATCCGCGCGGCGTACCGACGTGTGGCCCTGCGGTGGCACCCGGACGCGTGCCGCTCCGCCGGGGAGGAGCGCCACTACGCGGAGCGCTTCATGGAGGCGCGGGAGGCCTACGAGGTGCTCTCCGACCCCGTCCGCCGCCGCGACTACGATCTCGCCCTCTCCGGCGGCCGCTGGGCCTCCGCCGTCGGCGCCGCCCCGGCCTTCCGCGAGGGGCGCCCTCGCGGGAGAGGAGGCGCCGCAGTGGCGTTTGGGAACTGGGAAACGCAGCTGGACGGGCTCCAGCAGCGGTCGGCCGCGGCGGATGCCGGCGGGAAGGAGGAAACGTGGGGCGGCCGCTTGCGCCGGGCCCGCGGCGCCGCCGACTAGTGAGTCTGTGGCGGCGCAATTAGCATCAATTAAGAGGCTCCGATCGAACGAGTGATTCCTGAATGGATTTGCTAGAGGCGACTCGATCGAAGAATCGACCAACAAATCTACAAAAAGGTCTTCAAATATCCAACAGATTCAAGACCATGAATCTTTCAGTTTTTGGTTCTTTTTCGGTGTAATTTCCATCACCAAACAGATCGATCGATCGATATGTAACTTTGTGGAACTAGTGATCGATCGATAGGCTATTGTCCTTCCATTAACTGAAGTTTTTGGCCATAATTAAACTTGTTCGATCTTTTATTGTATATTTTTGGTGTAAGTTTCATCGCCAAAAATTATATATCACCACTTTGTAAGGCAGCAAACCAGATCAAGCTAAGTGAATAAAAGAGGGGAATTTTACAACAAAAACATAGATAAATAAACAACTAAATAAATATGTTAATATATTAAATAAGCAAAGATGATTTGTTTTTTCATCTAAACAAATGTTTAAGCCATGGTAGGAACACAACCAGATGGATTTATTAGAGCAAATCGTGGTAGGAATATTAAAAATTAGATTGGCAAGGTTGGCTCAATCGGATCTACCACTCTAATTTTATAGGTGTAGAGCAACCATGGGTTGGGTTATGGTATCTCAACTCTCTTTTTACAAGCCAATTAGTTAATTTGACACAAATTAAGAAGATTGGATCGATCAAGCTTGATGACAAGGCAATCCACAAGTGAATGTGATTATATGAGATAACTTTGCTAGGTAGCTTAGTGGTCTAGGACAAACACGATCACAGTTTAAACTTGGTTAGCGGTCCGTGGGGTTGAAAAGGGTAGCGACTCTTAGCTTGGTCATGACTTGAAGTAAGTGGTAAGATAGGAGAAAGATATAAGTTGAGAAAATAATGGTCCCACCTTTTTTGGCCTAAGACTACCACTATTAATGAAGGTTTGCAAATCAAAATTTAAAAAAAATTATTTTTCATATTTTATATGTGTATCGATTGAATTTAATTGATATGAAAACAACAAAAGTCAATCAAAATTTTTTTTGGGTACTTTTGAGATCTAGATTTATCGTTTCATTATTGCAATCTTTTTCCTTAGTCGAGTCTTCCTTGGTGTCACTATAAACTTATATAGCCACAAATATATTGGGCGAACTAATTTCACTTTATTCATTAATTAAGCATTTGACAAATTACACATCCTTTTACTTTTTTGTGGTTGTTAGTTGTTGAGATTGACATCCAATAAAAAGTATTTTAAATCTATTATACAAATTAGTTTGGTTTTAGATTTGATTTCCTTGAAAATAGATTGTGTTCCCACTTGGAGGAAACATCAATTAGTAGAAATTATTATCATTTTTTTTGCATTTTTATAGAGAAAAATTTAATTGACTAATTAATTAATGGTCAAATAATTTAAATAGTGATATAATATAGACAATAAAAACAATTTAATTGCCTATGGATAACACATAACCTCGATTAGTAAATTGTGAAGTGAGTAGTACCACGTGGAAGTTTTATTAACCAATATCTTTATCTTGATTTAAGTAGCAATTAGACTAGTCAAGAGAAACTTACAACTTTAAATAATTTAAAATGATTCTATATGTTTGAAAAACTTTTTTCATTAATCTCAATAGAAGTTTGTTTTCACGAGTAACTAGTGCTAATTAATTTCAACAACAAAAGACTAAGAATGATAAAAATTTGGCAAGTCGTTTATGGCCTTAAAATGGTTTGAAAATGATAGAATAGAACGTTTTAGTTTACTTTATATTGGCACAATTCAAATTGATTAAACTTTCTTTTTAGGAAGTACAAGTGACACATGGGATGACTTTATAAGTAGGACTTCTTCCATATTTTTTGGATAAATTTATTCAACAAAATTGGAAGAACTAAAAATTGGCAAGTAGCTTATGACCTTAAAATGGTTTGAAAATGATAGGATATAACGTTTTAGTTTACTTTATATTGGCATAATTCAAATTGATTAAACTTTCCTTTTAGGAGGTACAAGTGACACATGGGATGACTTTATAAGTAGGACTTCTTCCATATTTTTTAGATAAATTTATTCAACTAAATTGAAAGAACTACTATGATGTAAATCAAATGGTGCAGTGGCATGGTGCCTTTTCAGTCTCTCAGGCATCTAAAGATTGACTTCCAACTTCAACAAATTAAATAGGTAAAATGGGTAATTTTTCTTGCTGAGAGGTTGACTTAAGAATGTTAGGTTGATGGGTCGCCCATTGCAAGTAATGTGTGGAAAATCCCTACGCTATGGTGGTGTAATTGATCTCTGGTTAAGATTGACTAAATTTGAGTTGACTCGAGTTGGAGTTTCGATATTTGATCAATATGCTAAGTTCGTTTTAATTAAGAGTCAAGTAGATTAAGGTTGATCGAATACTTGACAAAGAAGTGGAAAGTCCAAGTGGGTCACAGTTGATCATATACTTAGTGATTGGAAGTCTAATAGGGAGAGTTGGCAAGTGAGAAGTCCAAGTGATCGAACACTTGGAGATCGAATATCCAATAGGGAGTTGGCATGAGACGTGAAGTCCCAACAGATCTTTGATCAAGGTTGACCAAGTTTGAGTTGAGTTGACTCGAGTTGGAGTTTCGATATTTGATCAATATGCTATGTTGGTTTTGATTAAGAGTCAAGTAGATCAAGGTTGATCAAATACTTGACAAAGAAGTGGAAAGTTCAAGTAGGTCATGGTTGATCGGATACTTGGTGATCAGAAGAGCTAGCACAAGGTAAAAAGTCTAAGTGAGTCATAGTTGATCAAACATTTGGTGATTTGAAGTCTAACAGAGAGTTGACAAGTGAGAAGTCCATGTGATCGAACACTTGAGGGTTGAATATCCAATAGGGAGTTGGCATGAGGTGTGAAGTCCGAACAGATCAAAGTTGATCGGATGTTAGGCAACGAGGAAGTCCCGACCAACAGATCAAGATTGATTAGATGCTAAACAATAAGAAGTATCAAGAGATCAAGGTTGACAGAATGTTAGACAAACAAAGTCCTGGTAGATTGAGGTCAACTAGATACTGGACAAGATAAGAATTCGACTTTCGTAAAACTAAAATAAGAGTATTAGTTGATTGATAGAGTATATCGATCAACTAATGATTATAAAATCTCAACAAAAAAAAAGTTGCTACAGTATTACCATAGGAACAATGAGATCAACTAATGACTGTAAAATCTCAAAAAAAAAATGTTGCTATAGCATTGCTAATGGGTTTGATCAGTCGATTGATGGCCCTGTAGCAGCAAACAGAAACTTAAAAAATTGAATGAAAAACTCGATTGATGACACTGTAGCAACAAACAATGTTAGGACTCGTACTAGCTAGAGGGGGTGAATAGTTGTGATCACTTCTCGTCTTGATCCTGTGTTCGTCATTTGAATCGCAAATAGAAACTTAAAAAATCAAATGAAAAACTCGATTGATGATACTATAGTAACAAACAGTATTAGGGCTCGATCGTACTAACTAGAGGGGGTGAATAATTATGATCACATCTCGTCTTAATCTTGTGCTCGTTGTTTGAATTCGTAGCGGAATTCTTAAATCAAAGTTGAAGTCACATGCACAACTTCAAGATTTACTTGGTATCGCCTCTTTGAAGCAACTAATTCAAGGCCCTACTTGTAGCAATCTCCCTCCACTAGAATCTTCTCTTTTTTTGGATAAATGCAAAAGCAAATCAATGTAAAATAAAATTTACATATTAAATCTTTACTTTGGAAGTTTGCTTATTACTTTGGATAGTGTCTTGATGGTTAGAAATGCAGTAGCATTTCACCTCTACCCCCTAAAGATCATGCCCCTTCAAATCTCCATGAAACCTTTTTATCTCGTGGATAGTGTCTTGATCCTCCATGACTCACATGGACATTTTGTATCGTGCTAAGTCTCCGGTCCTCCATGACTCACCTAGATTTTTTAATTCGTCTCATGCTAAGTGTTCGGTCCTCCATATCTCACTTAGACTTTTCGTCTCATGCCAAGTGTGCAGCCATCGAGACCTACTTGGAATTTTTTCACCATCAAGTATCCAATCAACCTTGACCTACTTGACTCTTCTTCACCGTCAAGTATCTTGTCAATCTTGATTTACTTGACATTTAATTAACCTATTGATCAAATATCGAAATCCAACTTGAGTCAAATTGAGTTTGATCAAGTTTGATTTGAGATCAATTTCACCAATAAATAGAAGTTTCAGAAATCGATTGAAAATTTTGACTGATATCGATCCATCGATGGTTAAAGGCAGTCAACTGATTGACGAAAATCAGTCCTGACCTAAAGACTATAAAAGAAGAGTTTTAAGGAGATTTTCGATGTCAATTCTTGTAGGTTCTAAAACGAAGTGCTGATACATTTTCAGATTAACAAGAGGTAAATTTTAAACAACAAGAAAGTGTTTAAAGCAAGATTCGTGTAAAGTAGTTTACTTTTATTGTATTTATTTTTTATCTCTTGTATTTGCTTGTATTGTGTGTAACCACATATTTATAAGAGACTTCTCCGTCTCTGGAAGGTATCCGAGAAGGAGAATAACTAGTGGTGGTAGTCGTTAAGACTACGTCTTGGACATAGTCGTCTTAGGAGGTAGTGAACTAAGTAAAACAAACTTGTTAGTATTATTGTGTTTCACATCGTTGGCTTCACTTTAAGATTTCCGCTGCGCATCAAGAGACGAAGAGATCAAAATTATTCATCCCTCCCTTCTAGCTAATTCGCATCCGTCCTAATACACTATACTTCATTTGAAAATTAAAGTTGAAGTAATAAAAGAGAAAAAGATATTAGAAAAGGTAGATAGAAATGTTTACAAGTTAACACAATAATTTATCCAGATATGCTAATGATGAATGAATTTTGTTACACGTATAGTTTTGATATCACTTTCCTTGGCATAGAAAAAGTGTGTTAGGTATTGAACTAGCCATGTTGGACGTCCAACAACCCTGCCTTGTAGATAAATTTACAGAAAATGAGAAATATAGACAAATAATAAGATAAAACTAAATTTTACAAGGAAATAAGAAAGTGGGTTATTCTTTTCAATATACAAGTATATATTTAGCTTGATGAATTAGTCACCCATCTA
This sequence comes from Curcuma longa, assembly GCF_044706935.1. NCBI lineage: Eukaryota > Viridiplantae > Streptophyta > Magnoliopsida > Zingiberales > Zingiberaceae > Curcuma > Curcuma longa. The sequence goes on from NC_133863.1 coordinate 5,650,396, forward strand.
CTAATTATTTGATGATTACTCATTTTCAATTTTATCTCTACTAATTATATTTTGAATTAAATCTCTTGTAATAATTTGAATTGTCTTGAGTATTCTAACCTAATTTAAAATCAAGCATTAATAATTAATCAGTGGTCCTAAATTTATTTATTTATTTATTTATTTTTACAATCTTCCTCCATGATTTGCCTATCAAATAAACTCTTGCTCCGAAACTCTATAAATCTCCACCCACCTTCCTAGCAATTCACTCCATCTACTCAATTCAATTGTTTTCTTTTTCTTCAATAGAGAAGCAATTATATTAATAATGTTTGCTCTCTCTTCTCCCATCTCTACCATCCATCACCACCACCACCACCACCACCACCACTACAAGAACAAGAGCCCCTCGGTTCAGGCTCAAGGTCACCCCCATCGCCGCCTCCTTCGCCGAACCTCCCTCCACTATGTATGAACTTCTCTCCATCCCCCACACCGCCGGACCCGAAGAGATCCGCGCCGCCTACCGCCGCCAGGCCCTCCGCTGGCACCCCGACGCTTGCCGCTCAGCCGCCGACCAGCGCCGCTACGCCGAGCGCTTCATGCAGGCGCGCGAGGCATACGAAGTGCTGTCCGACTCCAATCGCCGCCGCAACTACGACCTCTCCCTCTCCGGCGACGGAGCCGCCCCTGCCTTCCGCGAGGGCTGTGCTCGGAGGAGCGAGGGAGGCGTGACGGCGTTCGGGAACTGGGACGCGCAGCTCGAAGGGCTCTTCCGGCGGTCCGCCGTGACGGAGGCCAGCGGGGTGGATACGTGGGGCAGCCGCGTGCGCCGGGCGCGACAACCCGTTTAACGGTTTGGGTTTCTGGGATCCATTGAACGGCTGTGATCGAGAGATTTAAGATCATGATCGTGTTTTTGTAAATGTACGATCGAGATCTACGCGATGCCAAATGATGCGTGTATAATAAATATTAGCTTTTAAGACCATAAAAAGAATTATTCACAAAGATAACAAAATACTTAATATAACTATTAATTATATATAGGAAATACAATATTATGTTTACTTCCAATAATAAGATTTTTTTAATTAGAAATAAAAAAGAAATACTGTTGATCAAAATTCTACACACTGATAGTTTACATTTTCATCTATATATATATAATTTTAGGAAGATTTAATGAGATTTAAAATAGATTCTTCAGGACATGAAATCTAAGTTAAGAATTATCGAGCAAAACAAATTTTGTATGAGAGAAAAAAACATAAATTTTCATGATTTTATTCTTAGAAAAATGATCTTTTACTGTCCTCTTCAAGAGAAGAGACGCGCTTCACTAAGCTTCCGATTAAATATTCGATTTCCATGACTGATTAATTATAATTAGTTCTTAATAAGCTTGCAGACAATTATTATATCTCCTCTAATCTTATTGGACCTACTAAACACACGAGGTTGCTTTGTAGCAGAATATTATTCACAATTAGTTACTGTAACAAAATTTTAAAAATATTTTAAATCTTAATTTCAAGATTTATAATCAATATTGATACATCCTATTATTAATTGATTGAGACTAAATTCTCATTTTGTTTGTTATCCGATTGATCTCAACTCTGATAGATTTTTTTTTAATTTGTAATGCATCCGGTTAATCTTTAACTATTGAGATTTTTCATTGTCTAACATTTGATCAATTTTATCCTATCAGGACTTCATCTTCACCTAACATTTGTTGGTGCAATCGATCTCAAATAAAAATTGACCATGTTGACCAAGTTCAAATTGAATCAAGCTAAGTTTTGATGTTTGATCAATATATTAATTGGTTGAGTGAGACGTCAAGTAGATTAAGGTTGATTGAATACTTGACAGTAAATCAATATGTTAGTTGGTTGAAAAAAATCAAGTAAATCAAAGTTGATGAGATACTTGACAATGAAAAAGTTCAAATGGATCATGGTTAATTAAATATTTGATAGTTGAAAATTGAATTTAAAATTGGTATGAGATTGAAAATTCAAATGGATCATGATTGATTAGACATTTAATGATAAAAATCTAATATAAGAGTTAGTGAGCAAAAAATCTAAGTGGTCATGGGTTCAATATAGAGTTGGCAGAAGAAAAAAATCTAAATGGATTAAAATTGACGGACACTCGATAATAAAAATTCAACAAAGGAGGATACAAAGGAGGATGGGCAGAGTTATCAAAGATACGAAGGACGAAGGGCAGAGATATGTCTGACATAAGAACTGACATGTAAATTAAAAAAATTTAAATTAAGATAAAAGAAAACAATCGATAAAACGGAAGTAACACAGGAAGGCTTTTTTTCCCTTGACTTGGATAGTTGGGAAATCTATTGATTGATTGAGAATTAACACTGGGCTATAGCCTAAGATATTTTCGGTGACTCTTAATTATTGTTGTTATTGCTGACTACGTTGAGATTGACATCCAATAAAAAGTTTTATATCTATTATACAAATTAATTTGGTTTTAGATTTTATTTCCTTAAGAATAGATTGTGTTCCCACTTGCCGAACTGTAGAAGCAAACATCCACTAATGGAAATTTTTACCCTTTTTGTTTTGCATTTTCATGGAGACAAATGCAACGCGCTTTTAGTTGACTTTGTCGAATACAACTTGCCAACTTGGCCTCTACTGTTGTTGCGTGTGGGCAATAAGCGTTCCGTACAACGTTGGACTTGTCAAATTAAATAATAATCGCACTAAAAATAATTTCCATTGTTATTTCATATTTCTTTTTTTTTTGTCTGTTTTCTTTGACCAATAGAATTCATCCAGACCACGCGATCATGATTAGCAGGATGAGAAATATCAACGACTTTTATTGTACATTTATTACGATCACATTTACAACTAAACATTTCGTTGTCTAATTAATTAAGGGTTCAAATAATTTAAATAGTGATATAATATAGACAATAAAAACAATTTAGTTGCCTATGGATAACACATAACCTCGATTAGTAAATGTGAACTAATTTAAATATCAATGGATTTACGATGCAAACAAAATCTAGGAAACAAGATTTGATACTGTAATTAGGATTTATTATAATGTTTTCAGGATTTATGAAGTGAATTATTTTAAACTGAGAGCAAACTTATGGACCATCTCACTCTTTGTGAACGCCTTCCCTTCTCGCTAGGAAACTCTATAAATCTCCACCCACCTTCCTAGCAATTCACTTCATCTACTCAATTCGATCAATTGTTTTCTTTTTCTTCGATTGAGAAGCAATTATATTAATAATGTTTGCTCTCTCTTCTCCCATCTCTACCATGATCACTACCACCACGTGCACCACCACCACTACAAGAACAAGAGCCCCTCGGTTCAGGCTCAAGGTCACCCCCATCGCCGCCGCCTTCGCCGAACCTCCCTCCACTATGTATGAACTTCTCTCCATCCCCCACACCGCCGGACCCGAAGAGATCCGCGCCGCCTACCGCCGCCAGGCCCTCCGCTGGCACCCCGACGCTTGCCGCTCAGCCGCCGACCAGAGCCGCTACGCCGAGCGCTTCATGCAGGCGCGCGAGGCCTACGAAGTGCTATCCGACTCCAATCGCCGCCGCAACTACGACCTCTCCCTCTCCGGCGACCGCTGGGCCGCTGCCGTCGGCGCCGCCCCAGCCTTCCGCGAGGGCCGCGCTCGGCGGCGCGAGGGAGGCGTGACGGCGTTCGGGAACTGGGACGCGCAGCTGGAAGGGCTCTTCCGGCGGTCCGCCGTCACGGAGGCCGGCGGGGTGGATACGTGGGGCGGACGCGTGCGCCGGACGCGACAAGCCGTTTAACGGTTTGGGTTTGTGGGATTGATTGGACGGCTGTGATCGAGTGATTTAAGATCATGATCGTGTTTTTGAAAATGTACGATCGAGATCTACGCGATGCCAAATGATGCATGTATAATAAATATTAGCTTTTAAGACCATAAAAAGAATTATTAACAAAGACAAAAAAAATACGTAATATAAAAATTATTTATAGGAAATACAATATTATGTTTATTTCCAATAACAAGATTTTAAGATAGATTCTTCAGGACATGAAATCTAAGTTAAGAATTATCGAGTAAAACAATTTTTTTATGAGAGAAAAAAAACATAAATTTTCTTGGTTTTCTTCTTAGAAAAATGATCTTTTACTGTCCTCTTCAAGAGAAGAGACACGTTTCACTAAGTTTCTGATTAAAAGTATTCGATTGCCATGACATAAATACTGATTAATTATAATTAGTTTACAATTATTTTTGATAAAAATAATATAATATAGTGTGACTTTCTATAAATAATTTATATAGTCTGTCTTTTGATAAAATAATATAATATAGTCTGACTTTTTAAAAATAGTGTATAGATATAGTCGTTGACTTTTAAAAATTATATACATATATTTTTCTTAATTCTTCTTCTTATGAGATCTTAAAAAATTCCTCAAAAAAGATAAATACTTTTCTTATGTTACATCAGTTTTTTTACGTTACATGAGAAAAGGCAACAATAATTGGAGGCAACAAATAATTGTAGACAGATATACACAATTGTTTGGTGGGCTGTCCAAATCAAGTAGTGAAAATATTCAAATATAATTAATAAAGGGCAAAAAAAACAACAATAAAGGAAAAGAAAATGTTAGTGTTCTCCAGACAAACTTTAAAGGCATGGACCATTGTTGACAAAACGCATGAGAACAATAATGAAGGCTGTATATTTTAAGGTGATAGAAAGTATGTAATTAGCATTGACAGGTAACTAACCAACTGCCATAATGTCCAAATTTACGTGTAATTAAGACTTAAACATCAAAAAAGAAATGTTGAAAATAAATTGGGGATTGAATTTAATTTTTAAAAGTAACCCTAAATCCCAAAAATCACATTAATATTTTTAATGTTATAAAGAACCAAAGTCTACAGTTGGGTCGGCCTTTAAAATATGGGCCGTGGCCCAAAACGCAATCCGCCTCCAAAATGTCCATCGAAGGTGGAGACTGGGCGGCGTAGAAACCCTTCGGTTGTCTCCCTCTCCGGCGAGAAGGCCGAGCCCGAGAAGGTAGGGTGGCTGAATCTTCCCTGATCTGATCCATACGAGCAGATGCAGAAGGTGGCATTCAGTCAGTCTCGATGCTTTCGCTTTTCTTTTTGTTCTTCATTTTTTTTTTGTCGATGCAGAAGGTGAAAATTTTGACTTATTTTGCCTTCTTATTGTTGGTAGAAATAGATTCACCACTTGATGTGTTCGGTACCGGTTGAAAGTTAAAACCTAGGGACCACTGGTGATCAATGTTACTGATTGCATCTAGTCCATAATCTCTACTTGGCTCTGAAAGGAACTATATCAAGATTGATTTTTTTTTTGTTTTCTGCTTTAAAGCATGTTGGCTGGGCATGGAGAAGAATGTTCAAATGCATGAATTTGTTTTAAGCCAATGGGTGTTTCTGAAGCATTAGGATTAGAAAATATTAATTCTTGTATGAAATTGGAAACGTGGTTAAAATAATCAAGGAATATCAGAAAATGGAGTAAGTCGTACATATCTTCCTGCATTTGTAAATGCAGTCTGCAGTGTCCCTGAAACAAAAGATTTTTGAGGGATTTAGGTTTGACTTAGAATAGAATGAAATAATCAAAGTCTTCCATACAATCCACAGTTTGGTTATATTACAGTTGATAGCTTTTAGGTGTCTTCCATGCAATCCACCTGACAACTTTCCTAGATTGTTCTCATAGGATTTAATTATGGAGGTTTAATCAGTCTTCTAAAAGCCAAATTCCGAATTGGCAAAATTTGGTTTTTCAGTTTGAAAGCCTGAAAGTATTTCATATTTTGGGTTGGTTTCGAATTGGGATGATGGAAAACTGATAAAACTAAACCTACTTAGTTATGTATATATGTAGACACAGTTTATAAATGCGAAGATTTGATATTTTATCAAACTTATGTAGGTACTCTTTATTTGGACAGGACCAAACTGAAACCAAACAATTGATTGGGTTCAATTGGTAAGTTTATCGGCTTCATTTCAGTCTGGTTTTGATTTGAAAATTTTATACTCTGATCGGTATTTGGTTTAAATTTTTGTGCTTGCTTGATTCTAAGGTTTGGTAATTTGTTTGGTATTTGCATTGGTGATCAATGGTTTGACTTGGATAGTAATATACAGTCCATGCATATTGGAGAGTGTCGAACGGTGGAATACTAAGCGCAGATGTAACTGTGCTTTGGTTAGAAACTAACTGTGAATAAAGATCAAGTGGCTAAGGTGCCTGTAGTCCTATGTCATTTATAGAGAAATGCCACTGCAGCAGCTTATCTTCTCTTCTCTGTTATGGTTCTCTCATCCATCACTGTTCCTTTACCGCATCTTATATGTTTTGGCACCCCACAAAATCAACCACATTTCTCGTAAGGAATGTTTTAAGTCTGATTGTAGAATCTCATTGTTTCCCTCTGCTAATCACTATCTAATTACATTTTATATTAGCAAGGGGGGAAGGTGAACTATGGAAAAAGTCGTCTATCTCCAGGATTAATTGGGTGAAGCCCGGACATGTATGTAGAGACGGAGAGTAATTGGGCTGCTGCTGCTGCACCCACACCCTTGCTGTCGCAGTGGGGGATACTGCAGGCTCATTGATGACTATGGAGGCTTCGGGATGCAGACGGATACCTTGCGGCCCTCATGCTCCCCATCACTTGCCGCCGCCGCCGCCGTTGGCACAGGTGATCTTACAAAATTAACTAAAAATCAAATCTTTTGTTTATGATCTAAATTGATGTTGCCGGATTGCATCGTTTTGTAGTTGTTGGAATGCCTGTTGCAGCTGCTTTGCCACCATCAACAGGAGCTCTCGGAGGAACAGAATAATGGTGAACTCCCTCCTTTTCCCATCTTTATTCAAAGTATTTGATGTTAAACTAAATATGAACATTTGATTATATATATATAATGTTCTACTTCTGACTACATGTTAATTAAAAATATATGAGGATTGAACTTGGACGCATTGATCCTTGATCTTTTAAACAACGCAACGACTTTTGATTTGTGTGTAATTAGCTAATCATGGTAGGGTATGACTTTTGATTTTATCCCTTCACCTTTACAAATAATTACAAGTCATATTGTAGGCATCCAAGGCTCTCATTTATTGGGCTTCCTTTCCTCAACCACTAACCCTCCTCCCCTTTCTTCTCGTATCTTTTTTATCACATGGAGATCTCTATTCTTACCTCTCCTTCTCTTCTTTCTCGTGACTAACGTTTTTTATTTCTCATTGTCACTCTCCTTTTAAGTTCCTAATTCCTCATGATCCTCTCCACTACCATTTCTATCACTTGTTTTAACCTGTTGTTCCTAACTCTCATTTCTCTCTCTCATGGCTTCCCTTCTCTCCTTACAAAATAATCACATATTGACCCTTCAAACTAATATTTTGAATTTTTAAGCCTTGTGATTATTCATTTGTCAAATACAATTTCTTAAATTATAAGATAAGACTTGTTATGGTCCATCTCATTTGGTTTTACCAAAAGTAATGGATAATTAATTATCACATACACATTAAATTAGCACTAAAGTTGCCCACGTTTCTTCTCCTGAATTAATTATATCATTTGGTTTTTCTGCTTGATTATATCAAAAACATTGCTTCTCTGATTCACTTTTCTTTTATTCATTTATTTACTGATGATAAAGGATTTATTATTATTATTATGATAGTGTTCATTTTTTTAGGACAAGAAATCTACAAAATAAATATGATATTTATTGCCATGGATTTTTATGTTTTTCATAAAATCATCCAACGCATGGGGTGATTTTTTTACCTTACCAATGGGTAAAGGGGTAATTTGAACGGTCACGTGCTCGGCGGCATCCCCGCGGTCCTCATGGTCAGGCAAAGGCGAGGCAAGGCGAATAAATAATAACTGAGACGGGGGAAAGCAACAGAGTCGTGGAGGCAAGAAGAGGAGGCAGAGTTGACTGTGGAGAGGACCACCACCTTCGCTCCCCCTTCCTTTGTATTTTTTTTCTTGATTCTTATTTTTCTAATCATTCCTTTAACTTTTCTCCCCGGTCACTGTCTCCCTCCCCCTCCGCTTTATGAGTCCGAGCCCATCCATATCTTTTTCGGTGATAGTTCGTTGATTATTCTGCTTTGCTCGTCTTCTCCAGCACTCCGCTCCTTGAATCCCTGCTGAAGAAGAGGAATTGTCTCCGAGTCGCGGGGAGGTGGCGCTTACTGCGCCTGTGCACGCCGGCGGGAGGTAAAAGGTGCGATTTTTCCCCTTAAAGGTTCCGCCTTTTGTTTTTTTTTTTTTGCGGAACGTTACTGTACTGCTACTGTGTATCTCTGCGGATTTTACCCCTTGGTTTCCGCGCTTTCGCTCCGGGAGTTGGATGCCTTTTTGAGCTTTTGGCGGCGCCGTCTGAGATGCGCTTGTTAAATGCTTATAGGGCAGAGAGAGGCCTTTTCGTTGCTGTGCCTCTACGCGATCTTAGATACAGATCAGGCTCGATTTGTCGCCAATAATTTCTTGGATATTCTGGTACTATCCCTTGTAGTTGGTTCATATAATTGCCTGTAAGGAAAAAAAATGGTTTCGATTTTTCTGGTGGTTTGGTGACTACTGTTACAGGAAAGAATCCGCCTTCGACATACTTCGTTTTGAAGATTTTTCACGCGTTGTGGAAGCGTGTGCAGTTTGGTTAGGCTAAAGAAGATCTGGTAGCCTTATAAGGAGATAATAAGGTGGAGGAAGACTATTTGCGACTGGATCTGCTCACTTCTTTGAGGAACTTGTCCCATTTAACACCTGGAGCTTATAGTTTTTGTTCTATTTATTCGAATCCTCGTTCTTTCCTGATCGAAAGGCTTAATTAAGATCTAGTCGCGTAAGCTGCCAAAAAAAATTATTAAAGTTTTTCTCGCCCCCCCAAAAAATATCGATGCTTCCTTTTCTTTGTCTCGGATTAATGGTTCCTTTGTTCGCTGGAGATTTATTTATTTTAGCTTCCATATTGGGCAAACAGAATATTTCTGGTGCTTCAGTTTGATTCATCTAAAATAGCAGTTAAGTGTTGCTTCTTTTAAGATTTAGATTTGGATTAATCTGGTTTTGATGATGCTTGTTTTGTCTTCCATTTCTTCATTTATTAGAGTTCTATTATTGAGGTGGATATGTTGCTTCTGTAAATTTAGAAAGAAACTAATTTATTTATTTTTTGTTCAGGTTTGATAAAGGAACATTATTATACAACCTGCATTTGTTTGTATTATCATTTCAGATGCCTTGATTTCATTTGGCTGGACACTTAGTCTGAGTGTTAAATAATCATATAGCTGTTCTCTAGGAATGTATATTCTGTAAAACTATTCACATCGACACTTAGTTCCTCATGATCTTTTAATGGTTTTCTCCTGAATATGATTTTAAAAAGTTTCAGGTTGCCTGATGTTCAATAACAAGTAAACTATAGTTCTTGAACCACCAAGTGATTCCTTCTCCAATTGTACAAAAATGGTACAAAAATCACTATGGTCTGACTTAAATTTCCCTGCTTTAAAGTCTTCTATATAGTTTTTGTCCATATTAAGTCGATGTTGCCTCCTTTAAACATTCTGCAATCCACAACTCAAAGATTTCTGCTTCTATTGCGAGTCTGTCTTCTTTCCATGCACTTCCTCTTACACTTCCTTCTTTCTTGTCATTCACTAAGTGCAACTTTTTGGCTGGAGCTTTATACAATTCCACATTCATTATTTATAATTTGCTTGGAATATCTTGTGTTTGATTTTTATGTTGGATTTACAATTTTGAATGAGAAAATTTGGATAGATCATATGGATGGATTTCTTAGCAATTCAGAAGATTAACAGCAATCGGTGTTTATGCAACATCATGCTTGTTCTTTTTAGACACAACCTGATTTATTCTCAAGCTTCTTTTTCCACTACAGGTGGGAACAGCGTACGCTCTATACTAATATATAAGTCTGATCTCTTTGCATCTTGTAATTATGGGAGGCATATTAGTTGAAGAAATGGCCTATCCTTGTGGCCCAAATTATGCACAAATTTTCCCCTCCAATAATGAGAAGAGTATCGGTTATGGTAGCTTCCTTCAGCCATCGATGGGTGATTGCATGATGGGAGAAGGAGACCTCGTTGAGAATCTACCAGAAAAATTTGCTGAGGCCGGTGATGAGGAGAGTGATGAGGATATAGACATAGAAGAGCTTGAGCGGCGTATGTGGAGGGACCGTATGCGGTTAAAGCGCTTAAAGGAGCAGCAATATTGCAAAACTAAGGATCTTGGTGATGCAGCGAAGCAATTCCAATCCCAAGAACAGGCTCGTCGGAAGAAGATGTCTCGGGCACAGGATGGAATTCTCAAGTACATGCTGAAAATGATGGAGGTTTGCAAGGCTCAGGGCTTTGTCTATGGAATAATTCCTGAGAAAGGCAAGCCGGTTAGTGGTGCTTCTGATAATCTGAGGGGTTGGTGGAAAGAAAATCAGGTTTGATCGCAACGGACCAGATGCTATAGACAAGTACCAGGTTGAGAATGGTGTCCCTGTTTCCAGCAGTGATTCGAACGCTGGAGCTGTCAGCACTCATTCGTTGCAGGAACTTCAAGACACAACATTGGGTTCTCTACTGTCAGCTCTAATGCAGCACTGTGATCCACCACAGAGACGGTTTCCTCTTGAAAAAGGAATCCCGCCGCCGTGGTGGCCTACTGGGAGGGAGGAGTGGTGGGCTCAGTTAGGCATTCCAAATGAACAAGGGCCACCCCCTTACAAGAAGCCACATGATCTTAAAAAGGCTTGGAAGGTTAGTGTCTTGACGGCAGTGATCAAGCACATGTCTCCGGATATTGAGAAGATCCGCAGGCTTGTGAGGCAGTCCAAATGCCTGCAAGACAAGATGACTGCCAAGGAGAGTGCGACATGGCTTGTAGTCCTTAAGAAGGAAGAGGAAACATATATCAAGCTGCATCCAGATGCTCGTGCACCCCCATCAGCAGTGGCTGGTATCGCTGGAGCATTCTCCTTCAACAGAAGCAGCAGTGAGTATGATGTGGAAGGTATTGGGGAAGGCAAAAGCGAGGATATGGACTATAAGTTGGTTGTCGAGAGTAACTCTTTCAAACTAGGAGCTAGTGCAGCTAATGCAAAGTTTGTTATACCTGCTCCGATGAAGGAAGAAGCTGAAATGGAGTCACTTCAGAAGAGAACTCCTGTGGAGCATGAACTTGATGTGAACCAGAGGATCTTCACTTGCGAAAATGTGGTATGCCCACACAATGATGTCTGCCATGGATTTCTCGATAGAAATTCTAGAAATACTCACCAATACTTCTGTAAGTATCAAAACACTCTTACTCCTGGTGTTGGGATGACAAACAACAGCCTTCAGGCAACTGAGAACAAACCTCCAGTTTTTTCTTTGCCAGCGAGTACTCAGCCAAATCCTATTGCAATTGTATCGAGTGAGAATCCAATTGACATATCTGACTTGGGTATTCCTACTGATGGTCAAAAATCAATCGATGAGTTAATGAACTTCTATGCAACCAATATTACTGGTAGCAAGAACTTGAACTTGGGAGGTTTGACCATGTTTCAAGGCTCGAACAACATTCATCCTCAACATAAAATGGAATACAACTTATTTGAACAGGGTCGGGGAATTGGTGCGGAACTTTTTGAAGAAGTTGGTAGCCTGGTGGAACAAACTCAGTATGTGGAGGAAAGCATAGTGCAATTTCAGCAGGAACTTAATGGCGGCATCAGACTCAGATCTGGCCTCAATGCGCCTGGAATCAGTTACTCTGGTGCTATGCATGGGGGCATGGAGGATTCCTTGCAAAAGCAAGACCAATTCAATTGGTTCTGTTGAAATAAATGTAGGAACCTAGTCAGACGATGAATGATATGATCGTCTCGATCGAAGCCTGAGTATGAAGAACCTTTGAAGTTTGCTTAAGGTGATCTCCCTGTATTTAGATATATGCATCTTTCCTTGTAATATGCTGAACAAAATATTAGATTGTCGAGTATGTTCCACTCCCATGTAGTTTCTTGTAAGAAACCTCAGGGTGAAGCATTGCTTAAGACTCCATTAGGACTATAATTAATGGTGTTTGTATCTGCTTTGCCTAGTACTGATTGATAGTTTAATTGGCTTTTATAACTATCTGGTGTTTGAATGCACAGTTGCATGTTATTCGCAATTCGGTGCTATTTCTTTCTCAATTATTGGTGTTTCAGTATTGTTCATCTGTTATTGTCTAGGACCTAGTTATCTTTCTGTCCAAACTAGGGTCTCAAATCATTGATGTGAATAAAGCACATAAAGTTGCTCTGAAATTGACTTGAGCTGTAGATTCTGGGGAACTTTGCAGCCTATTTTGACTTTAACATGCATGAAAACCTCAATCTCTCATGTCCTTTTGTCCACAGACGTATATGATTCATACTCTCTGCCTGAAGGCTAAAATGCCTTTCACTTTCTGACACTTGATGCCATTGAAGGGTCAAGATGGGGTTGAAACGACAGTATTAGAATCAACAACCTTTTCTTGGTTTAAAAGTATTCTATTTAGTTTTGTAGACAATTATTGGAGGAAATTTTCCTTTTTCCTTTTTTTTTTCTCAAATCAGTAAAATTTATTTGAATTAAACAGTTCGTTTTCGATAAGTCATTTTAATTTAGAAAAAAAATCATCCGACTTTTTAACTTTCTTGATCTAAAGTATTCAAAAATCAAAAGATAGTAAACCTTGAAACTGGAAAAGATTGCAAGAGTTCGAAAAACCCACAAAACATTTTGACAATGCACAAATGAAGAACAATAACTAGTACAGAAATCAAGGAGCGAATGGGATAATAACAATCCCTTCATTCAACTGCCATGACTGTTTCTTCATCGTCAACTGTCAAGAACTAAATGCCCCTCTTTATGGTATTCAATTAAAATTTTCTCATATTTTGCAACTCATATTCATCCCTAATGTATGTGTGTATATATATATATATCCATCTATATATTTGTTCAATAGTAAATGAATATAGTAAACAATAGACAACTTGATTCATTAATACGAATAGAATTTGTAAATAACATTTGTAACAGAGATAAATATGTATATCAGCTTTGAGCCAACGTAGAAGAATATAATTTTTATTTAAAAAATATACAGTAGACTAATTTGCAAATCTATATATTAAGATTTAAAATACCCAAAACAACTAATATTAGACATAAAAAAATGGTACGAGTTGATTACCAAATCAATTATCGATACCTTTTGTGCACTTTTTAGGATGATTTTGAAATGCTAAGCGTGTGATTTAGTAAAAAACAAAGTTTGAAAGAACAATAGAAGATCCATCGTGTAAACAACAATGCAAAAACGATAGAACATTAGAAGGGCTCTGAATGGAGGAAGCATAGATAACCCTCCTTACGGATTACTCATCATCAACATGATCGATACACACGTCTACAGGCCTCTGAAACCAAAAACAAAAACACAGCCTGCACAGATACCTAACTTAAAAAAGCACCATCTATTTACAAGGTGTGTAATGGATCATGAGATAGGCATACAAACAACAGCTTCATCTCGCAGCCATCGCCAAAGTCTTGTTCTCAGTTTCCCGAGTGAGTAGAGGCACAGGGAGAGTTGTCGGAGCTATCTCTGCAATTTCTTTAGGGAAAAGAACAGGCTTCTTAGGGTAGTCAAAGGTGAGATCTTTGTTCGCGGCCAAAGCCAAGAGTTCTTCCTCCTCCAGCCCCCTGGCTGGCCCAAGGCTACACCTGTCTGTGATGTGCTTGGACAAAGCATCTTTGAACTTCTTAATCTATTTAAACCAGGAAAAAAAGGAGGTTTACGACATGCCATCGGACACCATATTCTTCCAAAACAACAGGAAGGAAGGAAAGGTTTCATTGCTAGGCCCTTACAGTTGCATTGGTGCAGCTGAAGCTACAGAGGCGCCCTTGCGCTCCTCTGTAGAATCTAAAGAAGGGGAGTACATGGACGTGCAAGCTGTAACACATAGACTTGTGTTGCTCATAGTTTATTTGGAGGAATAAGACATCAGGATTCAACTCAGCTATCTGACAAATCTGCAAACAAACAAGATGATCGATGAGAAATTCATGTGAATGATTACTCTCTCGTAAAACTATGGGAATTTCTTTAGATGAAATAGAATACCTTTGGATGGAGGGCTCTACAGCCTCCACAACCAGGAGAAAAGAAATCCACGACAACAAGCTGATCGCCGGCGTTCAGTAAAGAATAGGCGAGATCCTCGGCCGACTCTATCTCCTTCATGTTGGGTTGGAGCCCCTTCTCCCACCAATTCACGGCCTTCTTGAAAGAAAGAGTCATCTGCAATCCAGGAAAAAAGACCCTCTTTTACTTCATCAAATAGTCGTGATTTTTCAAGGCTGAGAATTGCTACCAGAACGGGAAACAAGAATAATCTCCACCAAAGACGCCAAAGGCGAAACCTTTATGCAAGAGAAACACAAAAATGGAAGATTTGACCGGATTTGCTCACCTTTGTCGAGCCAGAAGTACCGAGGTGCCCCTTCGAGGGCATCCCTCTCGGCGACCCGGCGACCAGCCTCCCTCCTTGGAACATGCCGTCCCTAGAAGACGACCAGGGTTCAAATCTAAGAGAAGAAGATCGACGCAGGACCGCAGGCGGAGGTCGAGAAGAACGGATGCCGCGAGGCGAGACGAGGTCCCTTTGAACCGACGAAGCTGCCACCGCCGCCACCATACCGCCAAAGATCGTATTTTCTCCGCTTCCCCTTCGAGATCAAAGCACTGCGGAACCGCCGACCGAGGAGAGTTTTCGGAGCTCGACTGGGAGGGATCGGATAGAGGAAAGGAGAGGAGAAGGAGAGATGGGAAACGAGGAGACACAAAAGCACGTCGTCATCACGCTCCGCTAGAAATAGGATAACGGTTCCACGCCGTTTTTTAACGGCCGTTTCGTTGACTTCTAGGCCGTTTTTGGATCTCGACCGTCCACGTCGTCGATATCTTATACGGATCGCGCGCTGGTAGCCACGTGGTTGTTAAAGACTCCGGCACGCTTCCACTCGGCATCCACTAGATTTTTGGATAAGAAGCAAACGGAGGAGAAGATTGGACTGCGTAAATTCTCTACCCAATATGATACCACGATCCTCATGGTAGGTCAGCTGTCCGCACTAACACTGGGTGGACAATGGGTTGAATTTTGTGGTATGTAACTATTAATGTGGCCCTCAGATTTTTGGACATTGATACGACAAATAAATTCTTATCCAATAAATTTACTAAATACAAACATTATCCATATTAATTTAATTAAACTAAGACAAAATGACATGGATAATAGAATTAGATAAGGATAACAAATTGGGTAATAAATCATGATATATTTTGGTCAATGTTATTTATTACAATCATGTCTTCATATGGTCAAAAAATTTTTGCCAACAATAAGTTAAGTACAAAAGCTACATTAACCCATTAAAGTTTTTGGTGAATGAAGAACTTAACCAAATTAGTATCAATGAATTGCACGCATGTTGGTATGTAATAGTTTTGACTGAATGAATTATGAATTGATGAAGAATATATAATAGTTTTGACTAAATAAGTGCATTGACTTAGATTACTTGAATTTTAAAATTAGCTCATTTTTAAAAAATCTTTCCTATGTCATCTAGAGTAGTTATATGTCGTTAGATTTGTTATTTGAATTTTATTATTTGAGTTTTAACAGTGCATATAATAATTTTAATTAAAATTACTATATAAAATTAAATTGTCTAAATCTCAAAGTGGACTGATTTATTGTATTCTTTAATAATTCTAAAATGGTCTCTATACGTTACTAATTCTATTGGTTGAGTTGTGTCCGAAGTTATGTATAGCTTCAACTAACATTATTATATGATTTTATACCTATTAAATTTCATAGATAATTATTTTTATATTATTTAAAATTTCTATGCAATATATATATATATTCATATAGCAATTAATATATGAATGCTAGAAGACTCCCTTAAATGATTTAAAGCATCTTGAACTCCCACGGTGGATGACATATCAAACCCAACGAGAGCTCTCGCTCTTTTTTATTTTTGTATTTAAAAAAAATAAAATTATTTTATAATTTGATAATGATATTTTTTTTTAAAAAAAATGAGTGAAATCCAAAAAAAATATTAGCGGAGAGATAAATAAAATTTTTTATTTTTGATATGATATTGTAGGAGCTACAGACACCTTAAACAATTTGAATGCCCTTAGTTTTTTTTTTGTTGCTTGTTCTATTTTGTAAAACCATATAACATTTTATAAACTCTACCAATTTTTTTTTGCCAAACCTTTTTATATCTAAAGTTTGTGGTCTATGGCATTAAATTAATTATGTGTTTTTCCTTTAATGGTCTTTTAATCTTAATAATAAATCATGAAAGATTAATTTATACCCAACATTAAAAAGTAATAAGAGAAAAAGTAGCAGAAACTTTATTTAGGGGATAAACTTTATTTACGTATTGATGATAATAATCATTTTTGACATATTATTTTAATTATCTCGTATATTTAAATTGTCATTCTTATCCTATTAACGAGTAAAGGTTAATTTGAAGCATCATTGTAATTTTCTACATTTAGAGTATTATTTCATTTGAATTTTATCTTATGGAATCCAAAAAAACATCAATCGGATATTAAAAGAGGAGTTGAAGTTGAAGTTCACCATAGCAAGGAACACGGTCTGACTATGTCTCTTGACATAGACTGGCTGTGTCTTTTGACATTGGTTGCTCAACTTTGAAACTTATTTGGAAGCCCATCCAGAAGTTGACACGACTTGGCCATGCGGCTTTTAAGCATGACTGTGATGCAGGAGAGTTAAATGGGGAGTATACAAGCTTCATTTGGGATCTAGGTTAGGAGATCCCTTATTCAATTTCGAGTCAGATTTGAATGCAAGGGTTCTTTTTCCTCCTCTTCTTCAGCTCCATCCAAGCCTCATCCGATTTAGGAGAACACTTCCATCTCCACCTTCATCTTCCGCGCCCATCATCATCCACAAACACTCATCTAGGTTAGGAGAGTCACTTCCATCTCCATCCCACATCCGCCTCCATTGATGAGCTCGATGGGGTTAGGAGAAGCTCCTCTTTGTCCATAAGCTTTGTGGTATTGAAGTTTGGTCCATCTTGCATCAAGTACTCATCCGGTTTAAGAGAGGTGCTCCCATCTTTATTGTCAAAATCTAGCATCAATAAGTACTCATCCGGGTTAGAAGAGAGCGCTTCCACATTTGTCCACAAGTTTTGTTGTATCGAAGCTTAGTTCACTCCAACCATCCATCCATTGATTCCCACTTTATCATTAGGGATTAGATTAATTTAGTTTTATATTTATCATGTATTTGTTCAAATGCCTCTTACACTTTATTTGTTTTATTTATTTTTGTTAACGTATTTCAATATCTCTAATTACTTGTATGCTTGTTTCGTTTAATGATTTAAGTTCTTGTCATTTATTTGAATGCAATTAACTTAGATTATATTAGATTTTATTGAATGTTTTACCGACATTGTCTTTAATTCTTTGCAATCACAGTTAGCTAGCTAGGTTAATTTTTATTATTTACACGGATTAATTTTTATTATTTACATTGCTTTTCAACTAGTAGCCTTGTAATTCAACCCAAACCCTCAATTACAATATTAAAAACATCTAAAACAATAATATTTAATTTTAAGATCTATTATCCATCCATTACAATTTTTTTTGTGAAAAACAATCCATATTATTTTCTATCTATATTAGTATAGAAGAGTTTGATAATTTATTTAATACTGTAATACGACAAAATGATATACATATAGGTTAAAAAAAAGTCTTTTGAAAAATAAATACACTTTCTTATAAATATAAAAGCGAAGTATCATTTTTAAATAAATTGCCCTATTATTAATCTGGTCAATAAACTATATATAAAAAATAAAATATTTCTTTCCCCAGTGAAATACTTTGTGTCAGTTTATTCGGAGTGGAAGCGTCCTATCCATATTTTCATTGATGCAATTAATGGCAGACGCAGATAATTTCTATGCAAGTGTTTGTTACTAATAAATCTGTGAGATCGATTCTCAACTATGATCTATGGAAATACTCCGATAGATGCTACTGTATCTATCCCCTTCTAGAAAATATTAACTTTTTGCTAACTAATGATACAATTAATCTGGTCAGGAACGACACTAAAAAGTGCCAGAAGCAAACCAATGAATATCAAAGAACAAAGACCACTCTGTTCTTCCACCGATCTCAAAATGAAGGCATAGTCCATTTAAAATATGGAGAAAACACCGAGGGGATGTAGTAATCTTGGCTCGACACATCGATTGATTCGGTTCCGGCGAACAGACTCTGCAAATCGTCGAGGTTGAAGTCTGTGATCCAGTCGCTCTCTTCTTTGTGCTTGTCGTCGTTCATGGGCTGATCGGGATGAAGTCCGCTGTAGAATCCACCTCGTTGGATTAGCTCGTCGAAATCAGCAGGATTTCCTTCGTGGTCGATGTCGGATTCCGGCGTACGTAGGCTGTCGGAGATGGTCTCCGGCGACTCCGCCGCCTCTGTTTTCACTGGCGTCTTCTTCTTCGTTTTCTCCCAGTTGTTCTTCTTGTTGTACAACCGGCACAGAACCCAGTCGTCCAACTGCAACCGATTTTCGATTTCTAAGCAACAAATCGAATCAAAATCTGATTTTTAAGAACGAGATTGTCATCGAACTTACTCTCAAGGTGCCTTTCTTGTTCGGCGCCGAGCGATTCGGGTTCGCGAGCCGGTACTCGTGCATGATCCAATCAGTTTTGACGCCTCTCGACGGCTTGCCGTGGTAGAACACCAGCGCCTTCTTGATCGCGGCAGGCCGGCCGGTCTCCGGCGCGACCACCGGCTTGTCGGCGCCAGTCGCCTTCCAGTACCCGCTCCCGGCCGCCCGATTCGGCCGCAACCCGTTCGGGTACTTCCGGTCCCTCGGCGTGAAGAAGTACCACTCCCGCTGCCCGAACAACGCCTTCTCTGCTCATCCAATCACCGCCATGATCAACACCAACCACTTCGGCGATCCAAACCGAAGAATTCAGCATCAAAATCGAGTTTTTCCAATTACCTGGAAGGTCCCACGGGTCGTACTTGTAGAGGTCGACCTCGGCGATGATCGGAGCCGGCAGGCGCTGGCACGCCGCCTTCCGGCAGAGGTAGTGAACGACGAGCTCCTCGTCGGTGGGGTGGAAGCGGAACCCCGGCGGAAGGTTGAGCTCCGCCTCCGCGTCTCTCCTCCTCTCAATAACTCCCATTCGATCTCCTCTAATCTCACACCTTCAACTGAGAGCAGCAGAGAAGAAGGCGAATATAAAGAAGCAGCGGCGACGCGACAGCTAGAATACGAACAAATCCTGTGGTGGCGTCTGGAACGTGGAAGTTGAGGTCCGACGACAGGACACGCGGTGAGGCGTCAGGAAGCTTCGACAAGGAAGGCGACGGCGAAGGCCGAGTGGGGGTCACTAGACCGGTGAAAAGGCGGCTCGTCGGAGACCGCGGTCGGATTCGGTGGACGTGTCACTGTCGGGTGACGTCACTGAGTACATAATCCAGGATGGACCAATGACAACACGTGGGTACCTTTCATCTGGAAGATTCCCGTCGTGCTGGCTCTCTAGAATCCTCGCGGGGCGAACGCGGGCTCAATTTGGCTTGGTCTGTGTCGGCCGGTTCGATATGAACATATATATTTTCCATTAACATATTTAATCGACAGTTCAATTTACCACCTTTGTAATATAATAGATTCTAAAGGGCAAAATAGAATCTTTGTATTGCATTTACAAACATGAAAGGGATCTTGATCTGACGGCTGAAATTGCCATCCTCTATCTTGAGCGAGATGCGGTCAACGCTGACTTTTGCTTTACTATATTTAACAATTTCAGATCAAACACCAGAAGACGATAACAAGGCGGAGCGCGAAGCTCGGAAACAACGAGCGTACCGGAGCTCCCCTCGGACTCGAACGGTCGCTCTTCCTCGTCGTCCTCCAAAGCCGCCTCTTCCCTTCCCCTCGCTTCACCTATAAACACATTCCTTCCTCTTGTTCTCTTCGAACGACACAACGCGCTCACACAACAAATGAAGATGTGTCGCCGGCGCTCCTAGTCGCTTGTATTTGTCTTCTCGGCCTCTTCTCCCAGGCGGTTCAAGCCGAGGACCCTTATCTATTCTTCACGTGGAAGGTCAGCTACGGCACCATGTCTCCTCTCGGCGTCCCACAGCAGGTCATCCTCATCAACGACCAGTTCCCCGGCCCCAACATCAATTCCACCACCAACAACAACATCGTCATCAACGTCTTCAATAACATCGACGAGCCCCTCCTCTTCACATGGTCGATTTGATAGTTTAACCATATTTCTAATTCATTAAGATCGATCGATGTATTCATGAGTTTGTTCTGTTTGATGGATCAGGAATGGCATCCAGCATAGGAAGAATTCATGGCAAGATGGCATGCCGGGCACCAAATGTCCCATCCTTCCCGGCACGAACTATACCTATCACTTTCAGATGAAGGACCAAATCGGGAGCTTCTTTTACTTCCTGTCCACCGGCATGCAGCGTGCCGTCGGCGGCTTCGGCGGCATCCGCGTCAACAGCCGCCTCCTCATCCCCGTCCCCTTCGATGACCCCGCCGACGACTACACTGTCCTCATCGGCGACTGGTACACCAAGAGCCACAAGGTGCTTGCCACCACCCTCGACGCCGGCCAGAACATCGGCAACCCCAACGGCGTCCTCATCAACGGTAAGACAGGAAAGGACGCCTCCGGCAAGGACGACCCACCGATGTTCATCATGGAGGCCGGCAAGACGTACCGGTACCGCATCTGCAACGTGGGGCTCAAGCTGGCGCTCAACTTCCGGATCCAGGGCCATGTCATGAAGCTGGTGGAGATGGACGGGTCGCACACGGTGCAGAACGTGTACGAGTCCCTCGACGTTCACGTCGGCCAGTGCCTCTCTGTTCTCGTCACCGCCGACCAACCACCACGAGACTACTACATGGCCACCTCCGCCCGCTTCACCAAGTACTCCAGAAACGCCACTGGTATCATCCGCTACGCCGGCTCCACCACCCCACCGTCAGCGGATCTGCCTCCTGCACCCGTCGGATGGGCCTGGTCTCTCAATCAGTGGCGTTCATTCCGGTGGAACCTCACCGCCAGCGCCGCCCGCCCCAACCCCCAGGGCTCCTACCACTACGGCGGCATTAACATCACGCGCACCATCAAGCTTCTCAGCTCCGTCGGGCTAGTCGACGGCAAGCGCCGCTACGCCCTCAACGGCGTTTCGCACAAGGATAACCCCACCACTCCTCTCAAGCTCGCCGAGTACTTCGGCATCGCCGATAAGGTGTTCCAGTACAATATCATCTCCGACGATCCGGCGCCGGAGACGATTAACTCCATCAAGATCGCGGCCAACGTCGTCAATGCCACTTTCAGAGACTACATTGAGATCATCCTCGAGAATCCGGAAAGGAGCATTCAGTGCTACCATTTGGATGGCTACTCCTTCTTCCCCCTCGGGTAATTGACTAAATGATCGGTAAATCTCTGCAAAATTTGATTTTTCGGATCTAATGACTCTGTTTTTTTTTGTTTTTTGGTGCTCTGCCACAGGATGGGGCACGGTAAGTGGTCGCCATCGGGCCGGAGTACGTACAACCTTCTTGACACGGTGAGCCGGCACACGATTCAGGTGTACCCGAGGTCATGGACGGCGATCGCCCTGACGTTCGACAACGCCGGGATGTGGAACATTCGGTCGGAAATGTGGGAGAGGCACTACCTCGGGCAGCAGCTCTACTTCAGCGTGCTGTCTCCGGCGAGGTCGCTGAGGGATGAGTACAACATGCCGGACACCGAGATGCTCTGCGGTGCTGTGGTCGGATTGCCCACGCCGCCACCGTATACCTAATCGCGACGTCCCTAAGTGGTGTGCGCATGCATGATTGATAAAATATGGAAGACGGAGCAAGGAATTTAAAAGGGAGATTGATTTTGGACGACAAGAGTACTACGATACTTGCTGTTGTGAACCATGATGCATGCAATTATGATTTTCATTTCTTTTCAATTTGCTCAATATAATTAATTATTCTTTGTTTTTGAGTCAATTGTTTCATGTAATTCTTTGATGCAATATTTGAACGTTTAATGTGGAAATAAAACTTGATCCATGCATATATACATGAAGTGCTGAAGTGTATTTTGTAAGAGAAATTAATATTATATTTTTCTAGCTGCCTCGATTTTTAAATAAATATTAGGACTAATTATAATATTTTTAATAATATATATATATATATATATAGGATGGTTAAAGACATGCATGCATGTCTAAATTTTTTCAGTTTTGTGGTTTACAACTTTCCTTCAAGGCACTTCATAAAAGTATAATTAAGTAATAATATATAGTAATTATGGCAATCATTATTGCAAACATATATCACTCATAAATAAGTTTGATTAATGATATAATCCAGGGTTTGTAGAGGTGTGTCGACTACGTACTTCCATATCCAAATCAGTTGGTACTCGAGTCGGCTTGCACTTGCTTGACCAGCAGCTTCACGCCGTGCTCTGGCTCCACGATCAACCTCATGCAAGGTGAATGGCAATACGCCGGCGAGAGGTCGAAGTCGAACCGGAGCAGGAGAAGCGAGAGGACTACCTTGAGCTCGGCCATGGCGAAGTTTTGACCGAGGCAGGTGCGCGGCCCAGCGCCGAAGGGAAGGTACGTGTGCGGGGGGCGGCAGCCGGCGGCAGTGGTGGAGGAGGAGGAGCTGCGGGCGAAGCGGTCGGGGTCGAAGCGGTGGGGGTCGGGACCCCAGATGGAGGAGTCATGGTGGAGAACGGTGACGGGCACGTAGATGTTGACGCCGGCGGGAACGCGGAGGCCGGTGAGGTCCACGTCCCTGAGCGCCTCCCGGGCCACGAACGCGCCGGGAGGGTAGAGTCTCAGCGTCTCCTGGATCACCATCGTCAACTGCAATTCAATTAATTTAATGTCAAACAGTAGATTAGAGTGATTTGTCTGGTAATATTTACTTACGATCTTCATCTTCTGAAGCGCATTCGCGTCCGGCGATCGGCCGCCGCCGCAGACCTCCACTGCCTCGGCGCGCGCCCGAGCCTGCCATTCCGGGTGCAGCGCCAGCAGCATCAGGCACCAACTGGCTGCCACCGCGGTCGTCTCGTGCCCGGCGAAGTATATGTTCTTGCAGTTGTCCACCACGAACCTATCGGAGCACTGATCCAGACTCCCGCTCGCACTGCCAAGGATGGCCTGCAGAAGGTTCCTCTGAGTCGGCCGGCGCCGCTCTTCTCCGCCGCCCTCCTCCTCCTTCTCCTCCTCCTTCACCGCTGTCAAGATCAGAGCGTTCACCTCCCTGTTCAGCCTCTGCACCTCACGCGCTCTCTTCGTCGGAATGCATCTGTCAGATTAATTCTCTCTCACATCGCTCCACCGATATCGAAATCAAATAACCTCGAAATCTAAAGATCAAACAAGCACCTTAAACCAGTGATTTCGGCAAAGAGATTCGGTCTTGCGACGGCGTTTTGCAGGGCTCTTAGTTTCTCAAAGATCTCCTTCCCTTTCGCGTAATTGCTCCCAAAACATGTCCTTGAGATCACATCTGCAGAGTAGCGTCTCAAATGCTCATCGATCTTTATTTCTGCAGTTCCTCCTGAGAGCTCAACTGTCTCTCGCCATGACGTCAGCAATGGAGTTGCAGAGTCCACCATCAAATCCACCATCCCCTGTTGTGGCCAGACAATATTATAAATGAATATACCACGAACGAGGAAATTAAAGAACTGATTCAGAACCTTGACTTTGTCGGAGAAGAACTCCGGAGCAATGATCTTTCTTTGGTGAGACCAAGACTCGCCATTGGATTTGAGAATGCCTTGGCCGAACAGAGGTTCGTGGGTCTTCTTCAAGTAACTGGCCTTTCCCAAATCTGAGGAAGAACAGAGGCTGATCTCCTTCACCGCGTCAGGGTGACTGACATGTAACGCCACCACATTGCCCATAGAATATGAAAACACCGGGCCTGCATGGTTATTGAACTTCACATCAATACTTTGTTTTTTCTTCGATTAAAAACCTACACATCCTTTTCGATGTGTCCCCAATAATCTATCTCTTCTCTTCTTCCTTCCTCATCGCCTTTCTACAAACGAAAACTACTCCGATAACGTGTCCTTTCTGTCGCTCAACTCTGAAGAGAGAAAGAAAGGCAGCGGAGCCATCATGTGTGGTCCTATTTTTGAACTACCATCGGCTTCTTCCACACAGAATTAAGAAACCTAATTGGATATGAGAAGCTAACAAAATGCCTCTCTCACTATTCGTAAGATCTTCTCTCTCTCCAGATCATCTAGGAACGAACTTCCATCTTTACATCATTTTTTAAAGGAGATATTGCTCGTGCTAGCTCTGTTCTTGGCCAAGCACGCTGTGCATGCAGGAGCAGTACTCTGTAGTTGGAGAAGAGAATGACAGAATAAAGCACGTAATGAACTAATTAATCACTTCATACCGTAAATTTCCCTCCAGCGCTCGAAGTAAGGAAACACCAGAGGAGTGTAGTCGTGCTTGATTTCGGTAGCTTCTTCCCTTCCTCGACCTCTCCTCCTCCGTTTCATCTCCGCGACGAGCCTCTTCATCTCGAGCGAGTTCCCGAAGGGGAACGAAGGAGGCGGCCCAGCCACGCCCTGCTGCCTCAGCCTCCGGCGGATTCTCTGCGGTCGGAACCAGGACCTGTAGTAGAAGTAGAAGGCCAAGCTACAAGCCCCGGCCATGCACAGGGCGAGCAAGAACTGCAGCGGATTGCTGATCTCCATCTTAATTGCTGCCTGTTACTCTCTTCTTCACTCAACGAGATGATGAAGATGATGATGATGATAATGATGATGATAATGATAAGATGGACTATGTATAGAGATAGTAGTTTCTGCATGAGAACAGGAAGAGGAGGAGGAGTCCGTCCATGTTAGATCATTGGACAAGGGGCCTATTACTTCTCTTCACAGTAAAGTTAACAGGACTATTTTGTGGTGGCTCAACTCAATTCTGCAAGTCTCTACGTCGTCCCTTACAATACAAACGTACGTCGATTAATGGAAAAGGTCCGAGCTTAATTAAAAACGTTGATTCAGTGGCTGTTCCACTTTTTGTCATCTCTTCGGGCACTTGGTGGCGATGGACCACAGCGGCAGGACCATTTCTCTAGTAACATATGCGAGGACTCCTGCAGTGGGAGGCTTTTGTCTGCTCATTTGGTCAGAATGAGCAGATTAATTAAGCTCTGATTAAGACTCGTTTTGTCAGGACGCATAGAGGAATCTTGTGGGGGGATCTTGCTGTTCCCATTAGCCATCTAATGAGACGAGCAAGTAGCACTTGGAGAGCAGAGAGAGACCATAAATGGAGAGGAGCAGTACAGTGGAAGGGCTCTTCCTCAGCCATCGCTTGGAGCTTGGGGCTTGCAGTTGTCAATGTCACAAACAGTTCGCGTTTAACCTTGCTCTCGACCAGATTTTTCCTGTTGCTATTGATTCTCTGCCAAAAAAGCTGACTTGGGTATTCGAATAAGCCAAGCATTGTTCAAGTTCTTGCTCCTCCGACATCTGCCCTGCATTTACTTTTAACTTGGTGTGTATGATGACTATCAAGTGTTTCATGATCGAACAACTTACTTACACCAACTATGCCTTGATGGGCAAGGTGTGTCACTAAATATTTAGAACTACAGTTGAGTTGCTATCACATATCACTAACAGTTGAGACTCATAATTTTATGACTAGGCTAAAGAATCCACAATCCTAACAATTTCAGAGAAGTTTGAAAACATGTTAATATTGTATATCCTGAATAACCTGAACCTTTCCTTACACTTTTATAGTTTGACTTGGGTGTTGCTTTGGCATCCTCAGAGTGCTTTCTATCTATTTCTCATGTCATTTCACTTGAAGGACAAGAAAAACAAGGAGGAAACTTTTAAGATCTCTTGTATGTTCTGAATAATTTTAAAAGGAACCTTTCTTATCCTAGCACAATTGCTGCTCCTGTGGCATCCTTTCAGTGGATTGCATCATTGTTTTTTGTTTTGTTATTGACTTTGCGATTCTGATAGCAAGTCAACCATAGATGACTATTACCAACAGTGATTCTCCCTACTCCTCTTGGAAATGTAATGATTACGATATTAGCATCATTTATTCCCCATTTAAAATAATTAGCTATTTCCTGTAAAGAACGAGCAGCTATTCTGCCTATTTTGTTTATCATAAAGTGTGAATTAAATGTCCTTATTTCATTTATATGGAAAACAATTTACCCTTCATTCTTGTTATGGTCACGACTTAAAGACATGAATCAGAAATATTAATGATGTATCATACATCCAGTAAGCTAAGTAGCTATGCACATACATATATTTCTATACCAAGTTTCAAGAACATCTATTAACTACATCTCATACTCACCAATTTGCCATCCTTTTCTTGTCAATGCACACCCAAGTGTATCTTCTGGAGACCTTGCAAAAATTCCTTTAATTGCTCATAATAAATAAATAGAAAATAGTATAAATATATGAGAAGGTTCAATTCTCAAACCTGTAGAAAATTTGAAGATGGTGTCTGTAAGGTAATTTATACATGAAACAATAACTTGTAGCTTAATCCTATCTCCTGCTTTCCAGTATCCTTTTCTTGTAGCTTAATCTTCATCTAAATTTTCATAATTTATGATGATTGGATTTAATTTTGATTGAAGGAGAAGGAAGCATGCTTTGGCAATTGAATCAGGGCAGAGAAGAAGTGCAAGGTTGATGGCCCTTGAAGAGCAAAAGAATGAAAAGATGGTTCATGCAATGGCCTCAATGGATGCATTTTTACATCCTCCTTTTGATGAACATAATTCAAGAAAGAGAGGAAGAAAGAAGAATGACACAGAAGAAGATTTTGAGGTTTTTTTTTCCTATTAGTTTATCCTGAAAAGAATAACAATTTTCTTATCCACATCTTGGCAACTTTTGAAAAAAGAAGCAAAAAACCAAGCATGTAAATGAAGTGGCTCTCATTTTGCAGGAACAATTTGCACAAGAAGCTGATTTAAGCAACAATGGTAATACCTTAAGCAGTGCATCTGCGATTCAAAAGCAGAATGACCAAATTATCGAGTACATTCTTGACATGCTGGAACTGTGAGTCAAACTAACACAAGTTTATATTCTGATGAACATCTGCACTCTTTTACTGATAATTTGGTTTCACTGTCTATTTTTTTTCTGCAGAAAAGATAGGAAAGAATTGTTCTCCATGCCTGATGAGTTCCAGGTCTTTCAACTCTGAATTTAACTGCATTTATTTGGTTGTGGATTAATTGAGTTAAGGTTCTCTGTGCAGACTACTGATTACTCAGAGAGGGTGAGCAAGCCTGGTGATTTTGCAACACTAAGGCAAAAACACAGAGATGGGATGTACATGACTTTGGAGCAATTTGAGGTTCGTCTTGGAAACTTTTCAATCATTGACTCAGTATTTCCTACATTCTGAGTAGCACTAGTCATCTATTCTATTTCTGACCAAAATACACAATTTTCTGAGTCTAGTTGAGTCCAATTTTCTGCATCTTTCGATTCAACTGAATAATATTTCCATTTTGCAGACTGATGTCTATGTAGTATTCAACAAGGCAATCACTTCAAACTCACCAGATTCTATACCGTATAGAGAGGTAACAAAACCTGTCAAATTACTTACCTTTCTTCATACATACCTGATAAAAACAACAACCAAAAAGTGTAAGAATGTCTCATGAAATAATTAATACTGGTGTTGGTTTTTCAGGCAACGGGCTTGCAAGAGCATGCAAAGCAGGTGTTCCAATCTCTCAGAAACAATCGCACATACGCTGAACTGGAACTTTCAGCCTGGCACCAAAAATACTTCCCAAGCAAGAGGAGGGCCACAAGAAACGAACGCAACATTATTTCCAACACAGGTTCTGATCCACAATCACAATCCAGCTCCATCGCTGTCATCAAACCAAGTGATTCTGCTGCATCCAATACTGCATCAGATAGCAGAAAACAAATTATGAATTGTAATCAAGGGGTTTCAATCTGTCCTCAATCAAGACCAACTCCAAGATCTAGCAACAAAAAAGGTACAGTTTAGTTTTACACAATCTAAGCATTTACTGCTTTAACTAATCCATACCTGCCACCAAATAGTAGTAGATCCATTAACTGTCAATTTTCTAAGCAGATTCCCCATCTAAGTCAAACACAGAGCAAAAGAGAAGCACATTTAAACGTCCTGGACCTGCTTCAGGTGAACCAACAATTTCAATAGCCTTTGAGCAGCCAAAACAGCTTGCCTATGTAAGCTTTCACCTCCACCGACAAATTTATTTATTTTTTCTTCATGCTTCATGAAATATCTGTCTCATGGCACAATTTTCAGACTAAAGTTGCCCCAAGTTACCGAGAGAGCTTGCTCCATTACTTGAGCAACACAAGCCCAGAAGGAAAGATAATGGCTGCAAAACTGAAATTGTTGAGTTATATTAAGCATGCCAACACACAGTCACTGCCTTCAAGCTCCACCAACTACAATTTCAATGGTGGATTCGCTGGGAATTCCAGTGCACCAAGTTTCAGCAAGAATGCAACAGAATTTCCAATTTTAGCTGGCATGGATTCGTCTTCTTCCTGCCATGGTGGCGCTGCTGCTGATGGTGAAGTACTGAAAAACCTTTCCTGTGAACTACACACTGATGAGCTTCTCAGGGTGTTTTCTGAGATAGGTAAACCACAGTTCCTGGAAAGAGATAAAGCGAACATGTCCCAGAATACTGAACAAAATAACAGGGAAAAAGAAGGCTTTACCTTACCTTCAAAGGTAGGAGAGCTACAAAGTAAATCTGCTGCCACAAGTGACCCTAGTAGCAGTAGGAGAGTAAGCTTGTTGGCCGGCGAAGCTCAGCAGCAGTTTTCAGAGCAGGAGCAGCACAAATGCACTAATCCCCATTATGACTTGTCTTTCTGGAAGTCAAAGCTTAATGAGTCAACTCATGAAACCTATCCAAGATCATTGAGTAAATCTGGATCAACTTCTGGAGCCATGGGATTTAGTCAGTATGCCAACTCTGGCAGCAATCCATTCAAGCCCAACAATCCAAGCTTGTTTTGCAGAAGAAACAACAACTGATCAATCGATCATATTGATGATACAAAAGCAGGAAGTGTGCAACCAGTGATAACATTTGAACCTAAGAATAAAGGAACAGTTAAAAGATCTGCTTTACCTAAAGTTGATATGCCATTCTATAAAATACATTTATGTGGACTTGCAATTGTGAATAACTATAAACTCGAATATCATGCACAAACACCGTATCATGAATATTGTCATGTATGCACAGAAATTAAAGACATCATGCAAGCCTGCAACTAATTACAACCATCTTTACCAGAGTTTTGAGGTAATGTTGTTAATGGGCATACCTTGCAAATGCTGTCTGATGAAGACCACCAAAAGCGGTAAAGAGAATGGTAGTATCGTCTCAGCCAACCTTGGTACACGTGGTATTTCAAATCTCTGGCACACTGAGTCTCTTCTACTTCTCCGGTGGCATTTGGCTCCCCATCCGTGCTCTTAATTGCTACTAGTAGGGACACACGCCGTCGATGAAAAAGCTGAAGTAGCAGACTCAGCCATCCCAGCTACTAACTCCATATCCCCCTTGCCTCCCCGACAAGAAACAATCGACTCACAGTCACTGGGAGCACTACTGAAGTTCCCCTAAAGGCTGTGAAGCCCCAATAATAGCAGGCTCGGAAGCGCGGTATCCCATTCGAGCGACTAATCCTCGGCGTCCATATCCCCCTTGGGGACGCCACCTCGGTAACCAAATCGAAGATACTCGAAGATGAATTCAATGGACAGTCTGATCGTTGCCAATAAAACAGTTATACATATAAAACTGATAGCCACTGGGAGCTGAAACTACGTCGATATCATTTTTTTTTTAATTTATGATTAAGGAGTTAAATTATAATATTAAATAAAAAAATTTAATTACAATATATCAAATTATTATTTTACACTTCTTATTCCACACACTTTATGAATAATTAAATTTTTTATTTAATACTATAATTCAACCTCTCTCTTAAATTATTTAATTATAAATAAAAATAAATAATTAAAAAATAAGATTGTTGGTGTTCAGTTCACCCTAACAATTCTCAGCGCTCAAAATTATATATAGGTATAAATAGATACTTTAACTTTATTTTCCCATTAGATTAGTACTTCTTTCTTTTACTTTTAATTTTATCTAAATAGATATGTGCTTATTTTAAATCAATCTCATACTTCATGCTTATTTTAATTTCATAGTTTGATTGTTTATGCAATTGTACGAAGACATTATCATGAGTTACATTTTAAATTTGCCACAGTAAGCTCCTATAGTCAAATATTTTTTATTCAAAATGGATCTACAGGTATGTCAAGCAAACACAAGCCACAAAACTATACAGAGAGGTTACTGTGGTTTCTTTGCGAACAAGAAGCAGTCACGAAGACCAAAGGCACAATGACAATCTACACAAAATAAGGCATAGAACATAAACAACACAATGATACATATCAGCGCGGAGCAATGGTGGGGATGGCACCACTGATAAGGTTGCTTCCTGAGACATCAGATGACAGATAAGAATTCCTAGTATCCAAGGCCGACGATGGTGGTACTGACGTTCCGATGGTCTCTGTAGTAATTGATTCTGGCATTGTCGTATCAGCTTCAGGTGTCATTCGCCATATTGCCTCGAGCTCCACCATTACTTCTGCCATGGAAGGCCTTGCATCTGTCTCATCTTGGACGCATCTGAGTGCCAATGACACAAACTTTTCGATGCAATCAGATGAGTACGAACCCATGCGATGGTCGATCATTGTCAAAATCATGCCAGACTGATGTGCCACTGTCACCTGGTTAAGGAATACAGAAAAAACTGTAAGAAAAAAAAAGCTGGTTTAACATTGCAACAAAGAAAATGGAACGTTGGTTTTCCCTAGTATTTGAAATAGAAATTAACATACTTACGTATAATTTGATGATAATTCAAGGGTGTTGATGCCACGGAATAGTGATCCTACTCCAGAAGTCTAGGTCAGTAGGCCACGCCTATGTGGCCCCACTTTAATTTTGGCTGAGACCTCCTGGCCCAGACCCCCACCTCCTGGCTGAGACCTCCATTCTAGCTGAGACCCTCTGGCCGAGACCTCAAGTCTGGCTAAGATTTCCTGACCGAGACCTCCTAGTCGAGACCTCTAGTCTGGCTGAGACCTCCAATTGAGACCTCATGATCAGGCCTTCGATGAGTCACTCTACCAAGGGACCGGATCTCATCCGGCCCATGGGAAAACTGGGCCAAGTTAGCTGGGGGGATTCGATCCTGATAAAACTCAGTCCAAGGGATAGCCATCCACAAGAAAAGCAGGGGCGACGTTTATCTTAATAGGGGAATACTGTTTCTTTCCAAAAGGTAGGGGAACGTGGTCACGCCCTCATCGGACAAATGCTGCTTCCTTCAAGATAAGTGAGGAGGGGATCAGGACGTTAAATAGGGAGGGACTGCTCTCCAAGAAAGAGGACTTTTCTCGGCTTCTTCTCCGTTGTTCCTCGAAATTGAGGTTGTTGAATTTTTTGGCAACATCAGGTGTAATTAGGAGAGAATTTAAACATAATACCCTAATTCAATTTTACTCAAATCCAGCATGACACTAAAGTTAGGTTCATACATCCAAGTCATGCTGGTGTGAGAGAAAAGTGTTGAAGATGTAGAAGCAAATCTCATAATTTCATGTTAAGTGAGGTGGTCCATAATGTGTTTAGATTGAACCAATATCCTCTAAAGTGGCTACATATTATGGGACAGAAGTGCTCAGTTTGCTTCAACAGTGTCATTGCCAAAATGATTCCTAATGTTTTTGTATCATTAACAGATTTAGTTGAGAATGTTTTAAACTATAGATTTATGCTTTTAACAATCTCCTCAGTCCTCATGGTAAGTTATTCAAAACTTCAATCCAACACAGGGTCGTTGCTTGAAAAGGTCCATGATAATAGACTAAAAAGGTTAGAGGTGAGAATAGCTTTGGATTCAAGACTAGGACTCTCTTATCATGTTAAGATTAAATCTCCAGAGCTATGAAGCCGATTCACGGAATCATGGTTTAATGTAAAATTCTAAAATGATGCTTTCTCCAGATGTAATCAGTAAATTTAGCATACCATCACGAACAATGATAAAAGAAACAAACAAAGACATTTGAGCAAGGGATAGTAAGGTATTACCTCTCGGACTATGTTTTTTCCATGAGAAATTGGTTGCAACCCTGTCAATATCTCTAAGAACACAACTCCAAGACTGTATACATCGCTTTTATCAGTCAACTTATGGGTCAGAAAATATTCTGGGTCAAGATAACCCTACAAGAATGAGATTTTGACAGATGATAAACATAGGTGGATACTACAATTTCTTCAAGAAAAACATATCATGTAATATCAGTTAACACACAGCTAACGCTTTAACATACACAATATCCAAGGTTAAAAACAATTACTGCATTATGCATTTATTCCAAATTAAATCAAATAGCTTTTGCTTTAATAGAGGCTCTTCTAGCAGCACTAGCTTGATGCACTGCCACTCTTTTTCCTGACCTTAAGTAGAAAAAATTTATTTGAGGATCTGCTGAAAGTAGTTTTCAAATTTCAACTTTAATACTACAATTTTTTGCTTGAGTTACTAATATCAGCTCCCAACTGTAGGTAGAAAGGAAGATCATGATAGCTCTTTTTTATGTTAGCATGGGCTTAGAATACTAAGGTCCTTTCTGATATCAACAAAGCATATTGCATCAACTAGGTAGACAATTATGTCAATATGAATATATCAAAATCTATGCCAGTAATAAAACACTTTTATCTGACAAATAATGTTCACAATCTCAGAATTGGATCCTCAAAAAGAATAATCTATCTTTTGCAATGTGTTATATGTATCTTTTACATGTACCTAAGCAGAACAACCTTAAAAATGGTTATAATTTAGACGTGACTTCTATGCATTTTATCTAAAATTGTGCTGATTTGCTAAATTGATTCATAAAAATCATCATTTACTTCTGGATTTGAAGTGGCAGTCTATTCAACAACTTTCCTATAGGGAAAGAAAGTAATATCAATGTTCCCCAAAAAATATATACAAAAACGAAAAGAAGTTGAAAAAATTACGCCATACTCACCGGTGTGCCCTTCACCACAGTGGACACATGACCAGGTGCACCACCTTCAGTCTCTGGGATTGGTGCAAGCCGTGATAATCCAAAATCAGCAACTTTTGCAGTAAACCTGGAGTCCAATAGGATGTTGCTGGCTTTTATATCTCGATGAAAGATAGGAGGATCAGCTTCAGTATGTAGATACAGTATGCCTCTTGCAGCACCCAATGCAATGCGTAACCTCATAGGAAAGCTTAAAGGCTCTTTAGATTTAGCTGTTACATAATACCAGTAAACAATTACATTTTAGCAGATTCTATTGACATAGAAGTATGTTAAATAACTAAATAAAAGGAAACTTGCATTGTGTAGTACACATTATAA
Organism: Curcuma longa; assembly: GCF_044706935.1. Lineage (NCBI taxonomy): Eukaryota > Viridiplantae > Streptophyta > Magnoliopsida > Zingiberales > Zingiberaceae > Curcuma > Curcuma longa. The sequence continues at coordinate 5,684,302 of NC_133863.1, forward strand.
GTTAGAATATAGATTCTTCCTTAATAAGCAACATTGCAAAATGTAAATTATCTGCTAGAACTTTCAAGAATGATGCCACAAGGTTCAGTAAATCTATAGGTATTGACAAATAGCACAATAAACAAACACAAATAGTGAAGGAAAACCTATATTTAACATAACATATATTCACCATAACATTATTTTGAACTAGCACTATGTGGCATTAGTTCACATTGTGCTTCATTATAATACCACAAAAAATCCACAAATACATGGTATATTCAACTCCTGTTCTAGCAAAAACCTTCCGTGCTGCTGATGAATGCTATCTTATATAAGAACTTTTCACATGATTTGGTGTGCCAACTGCCAAGTGAACAAAATGACAATAGGTTTACTAGGGAAATCTACAATCAGACCTACGAAAGATCCATCTTATTGTGTGTGAGGACAAGTTGCCAAATTCACAATAAAGATGCACAGGTCATTCATTGCCTATACTAATTTGGAGGCCGGTATAGAATCATGGATGAACAATAAATATAGGGGAACGAAAAATAAAGGGCAGCCCGGTGCATAGCTCCCGCCATGCGGGGTCCGGGGAAAGGATCCATTGTACGCAGCCTTACCTTGCCTTTGGCAAGAAGGATTTGAACCCGTGACCTCTAGGTTAAATATGACTCCCCTTCAAATTTCTAAAAGAGTAACTAGGCCCAAAATTATCAAATTTCTAAAAGAAAATTTGTTTAAAGCATTCTGACAGGCAAGCTGCTTAAAAAGAAACCATAAGAAAAAGAAGTGGGGAACTTTTTTCTGCCAGCTAGTGAGTTAACGCCTGAGGTACTGCTTAGAGCAGAGAGAGACTAGATATTGAGTATTACTCTATAATAAATATAAGGATTCACTTTAAAGCCCTAATAACTTTTTTCAAAATGGCTAGCTACAGTCCAGTTTTTACAAAGAGAGAGAAAAAAAAAAGTGAAGCACAGAATTCTGTGGAATCTCCTTCATTGGTATAGTAAGGTTGAATGAGGTACACATATTTGTGACCTACAAGATGGTCTGGACTAGGTTTCATATATGGAACAGGAATAAACATGTTTAAATCAAGATTGCTGCAAAAGCTGAATAGCACCATTCCAGACAGATATTTACTTACCAGAGAGGTGATCGCGTAGAGTACCATTGGGCATGAACTCATACACTAGCATCTGCATGACAAAGACATACTAAATTAATGTTTTGAACAAATTATTAACACAACATGCAAATACTCAAGAAGGCCTGTGTACTTGGAATCCATATGAGAATCACATAACTTTGCAAGTATTAATATTGTTCTACAAGATAAACCCTGTAATTGATTACTGGTTCATCTAAAACCATCCCAAGTACACTAAAATTTCAAAGTATGGTCCCAGACATGGACCATTGACAAATAAGTCGTATTAGTAAAAGGTATATAGTGAAATTCAAGATTTTAAAGTTCAAACCTCTTGCATTTGGCTGACCATGAAAGCCATTTATGAAAGCAACAAAAGGCAAAGAACCCACCGAATCTTATTGATATACACAAAATCGATGTAGATTTTGCAAATATTTTGAATAACAGTGAAGGGGCATTCCAGCATAATTACTTCTGATCAAATTTTACAAAGTTCCTATAACTAAATCACCGGAATTAGATAACTCAAGATGCCATATTTCAATGAGTTACTTCAAGGTTTGGATATCTGATGAGAAAGAAATGGTGTTTGTCATGCTGGTGTATTGAGCCAGCGTGAGTATGACACCAACCAGGTCAAACTGCAAACAATAAGAAGAGGAAGAAGAAGAAGAACATGAGAAGAAGAAAAAAGATAAGGGAAGAATAAAGGAGGTTTACATGGAAGAACTGAATTAGCAAGTTCATCAGCTATCATTGTCAGCCATTGAATTACTATTGATGCTTCAGCAAGTTTCTATGTTGTTGTCTCAACAAAATAGTGTCTCTCCATATGAATGGAATTTAAACCGTGATGTAACATTCAGGAAGGCATGCTAGAGCGATCAACAAAAGCATGCAAAAGACTACATGAATGATAATAAAAGAACTGTGAGCATGATTCTTCTTTAATGCCATTGATATTTTAATGATTAATGAAGATGAAACAAACTATACTTGCCCACTCAACCTAAATGCCAAAGGTACTATCCTGCTTAAGAAGTGTATAACTATCATTACCGTTTATGAGATTTATTAAGTTCTAGGTAGCAAGTTTCTGATTAATGGCAATCAGAAACGGAAGATTTGTACAGGAAGTGCATCAAATGGATGCAAATTAACCATAGGGTTCATCAAGTCCAATCTGAACTATATCAGCAAGTTCATGATGAAATGCCTTTTAGAAACAAACCAATTACAGTGCTTCATCTACAAAATCAAACCTGTTCATCTTCTTCATCACAATAACCAATCAAAGATACCAAGTTTCTGTGATGCAATCTTGAGAGTAACTCTATCTCTGTGAAGAATTCTTTTGAACCCTGTAGAGAATCTTGTTGTGCTCGCTTTATGGCTACAACAGTTCCATCAGCTAAAATGCCTCTGTAAACTTTTCCGTATCCACCTTGTCCAACTTGAGTTGAAATATCAAACTTGTTTGTAGCTAGTTCCATTTCCTCAAAGCTAAAACCTTTTACTCCATTTACTTTTATTGGAAGCTTTGACACTGTTGATATAATGAAGTTAGGACATCAACATAATAAACATTGCCACAAGTCAATATTGGCCCTATTATAATACAAATGACACAAGTATAAATGATGAAATGAGGAATTGTACAAGATGCAATTGGGGATACATCACCATAAGTACAAAAATCAAACAAAAGGAATAGAAACTTCCAGAAACTATAAAATCTCTTTCTCAACACAAATCATAAATCAAAGGTCATGAAACATGCTAGGCGTATATTCAAATTCATGGCACTTCTATGAAGTGTAAAGTTGAGTGTCTAACCAATGTCGAGCTATTAGGACAGAGACTAATACAAACTTATATAATCCTCTCCCTGATGTGTGACAGTGTAAGAAAGCAGACTGGACTGGACCAAATTAGCAGACTGGTCTGGACCAAATCCAATATATGGATTAATTCAACTCACAGATATGTTTGCCTTTTAATACAAACATAGATGTGATTTGCAGACAAATTATGCTCTAATGTCATGTCAAAGTTGGCAAGTGACCACTCTAGACTTTTGTACTTTGGACATGAAGCAACAATTGAAATTTGAAACAATATGTATAAATATCCATTTACAACAAACCAAGTTCATGTTTATTCTAATCTTGAATTTTATGCAGGCACATAATATATTAACACAAATATGCAAACTACTAACAACCCCATCACAGGAGAATAGAACTTGGCTTCTTCCATAATTATAGCCTCTAAAGGAAAAGAAATCACGTATCAATTTCCCAAACAGTAACTTCCTAAGAAATCCATAATTCTGCCTGTGGCAGATACATCTGCAGCAACAAATGCATACTTTCCCTACAAAATAATAAAATTATTTAATTTCCCCCTCTAAAGTATCCTGCTTTGCTAAAATCACAATCCACTTTATAAAACCTAATTATTTTCCAAATTAACTTGCCATGATCGGACAGTACCAATGATATACCATCGTTCACAACTAGCAATCATGGACTGAGTGTGATGAATACATTGAATGCCTAAGGTATTATCAAACACTAATAAATTGAATCTATTGCAACCAACAAAGAAACTGAAGATAACTTTGTGCCCCAAATCAGTTGACTTTAGTGCAAGTGTGTTTGGAAGAGTGTCAGATTGTTTGACACTCTAGGAGGGAGATACATAATTTCACATTTCAAGGGTGTTTATCCATAAACAAAGGGAAAGTGGAAAGTTTTGATCAGTCTTTTGCATAGCTTCTTAGTTCTATATTCATTTGTCAATTCAGCATTGATTGACCAATTTGTCAATAGTAATGGATCTGACATGATTAATGCATTACTTTAGAAAGAAAATTAACAACTCTTTCAGTTGTAATCATTGTTTTTGACATATATCTAAAACTAATATTGGAATTTCCATATCATAAGGCTTCAAACGAAAAAAAATATCTTACTTCATTAATAAAAAAGAGAAAAAAAAACTATACTAGTGAAACGTTGCAACAATATTAAATTTTGCATATTTTTTATGAAAATAGAAATTCATTGTAGGATAAAGATTATTAAGCAACTATTATTACATTTAGACATGGAAAAGCTCAGATGGTAAGTGTTATCTCCATAGGAGTTCTTTAAATTCAAAAGCCCAAACAAACATAAGCATTGACAAATATCACATATGCTTTATGAAGATATTTTAATAGATCCAATCAACTGATTTTGAAATAATTTGGTTCTTTTTATATCTCTTTCTAATTTAAGAACTGTTCATGAAGCATGCTTATCCACCAAAGTTCATCTGATCACTAAATTCAATAGTGGAAGGCAACCGTTATTGACTTTCAAATATGTTTAAGAACTTACAAGATCGTTTCTTGGCAGTTCTCTGATATTTTGAGTGCCTTCTCATTATGAGAATTGTAATAATGACAGAGAGAATAGATGCACCAGCAACTGCTCCCAATACAATGCCAACCACTGCACCTGTGCTTAAACCAGATGTTGAATGTCTTGGTATAGCTACAGCACATGAGACAATTAACAATCTTTATGTTTTTTTCAAACACAAACAATTAATACAATATTAGAACAATAATGAGAGAAAACACAAAATTATTGGCATTCATTATAACAGGAAAACTATCTACAGCGCATGAACCATCTATTTAGGCAAAGATATGCAACCCTTGGGAATTTGGGGATACTTGATATACCCCTTTCAACTCCAAAATCTCCACTGTAGTTCCTAATTAAAAATACATAACAATTAAGTCCGCAAAATTGGACAAACACAAACTTTAAAATACAGATGATAATTGTGTTGAATTTTTTTTTTTTCCTTTATCAAAACAAAGAATTTTTCATTTAATTCTGTTTCACTGATATAAAATTATCACATGGGATTATTAGAACTAAAGTGGAGATATTGGAGTTACATGGCAATATTGTGAGTTACCCTTCTATTTAATGCAATAAGCAAGAAACTTTTATATACTTCAAACTTCTGCATGGTGACTAAATAATCAGCAATCAACAAGATAATTGCAGAAGGATTTCATTCACTAGAAAAAAATTCCCCCAACTTTTACAAAACAAGAATGCACAAACAATGTTAAACTAACAAGGCAATTTGTCCTTCAATTAACTTGTGGATTAACCATCAAGGGTGGTTTTCAGTAATGATGCGAACTGTTGCATGAGTATTGTAAAGAAGTGAGTACACAAATGAAATCACTTCTCTGCCTCTCCTCTACAATTTTTTTCAGCTTCTACATATTTATATATTGCTAATGGGATTGACCCCTCTGATTTCTACTTTTAAAAGCACAAAATTGAAGTGTTAAGAAGACAGTGATGAGAAACAAAATTTAGCCTAATGATAGGCTTTAGGGAATCATGATGCAAAAGATTTTTTTTATTTCATCAATCTTTACCAGTTATTAGGCACAAACATTAAGTTTCAATATGTACTAAATCATCCAAAAGTATAAACATAATGGCTGATAGGAGATCGAAACAACTGTTGTTTATGATAAACAAGAATGCCTATGATGTGATCATCAACTCCTTTTCAACAACAAAAATTACATGGGGAGATAAAATGCATTGTTACTAAAGACTTAAGTTGCCTATTAAGAACTGGCAGGTTCTGACAACCAAGTACTATCAGGTAAATGTCTTTGTTCTCCTTTTTTTTTACCTTTTCCAAAAAAAAAAAAAAAGAATAAGAAACAGATGACAGATGAGTTCATTTTGTATATCCTGTAACTTAGTTTCCTAAGAATTGTCATACATTAGGCAAAAAATTCTGTTGTATTTTATTTGTTAAATTTGTTTTGATGATCACTTGGACCAAAAGTTTAGGCTATTAACTCTCCAGTGTGTGCAGGGATGCAGGACAAACTATATTTCGTGCTAGGTGATTTTAAATGTTGTGAATTGCCACATTTCCAGCGCAATAACTTTCGGAGTATGAAAAGAGAGAAGCATATCAGACATCAATCTGAAACTTCTATAGCTAAAATATTCTAAGACAAGGTCTACACTGTGAATCTTCAAACTCTGAAACTTACCAACGCACATCACTCCCCAATGGTAAACTGATTTCAGTTCCAATTTACCAGGAGATATCTAGTAGGATTTGCTAATTTTGTTCTTTTCTTTAGACATCCATATCTGTCCTCTGGGAAGCCATCTGATTTTGTTAACTTTTTGTATGACCCTTCCACATAAGGTATATTTTCATCATCATGTCATCAAACCGTGTTTGTCTCAAATATTAGAGTTGGTTACATGAATCTTATCCCTATTGAACTTTATTCAAGGCTATAAGTAGTCAAATTGAAATTAATTAAACCATTTTTCAATACATTGACTAAAATTTTCTTGAGCCTCCCTCTACCACCTCTTACACTCTTTTGAATATGTCCGCTCCATCTCAACTTATTTTATCTCATTTTATCATATATTAGAGTAACACCTAGTTGCTCTCAATATCAAAATTTTTATTTTAGCCTTTGCTTTCTAGTGAATCAACATATCTTAAAATTCCATCTCTGCTACATACTTTTTGAATTAGGTATATGATATAGCTAACTAAGATGTTTAAGAATGGTTGATTGTCTACTCCACAACTTCCCTCCTAAAGAAAAATCTGGTACACTAAGCAACTTTTGGATTAAGAATGGCATCATAATGCAAGTGAAAACCAAAATTCTGAAAAACCAACCAAACATTGGTACTTCTCCAAAATTCTAATTTGGATATATCCTAGCTTCACTTTTATGCAACAATTTGTAAGCATAAGTTACTTTCTGATGAAATAGAACACTACAACTTGCTACTTTGCTTCCAAACAAGATTATGAATTTACTAAAGTTAGAAGCATATAGTTAGAAATGAATTATTTATTTAATAAATCCAACAATATAGTAAACAGTGTCTGCTCATGATATACCATATCCATAGTATCCCATGTTGAAGTTAAGCAGTTCATATGGTCCAAAAAGGTCAGAGTCTGGAATAAGCCACCCGGTAAACATGCTTCTGAGTCGCAGAACCTCACTTGTATTAAAGATAGTACTGTTGTTAGGAAATAAGCTCATTTGCATCCTTAATCTTGGACCTTCTTCCCAAACAACAGAGCCAATGTGAAGTTGATATAGGGACAAGACTAGACCATTAGTTAAGTAGTCCTCAAAATCAACATAGTATGGATGGAAATGCGAGAACCCTGGACTCTTGAGTCGATATTCAACATGAAGTGGGATAGCACAAAAACATGGAAAAGGAGATGATGGATTATATTCATAATTCTCAAGACATGAACCACAACTTAGTGCCACAGTTGAACTTTCATTGATTGGTATATTTAGAAGCTGACAGAATGGGACTATCTGGAGTAGATTTTCATTATCACATACAGGATTTCCATGTAACCTGAATAAAATAAGAGATTAAACATTAGCATTATAGCAACTAATAAAAAAAGCTTAATAACAACTTTCACGCTTAATAACCCATCAACTTACATATCAAAGCTAAATTAAAGTGTGAATTTTATATCTAAAGCTCAAATTCCTTGCAAATCTATAAAATTTAAAAATTTGGAAAAGAAAAAGTACATATTCGAACACTAAGTTTGTGATCAATAATGTCAGCTATATTGGGTTTGCTGTTTTTCAAATTAATTTTTTTTCAAGAACTATGAAAATCAATGCATCATAAAGGCATGAATGTGGCACCAAGATTACAATGTTAGAGTAAAATGCTAGCTATATTTAAAATTGCATTCATGTAAAAAATGTAGACATGCAAAGCATGAATATCATTTTTATGTATCGACTCTAGTTTAGTTAGTTATATTTACGCACTGATACACCGTCCACCACCCAGAGATTAGGAATTCCTTTCTTTTGGTACTTTAACCCTCTGCTACTCTCTGTTTTTGCAATTTTCTTTTCTTTGATTTTTTTGATGACTACTTAAGAGTCATCAACTTCCTCTTGATTATATCTCATGTGATTTCATCCACTCTCACTGTATCTAATCCTACAAATCCAAAACCTTCCAATACTCGTAATGCTACATTTTTATTTTATCCTAATGTTTCTGCATGATGCTACTGGTGGTCATAGTTTTTCCACGTGGCATTCATTTTGGTCACATGAACCATCCTCCTAGGCTCTTTTGTGAGATTTGGAAAATCTCCACTGCTCAACTACTCACCTTTTGTGTCAACCCAATTACAACTATCTTCCTGCCATTTCTGCAGCCAAGTATTAATTTTTATTTAGTCTAGAACTAGCTAGTATTGTTAGCCCTATTGACAGCATTGACGGTAGGTGTTAACTGGGAAGATTTTCCCAATCATGCACATGAAGTTTAGGTATACTAAAATCATGCCCCCTACTTTCCAAATAACAAAATCATGCACTTTTATGTCTCTATCTCCACACCCAACTACCCTTGGTTCGCTATTTTATGTCAAAAATGAGTTTTGGGTTTTTGCACTAAATTCTAGAATATAGAGAAATCAATGTATAAATTGAACTGAATGAGTGGAGGTATAAACACTTTGTGATCTGCAATAATAATTAAGGGTATAGTGTAGAGCAAAATGAGTTGCGGAAATATAAAATTACAAATTTGGTAAGGATTAAGGGTATAGTCACACATGGAACTGGAGGAACAGTTATACTAAATAGGTTGTTTGTATGTGGCCAGGCATAGTTCAACTAGATATAACTAAGGTTTCATTCATTATCACCTGAACTATTGTCATTCAGCCAACACAGAGTTGTATCAAAAGAAG